>NC_051180.1:205503911-205803911 GCF_013339695.2 Rhipicephalus sanguineus
AATAACAATTTTTTGCTTGCCTGGTTTATCTTGTTCCCGCTAGATGGCGCCACCTATCCAGCCTGTCGGGGGTACTTATGTGAAGGCTTCTCACGTTTTTCCGGCTTCGGTATTCTATTTCTAGGTCGCTCTAGTGACTTTAGCCGCTGAAACAAGGTGATTTCAATTGGCGCTCGCACTTTGGCTTATTTTTACTCGGCGGCTGGAGCCTCGGCGAAGCGGGTATCGCGCCTCGCCATGGTGGTCTAGTGGTTATGGCGCTCGACTGCTGACCCGAAGTTCGCGGGATCGAATACCGGCCGCGGCGGCTGCATTTTCGGTGAAGGCGAAAATGTTTGAGGCCCGTGTACTTACATTTAGTTGCACGTTAAAGAACCCCAGGTGGTCGAAATTTGTGGAGCCCTCCACTACGGCGTCTCTCATAATCATATCGTGGTTTTGGGACGTTAAACCCCAGATATTATCATTATAAGCGGGTATGGCGAGTAGCCGCGAACGACGTTGGATTTGCGAGATAGGGATGTGCGACCTTGTCGAGCAGCTTCGGCCTCGCGGGCTCGAATGGCGCGGTCTTCTCGCCGCAGCCCTGCAGCTTGTCGAGCAGCTCCGGCTTCGCGGGCTGGAACGGCGGAATCTGCTTCGCGGCGTCGACGTGCAGCTTCGGCCTCGCGGGCTCTCACTTCAGGATTCTGTCTGCGAGCGCGCGCTGCCGCCGCCTTCCATGCTCTCCGTTCCGCAGTTTTGTCTTCCATCTGGCGACTCCGCGCTAAAGAGAAAGCGTGCAAAGAGGGAGCCTCATGGCGCGTTACTTCTGAAATGTTGTCTTTGGGTGTCGTTGAAAACACGAGGCGTAGTAAAGAAGAAAGAACGCCACACAGGCGAACACGCAACGAGAGTGTCACTCGTCCACGTCGTCGTCGTCTTCTTCTACTGCATACCAGAACGCGCGCAGTAAAGAAGAAAGAATGCCACATAGGCCAACAAGCACGAGAGTCTCACTCGTCAACGTCGTCTTCTTCTTCTACTGCATACCAGAACGCGCGCTTCTCACGAGCTAGACAGGGGCGTAGCCAAGGGGGGGTTGGGGGGTTCAACCCCCCCCCCCGAAATTTTTTAGGTTTGCTGGCGTATATATACACGCACACATACAAGCGCACGTACGAACATACATAAAGTATGGTTCAACCCCCCCCCCCCGAAAAAAATTTCTGGCTACGCAAGACTTGTGTTTGGGCAAGTTGGTTCATACATGATACGGACATACGAGCGCTATGGGACGGGGACATAGACAAGAGGTACACAGGACAGGCGCTCAACTTTCAACTGAGGTTTATTGAGCAGACATGTAAAATTTATACAAGCAACCAGCTAGGGCGATAACAATTGTGAATCATCCACCCGATAACAAAAGTGCCAATACCTCACCAAAAAACCGCGTCATGGCCACGCACCACGCCGAATCAAGTACCTACCGCTCAAAGGCGTTAGAAAACGTCCGATATTGAAGACCGCGACACACTTGCATATGAAAAAATATATATATATACCTGGAAAGACGCATGCGCACTCAAGAAACCTTAACATCAAAATCAAGCCTTAACATCGAAACCCAAAAGGAAGCAGGCGCCATCAAAACTGAACAGGCCATCAACGAACCATCCTAGCAATGAGGAAACAAACTACCCCACCGTCGGACAAAAAAGAAATGTGGTCTACAGAATCTGCACATATGCTCAACGGAACTCCTAAAAACCTAACCACGAGCCGCGTAAGTAAAATAAACAATTTTCCCCTAACACCATAAAAACCAAAACAAAACTTGAACACATAAGATCCGCGTCAAAAACCATAAGAAAACAATAGGTCATTAACAATGCTTAAAAACAAGGAGCTGCGTCAGAAAACAGTGGTAAACGAAGTTTAAAAAAACAAAACAAAACACTCAATCCTATAAACAAAGACAACAGCACAAAACATCTACGCCAAAGAATGGTAGCTTACAAATAACCTTCTAGGAAGGCGACTTCCTTGTCACAGAGTGTGATAGAAGGTACACTGATACACTTATCACCAGACTTGTGAATGTGGTATGCTTCCACGATTTCCCTTTCTGTTCTGTCATGAGAACGCTTAAGGAAATCAGTGCGCGCAAACTCCGGGCTGCACCCACACCTTTTACAATGCTCCGAAAGGTGGCCACCAGCGTTATTCTTGATTGACAAACTATGCTCTCTCGCCCTTTCATTGAAACATCTCCCCGTTTGCCCTATGTACACTTTATCGCAGCTCAAAGGAACGCGGTACACAACGTTCGCCGCGCATGCGGTGAACTGAGTGGCATGCCGCTTGGAACACTGCATGCGACCACCCTTAGAAGTGACGCTGTCCTGTGTACCTCTTGTCTATGTCCCCGTCCCATAGCGCTCGTATGTCCGTATCATTCTGGCTACGCCCCTGGAGCTGGAGGTGGCTACTACAACGCTACAAACGGAGGATGGACTGACCCACGGCATAAGGAGCTTCGCCCCTAAAACGCAGTCCACATAACGTACAACACATGCCGGATAACCGCCGCAGCTGACGCGCGGCGGCACTAGCCTGCGATATCGAAATAAATCTTCCTCTCACAACAACACGGTAACATCCCAAGCTCGTGCTCAGAACGCGCGATAAATTAGGTAAACGCAACACATCACGCTTGACACTTATAGCGTGATCGCTGCAAAATTTCAGTCTGCCCAAGCGTTCGAAACGCGAACCATAAAACTCCGTTTTTATCGGCGTGACAAAATGTTTTTTGAAGTTTGTGTGCCTAAAAGGGCCCCAACGCACAACGAATAATGAGTTTGTGTTATTGGCACGCTGCTTGCAATACCAGCAATATTCAAGCGAAATACTCAAGTATGCATCTTTCATAACACGGAGTGGCCGGTCGGGGTCCATTTGCTGCGTCTGATGTTTCTAATCCAAAGGGCTCGTCGCTTCTTTTCCTTGGGAAGCCTAAAAAGGCGGGAACACTGCGCGCTGCTGTTTGAGCCCAACCGCGCAACAACTGCCCATCGCACGCAACAAATTCACGCATGAATGCGAGGAGCAGTCGCCATGAATACGCGCGATATCATTCGCGCCTTCGCAACCTACGCGCGCTCCTCAGCAAGCGTGTAAATGCGGCACGCCGGCGCCTCGCCGCCGCTGCTCTGCCAGACTCCGCCACTCCGCGGCGCGCTGCCGCCCGCCACCGCCGGCAAGGAGAGGGTTTAGGTCACGAGAAGAAGGCGGCGCTTGGGCGGGGCGCGGAGAGCGGCGAGATGAAAGAATCGCCAAACTCTCCCGAAGGGCTCTGTACTTACCAGGCGTTTCACATCGCGAGTGGGCAGACAAATGGGCCACATTTTAGTGCGCGTCTCAAGGGCAGTTTTCACACTAAAGCAAAATATAGGAGCATTGCTTTAAAGCGCACCTGCGATCTCTGCGTACCAGCAGCGGTAAATAGTGTATATAAATAGTGCGCCATTAGTATTCCAAGAACGCATGGCACGTGGCCTAGTTCTCTAAGGCGCTGTGCTGCGGAACGAGGGGTCGCAAGTTCGTATCTCGATGGCGCGCTTCGCAATTCTTTTCCTTCTGATTTATTTTACTTTCTGGCTTGCATTTATATTAAATTAATATACAATTGAAGTACCGTCTACCAGGCGCCACGCCAAACCGAAGTACATATTGTACTATAAAAATGCTAACTTTAGAGCCATCGATGAAGACCTGCGATTATTTTCCGAATCATTCGTAGAAGTCTTCTCATTGCGGTCGGTTCGTGAGAACTGGATTGCCTACAAAAAGAAATAACGGAACTAAACCACGTTCATATACCTCGCACAAGCCTACTTGTAGACATATCCAAACCTTGGTTGCACAGGTCGCTTCTAACGTTGAACAACGAAAAACGCCTTTTTTTTAAATTGCAAAGCGCGTCGGCACAGAATCATCACGGAATAAACACAAGGAATTGGAAAGGGAATACTGTAACGCCATTCGTAGCGCTAAAAAAACAATTTTATTCGCATGAACTTTCCGCCCTCATTAAAAAAGAACACCAGAAAGTTTTGGCAAATGATTCCTCCTCCAAATACCATTGACGACATAGCGTTATTGGACAGCAATGGGGACCCTGTTACGCAGGAGCACTGCTCAGGAATGTTAAATAATTACTTCACGGCTGTATTTACTAAGGAAGACCACTCTAATATGCCACTGCCTTCTGAAGTAAACTATCAGAACATGGTACCTATACTGTTTACATCCCAAGGAATTACATCGTTGATCAACAAACTTAAATTATGTAGTACTTGCGGCATAGACGGCATTAACTCGACAATGCTGAAAAACACTGTCAGCATTTCCAGCACTATCTTGTCCTACATATTCGAACAATCCTTATCAACAGGTGAGATACCCAACGATTGGAAGGTGGGGAATTTATTGCCGTCTTTTAGACTGCGAAAACGCTCTGTCGATAATTACAGACCCATATCACTAACAAGTATCCCATTCAAAATGCTCGAAGGCATCATAGCTTCTAACTCTGCTCAGGTTTTGGAAAATAGCGACTTCTTTTTTGCGAATCAGCATGGTTTCAGGAAAGGGCTCTCATGTGAAACACAGCTCATGGAATTTACTCATGAACTACACCAGAATATGGACGACGGCTTCCAGACTGATTTTATATTCACTGACTTTTCCAAAGCCTTCGATCGCGTTGCCCATACCCGCCTTATAGCTAAACTGTCATCTTTACATCTTGTTTCGTTAACAACATCGTGGATTCGAAATTTCCTATCATCTCGCATATTGCAAATCAGTTCTGCGAAATCCCGCAAGGTGGCGGAAGGGTTAGGAAAGGGAAAATAGACAACCATCCGTTTGTAGCACGAAGCCACAAGGAAATCCATACGGAGTTCTCAGAAATAAAGCCTCTTAGTTGCCGAAAAATTCGTCCTGGTCCGGGGATCGAACCCGACACCAACGCCTAACTAAGAGGCTTTATTTCTGAGGCAACTAAGAGGATTTATTTCTGAGAAATCCGTATGGATTTCCTTGTGGCTTCGTGCTACAAACGGGTGGTTGTCTATTTTCTCTTTCTTTCTTCCTATCATCTCGCAAGCAATTAACCGTCGTAGGCAACCATTCCTCCGAGTTAAGTGGCGTCACATCTGAAGTCCCACGGGGAAGTGTATTAGGCCCTTTATTGTTTTGATTTTCATCAATGATCTTCCCGATGCAATTGTATCTAACATTAGGTTATTCGCGGATGATTGTGCGTTTGTCGTAAGATTTCCTCCCATACTTACCACATCACCTTGCAGCAGGATCTTGACAGATCCACCATCTTTTGTTCATCTTGCCAAATGACCCTTAACACGGATAAATTCAAGTTACTTACATTCAGTCGTAAACGCACCAACTCGACATTTCATTCCTCGCTTAGCAATAATTTTGTAAGCGAGACATCTATGTACAAATACATAGGTATTCATCTGACACTAGACTTATCTTGGTCTAGCCATATAGAAAAAATAAGCACAAAGCCATCGCGTACACTTGTATACCTAAAACGAAATCTTCGGGATGCACCGCCAGCTACACGAAAACTAGCATATTTATCATTTGCCCATCCACAGCTCTAATATGTATCATCCATATGGTCGCCCTAGCCAGCATACGTGGTTCATTCTCTCGAATCCGATACAAATTCGTGCAGCTCGTTTCATCTTCGGCGCCTACAGGCGAGCATCAAGCGTGTCTGACATGAAGTTAAAGCTATCACTTCCATCGTTGGAGTCACGTAGGAACAGTTGTGCTTATCAGCCTTCTACATAAAATTATTTGCGGTCAACATACATGTACACTACCGCTTACTCATGCGCACCGTATACCTCGTCGTCTTCACAATCATCGAAGCTTGCAACCTCTGTTCGGACGACCAAAGGCCTTTATTTCATCAGCTGTGCCAAAGAACATTAGAATGATCTTCCAGAATAAATGGTGAACATACGGACCCCGAGGTCTAGGAACGAGAACTTCACGTTATGTTTTCATAACATTTTTTTTAGTCTTTTTGCTTTGTCCTTCTACGTATCCTCGAACATAGAGCATTGTATAAATATATTTCGATTTGTGCAACATGCGTCGCTCCTCATAGCTTTAGCAGAGGTCATAACACTCTGCCAAAGCTATGAGGAGCTGCGCCAGCAGCGGGTCGATGACCCGTCGCTCTCCATTACGCGACGCAGAGCTCGCTGACTTGTCGACCATATCCGACCACTCTGCGTTGCTCGCAAGGATGAAGTCATTCGTGCACGAGGAAATCGCGCGCCAGTTCTTTATGCTGGACTTTGCTCATCCTCAGTACGTTCAACAGCCGTTGACCACACACTTCTGCCTCCCCTCAATCGAGCAATTGAGCAGGAAATTGTCGCAAGAACGCCCCCAGCAATTCCTAACGCTGCTCCGCACAGTTGCGTTGAAGTCGCCGCTCGACCTCAGTCCTTCGAAGCGGATGTACCGGCAACCTACGCCGACGTCATGCACAGGCCACGACTGCAGCCCACCATGCAGTCATACCAGTTGCAGTGCCCGGTCTCACGCGACCAGGAAAACTAGTCGTTGCAGTCGATGACGCAAGGGCTGCGATGCTATCGAACTACGAAAGCCCTCAGCGAAGCCCATCAAACCTGATAGACGCGTTTGTGGACGGTGTTCGCGCATTTGCCCTTATTGACACTGCAGCCGCCGTACCCGTTGTGGACACAAAGCTTAGACGATTACTGCGAAAAGTGACGACGCCACTTTCTAGGCTCTCCCTCCCTACAGCCAGCACCCAAAGTATTAACCTTTCTGCAACCTAAAACAGGCAAATAAAATATGGTATGAAAAGACATTTTGGAATGCGGTAAAAACATAACAAAGAAATGGGTAACTGTGAACTCTTTCCTGAATAGGACACATAATCATGTAATAATATCCGAAATTCTTCATCAGGGAATAATTCTTAAAACTGTCAAAGAAATAGCTAATGCGTTCGACGACTTCTTCTTCGGCGAGGAACAACAAACGACAGCTCATGAGAATCCCATATCACACCACCTCCCCCAGTCATGCTTTTTATTTCCAACTACCTCTCAAGAAGTTCTGAATGTTATAAACAACATGAAGATAACCGGTGCTGGCCCTGATAAATTACACCCTTCCCAGGTAAATTTTAGTCGCACCCTTCATAACTGATAGTATTGCGCACATAATAAACCTCATGTTCAAATCTGGCTGTTTTCCTAATGAACTCAAACGAGGCAGGATCGCACCAGTTTGTAAAAAGGGGGACCACTGTTTAATTTCCAATTACCGCCCCATCTGTGTATTACCATTTTCAGCAAAGTAATTGAAAAGCTTATTGAAAAGCACTTGACGAATAATTTTAAGAACTTTAATATTCTCTCGCCAACACAAAACGGATTTCGCCCAGGGTACCGACAGAACTTGCTCTTATTGCACCAACAGATGTACAAAGACTTGCAACTGATGAGGGTCATTACGCTGCTTCTGTATTTATAGACTTTACTAAAGCTTTCGAGAAAATAATTCACAAAATATTGTTCCATAAGCTTGAATCATTAGGAATTACCGGACCAGCCCTACTTTTGCTGCAGAACTACTTAAAAGACCGAATGCAGGTAATAACTATTTCAGGTGTTAATTCCAAAACCGTGTTCGGCAATATTGGAGTTTCCCAAGTTCCATATTAGGTTCCCTCATGTTCTTATTATATGTGAATGATTTGCCGAACTGTCTCTCCTTTTCTAAATGTATACTTCATGCAGACGACACCACTGTCATCAGCTCAGACAAATGTCTCACAACTCTCACATCCAACATTAACAAAGACATGCACAATTTGCTAAAATGGTGCAAAACGAACCAATTACACATAAATGCATCGCAAACAATTTTTTTATTCACCTCTAGCCACCGGACACTTCCCTCCATTCCTCCTATATTTCTCGGAGCCACTCCTATCCCAGCAAGATCTTCTTGTAATTACCTAGGCGTAGAACTAGGCAACCATGTAAAGTTTATTAATCACATAGCCAAATTAAAACAAAAGATTGCCTACGGGATCCGAGTTCTTCTAAATTCGCGATATATATTTAGACGTGATATTTTACTGTCGTTGTACTTTTCATTTGTCCATTCACACATTAACTACTGCATTAGAAGTTGGGGAAATACTGATATGACTCATCTATATTTATTACAAGTGCTACAAAATCAAGCTACTAAAATAATTACGTTTAGCGCATTTAACGACAAAGCCGCCTCTTTTACAATCTAACTGTATCATTTTCAGTTTCGAAACTCAATTAATATAACCTTACAAAATTCTTGTTCCAAGAAATCTACCTCAGACGTTACGATGGCGTTTTACCCCGGTCTTATCTAACAAATAATAATAATGCAACGTTTGCACGCAATAATAACTTTGTTTTACAGAAAGTACATACCTATTATGGCAAGCAGAGCGTCCTGTTTTCATCCATCGCTGTTTGGAACACCATGCCCATCGAAATAAAAACACTCAAAATTCATAAGTTTAAAAAACAATTAAAAGATTACATTGTTTCAATCTCTGATGTATAGGTATGCACATAATCTTACTTATTCTGTATTCCGATTTGATAACGTCGTTCTTGGTACTCTGTGTGTTCCTTTTTTTTTTCTAGTACAATTTGTTTTGTTCTATTTCAATGCCGATCATTTCTATTTGCATCTTTATAATTCATACGTTATGCTGTAACATGAGTTTCTTATTTTTTTTTAAAAGGAGGTCCCATTGCAGTCTTTGACTTCGGGACCTCCTTCTGTATGTTATCACTATGTAATCTTTGTACCAATCACAGCAAAATTGATTCTGATTCTGATTCTGACAGTGGTGTGCACAACCCGCGTAATGATTCAGGATTATCTGTACGCCGTCGAACTGGTCGTAATTCCTGCATGCTCTCACGACCTCTTCCTAGGAAGGGATTTTCTCTCCCGCCACGATGCCGTAATTCATTGCCCACTAGCCGAAATAGAGCTCTCACCATTTTCTGATTTGACGCCGGCAGACAGTCCATCGGCTGCGAGCAAGGTACTTTTCAAAGACGACGTCAAAGTGCCTGCAAACTCGTCAACGGCGATTTCAGTTTACTGCGCCAGTCTCTCCGACACCGTTGCATTCCTTTCGCCGTAAGTCCGTGTTTCAACGAGGAAAGGCTTGCTGGTGTCTTTCGCGACCGTGCAAGTCACTCAGGGCAGCACCTCTATTTTGGTTATCAACCCATCCCCGCACAGTGGTGCGAGGAGAATATCTCGGTGCGAGGGGAATGTCTCGGCAGCGTCGAACCCCTCGAAGACGCACATGTTATGGACGAACCCGATGACACGCACTGCCTCAGTGCCAGTACGCTCAGTGCTGTTTCTACGTCTGGTTCATCACACGTGGATGTATGTGGTTCCTCCATTACTGACAACCTTACGCAGGTCCAGCGTTCCCAGCTTCTGGACCTCCTGGAAGAATTTCGCTCTTCTTTCGGCGTCGCTGAAACTTCTGTCGGCCGCACGTCCGCCGTCGGTGGACGTGCGGCCAACACTGGCGCCCAACCGCCACTGTGGCAACGTCCAGATCGCATATCTCCCACAGGACGCTATGTAACCTACGAGCAAGTCGACGACATGCTTCGATGCGATGTTATTCGGCCCTCTAACAGCCCCTGGGCGTCTCCTGTCGTTCTCGTTTCGAAGAAGGACGGTTCTGTGCGGTTGTGCGTGGACTACTGCCGACTCAACAAGATCACGCGTAAGGACGAGCATCCACTACCGGGAATAGACGACGCGATTGACAGCCTGTGAAGAGCAGAATTCTTTTAATCTCTCGATTTACGCTCTGAGTACTGGCGAGTACATATGGCTGATGACGCTCGACCAAACACCGTGTTTGTGACGCCCGACGGCTTGTACGAATTCAACGTCCTGCCGGTTTGGCTGTGTAATGCGCCCGCCACATTTGAGCGCATGATGGATACCGAGCGCATGATGCATACGGTTCTGCACAACTTGAAATGACACACGTACCTCGACGACGTCGTCGTTTCCGCTCCGGATTTCTCCACGGATCTTCAACGCCTGCGGCATGTGTTCACGCGTCTGAGCGACGCCGGTCTGCAACTGAATGTAAAAACGTGCCAATTAGCAGCACGGCAGCTGACAATACTCGGCTACTCCGAGTATTCTGTCCAAGGACGGAATTCGCCCCGATCCAGCCAAGCCTCGGGCCATGACCGAATTATCCAAACCTACGTCCGTCAAAGAACTGCGCGGTTTCGTAGAACTATGTTCCTACTCTCGGCGCTTCATTCGAAACTTCGCGACTAACATATCGCCACTGACGAAACTCCTCGGAAGTAACGAGCCCCTCCATTAGTGGTCGTCAGAGTGTGAAGACGCTTTCGCAAAGCTCCGTCATTTGTTGACGTCCCCTTTCATACTACTCCACCACGACCCTATGACCCCTACTGAGGTACACACGGACGCCATGCTGTTGGCCTCGGCGCTGTCCTTGCGCAGCGAAAGCCTGGGCTCCCGGAATATGTCGTGGCATATGCAAGTCGTACGCTTACCAAAGCCGAGACCAATTACAACGTTACGGAGAAAGAATGCCTGGCGATCATCTGGGCCCTTACGAAGTTCCGACCTTATTTGTATGGTGGCCCATTTGATGTCGTCACCGACTATCATGCACTGTGCTGGTTGTCGTCATAGAAAGATCCCTCAGGCCGCCTCGTCCGCTGGCCACTTCGCCTAGAGGACTACAATATCCGCGTGCTGCACCGTAACGGACGCCTGCATGCCGACGTCGACGCAATCTCGCGCTCCCCCTTTCCTGACGACAATACCCACAGCTCAATGTCTTACAATGCCGTTTCTTCCATCGACGTCCACACCATCGCTACCGAACAGGCCAAGGATCAATGGATCGCTTCGCTGATAGACTTGTTCACTGATCGGTCGGCAACACGAACCACTCGCGCGTTGCGTCGTCAAGCCCACCATTTCGCCATTCGCGATGACCTACTGCACCGACGCAATTACAACGTCGATGGCCGCTGGTGGCTACAACTAATAACCCGCAGTCTGCGTTCATGCATATGCGAATCGTTTCCCGCTGATATGCAGTTTGGGCACTGTCGGCTATCGAAAACTTACCACTGCATTCGCCAACAGTACTTTTGGCGAGGAATGTGCCGCTACGTGCAGAACTTCGTTCGCTCCTGCATCAATTGTCAGCGCCGCAAAACCTCAACACACCTGCCACCAGCAGGTTTAAACCTTTACCTTTTCTTGACCGGCCGTTTGGGCGCGTTGCCATCGATTTGTATGGGCCACTTCGTCTGGCATCGGCTGGTAACCGCTGGGGCATCGTCGCTGTAGACCACCTTACGCGATACGCCGAGACGGCCGCCGTCCCCGCGGCTACAGCTCGCGATGTTGCCTCCTTCCTTCTCCACCGATTCCTTACGCGCCGCGGTCAACCCCAGGGGCTGCTCAGCGATCGAGACCGTGTCTCCTTGTCGGAAGTCGTCGAAGCCATTCTCAGAGTGCCGCGTTGTTCGTCGCAGAACTACTGCTTACCACCCGCTCGGCGACATGCTCTCCAAGTACTACATCGCCGGCGATCACAAAAATTGGAATGCCATTCTGTTCTTCGTCATTCGTCACGTACGCCTACAATACAGCGCCTCAGAGCAATGCTGGTTTCTCACATTTTTAAAATGAAAGTGTTTTATGCCGGGGTCCACCACGGCTCCGCTGACGTATTTCCGTCACGGATATGACGTTGCAAAATATAAAGACTAAGAGTGGGTAAAGAAGAAAACCAGAAGAAGAAAAAATCCACAGCACATCCACGGGGTGAATGATGATGAGTGGGGCGAAGCTCCGGAGAGAATCATCGGTAAACCGTGAATACTGCGAGCGAAAGTGAAAGCGCGCCAACAGCGAGCGGATTTTATTACAACGGTCCCCCTAGCGTACGTCGCCGCATTAAATCGAACGATTGCCTTCTCACCAATGACACGCGCCATATGTGAATCTTCCGTGAATTCTGCCCAGTACATCATCTACGACGTGAGATCGAGCGCGTTTACACCAAAGGGTCCATGAGAGTCATGACGACTTGCAGCTCACTTTAATTTTACATGTACGCTGTGAATTTTTATTGTTTAATCACGCACAGGAGAAATCTCACACAGGGACTACCTTGGTCAGAATCTAGTGCCTATATATACGGGGTGATCAGTGAACGGTTGTGCAGCGCGAGGAGTCGGTTTTTTCATTCAAGAAAGTCGCTAGCAGACGCTGCCTGCGTGGGCCTCGCGAGGCGACAGAGGGACGGGGGGGGGGGGGAACTTTACCGATAGGCGCTCGCGCGTCGCCGATCCACCTTGCCTATTATACTGTTCGGAAGAGACTGCCGGTTACGCCTTACGCCGGACGCGTGACAAGGTTAGACTAAGAGGAGCTTCGCCCCTAAAAGTTCCGTCACCGGGAATCGAACTTACGATCCCTCGCTCCGCAGCGCGCAACGCGAAACGATTCGGCCACGGACGGCACGTTCTTCGCAATGTTAACGGCGAACTATTTTATTAGTGATGCAGAACTATCGGTAAATTGACTATCGATAAACTATCACGACGAACTATCACTGTTATCGATAGTTTGAAGGAAACTATCGATAGTGCAGACAAACTATCAATAGTACTACTATCGACAAACTATCGATAGTGCAATCGGTAGTACCGTGGTTGATATTACTAGCGATATTACTGCCACGAGTGTTTCTTGTATTGTTTTGATGTAGTCGGGTTTCACCCACAAATACTGTGAGCAACGTTTGACGCAGACCGTGCCGTAATGTTTTAGAAGCTTCACGGTTGTTTGAGATCATTCTATTAAGATTACGCACCAGACGCGAATAATCACCAGCGATAACGCTGGAAGGTTCGATGAATGATGCATAAAATATGACGCGTTCCACCGATGATCAATTACTCGACGGCAGACGACTGTTCTCGCCGCTATCATGGCGCAGCGTGTATCGCTTGTATTTTGGGTTTTGATTTTCTGGGTACAAGTTCGCTCGAATAAAGAGCTCCGTATTTCCCAGTCTTTCTGCAGCATTACTCACGTCACAATCACGTGACAATACTATAGATAGTGGTGTGAATAAAGATGCTGTTGCGGGCCGGCTATATTGCCAAAATATTTCCGATAGCCTGCTATCACCTTTGCTTAATTTATGAGCAATTTTTGACAAAAGAACAAAGGCATTTCCGCAGTGAAAATGGTGGAATGTGTCCATCAATAAATTCACATTCAAAAGCAACCAGTTACGCCTTACGATTAACAAACTTACTTCATTTTTAAATGCGAAGCATTTCTTAGCGGACCTCAGGCATTTTGGCCGTTTCTATCTACCCGCTCTCCTGGTCGTATCCATAACTTCTAATATACCAAAATTAGCATAGCAGGGGATCAGAGTATGAAGAACACGAATCACTGGTCATTACATGGATAACGCAAAATACCTCTCTCGTACGTCATGAAACCCTTTCTCTCAGTCACGTGTGGCATATACCCGTAAACCACAGTTAATGTTATGCGAGTGGAATCCTTGTCACACGGGCAAGCTTAACCGCTGTTATACCCAACTGCAGTTAGCGGATTTAACTACAGTTACCGAAAACCAGTCAGAGGCGCTGTCACACGTTTTCAGCGCTTCCAAGCGTTCTTTAGTTGATACATGGCTGCGTTCGCGCAACACCGCTATAACACCGCCTTGTACAAGGCTTCACGGTCGATTATGAACGCGTCAGCAGCGTGTTTTGATGCGCGTCTATCAAATAGCGTGAAGCCCTGTTTAATGAACGAACGCAGCCGTGTATGAATCTCGTGAAATGCACACGAGATTTTTGCAGCACGGACAAACTTGTACCTCAAAGCCGGTAATTTATCTTCCGAAATGCGTTTCAACGCCTCTGTCGTCGCAACGATCCAGTTGACATGCTTTTGGCTCGATATTTCGCTGGGAGCCGAGCCGCTCGCGTCCGACGTAGGGGCCGCCATGTTGTCAGTTTACGGCGCTAACAGGGGTTGCCTACCTCCGTTTACGAAAACGGTCGTTAGCGGATTAACTGCGGTTAGGGTTGTCGTGTGACAAGGTACAACAGCTGTTAGACGTAACGGCCGTCGTACTTAACTGCGGTTAGACTGCCCGTGTGACAAGGGTATAAGTGCCACCGGTGATACAGAGTCACAACCAACACAGTAACCGCGAACACACACATTGATAGGCAATGAAAGTGATAATAATAATAACAATTGTTGGGGATTTATGTCCGAAAACCATCGGGTATTCATCAACGTGTACCGACATCGCACAGAACACGGGCATATAGCATTTTGCCTCCATCGAATTGCGACCGCCGTGGCCGGGATCGAAATTGCGACCTTCGGGTCAGCAGCCGAGCGCCTTAACCGCTATACCACCGTGGCGGACGCAAGAAAAGTGAGGAAACTGAAGACAGAACACCCCTAAAAGACGCTCAACTATCAACCACGTGGACGACGTGGAGTAAGCAAAAACCGGCGTCGATGCTTCCTACAATAAATCTGCTGAGAGAACCAGGCCTCTCATCATTACCGGTGACTTCAACATTGATTTATCAAGAACCAAGTGTGCTTGGTCCTTATACTGCGTGAAAGACGGATTGGATGTGTAGAGGGCATCAAAAGACCTCGCTGCCACGTCCAGGACAGGAGGCATCATAGATCATTTCATCGTAAGAAGCATCCAGGATTTCCACCAGCTGCACTATACCTGGCACTTCACTACACTTAGACTCCTCACAGCCGCGATCACGAACGGATCCGATTAACAAGTCCGGTCCAGCTGCTGGTGCTCAGTGATCACGGTGATGATGACCTTGTTCAAGAACTGTAAAGAACCTCTTCTACACATGCACACGGGTACGTGAAACGTGCGCGTGTTCTCCGACATAACGGACACGTAAAAGCATAACAACTGTAATTGTGACTGTGACGTACGTGCAGTGTGCCTGCGCGTGCCACTCGGCTGTGTACATATGTACGGAAACTTTCCTGAATGAAGCTTAGTTGCGAGTGAGGCCTGTCCTGTGCATCTGCGTTCTTTCTTTGTCCTGTTCGGATTCGCGCTATCGAGCATTGAAGAATATAAGCACTACATATCCGCTTACCGCGTCTGGTGTTGGTAATACCCATGTTGCTGTTGCCATCGTTAAGCAACTGTAAACAACTGGATATATTGGAAACATTTCGGCGCGCACACAATAGACGAAACCGAAAGGCGAGAGGTGCGTCTTGTAAGACGCGCAAGGCAGATCAACAGCTTAGAGCAATAGTGTCTGAAAGAAACACGTGGCAACTGCAAGTAGCTTGTTATCTTCACAAAAATCTTTCGATGCTGAAGATTTTGACCCGCTAGTAATAGCAAATTCGGAAGTTGTCGTTAAATATTCAAGCAACGAAAATCCAGGCAGTTGCAGTGCATTTAGTGTCGACGTACAAGACCTGTACTATTCTTTTCCCCATGCAGAACTAATGAAAATTGCCAATTCGTGCATCTGTGATGACAATGATGAAGTTAAATTTACGAATGATAGCGGGGTATCAGTTGCCAACTTTTTGGAAATCTTGTCCTTTTATTTAAAATCCACATTCGTTGGATGGTAAAGTGAAATGTATGTCCAGAATTCCGGGATCTGCATTGGCTCAAAAGCTGCCCCGGTTCTTAGTGATATTTTCATGGTCAGAGTAGACAGGAATAATCATAAAGGGTTGCTTGGTTTGGCTAAAAGGTTTTTCGGTTTGTTGATGATTTTTTAATTATCTCTGAGAAAGACGTGCAAGGCAGCAATGTTGTAATCTTTTGAAGGTGTTTAGGGAATGTGGGATGGGTCTTAAGTTCACACATGAGGTTGCCAAAAATATTCAGTTGCAGTTCCTAGACTTAACACTGCACCTACAATCAGGACACACATGCTGGTTGTATAAACCTCCGTCAGTAAAATCTCTTCTCAACTATAGCTCGGGCCATTCAAAATTGTAAAAAAATGAAATCGCAGTGTCTTGTCTGAGGAGTGCCTTGTCGAAGTCATGCATTCAAACCAGGAGTTTAGCATTTTCACGTCAAATCAGCCGTCTAAAAATGGCTGCATACCCAGACAATATTGTACGCAGAGCCGTTCAAAAAAGCTTTTTAAGTTTTTAAAGGCGAGACCAGAGCACACTTCTACAAAGAAAGACACTCAACGCAAACGCTTTGCTGTTTTACCTTACATTCATCGTTTTTCACATGAGCTAAAGCACATAGCCGATCGGTTCGGTGTAGAGGTTGTTTTCAGTGCACCCAACAGGATTCAAAGCATCTGTCGTGCTGTGGACCGCAAATTTGACAAAAAAATTAGGAAGAAAAAAATGTGTTTGTCTTTCAAAAGAAAGCGGAAAGTTCGTGAGGTGCAGCATAGGGGCAGTTTATTTATTGCCCTTAACCTGTGGTCTTTTATATGTAGGTAAGACTGGCCGATGCATCAACACTAGCCTTAATGAACATATTGTAGTGAAGCCTTTAATGAGTAATGGGTTGCGCTCTCTATAGCTTTCTAGTGGGTCGTCCCCTTTGGCTCTTCGCGCTCGCGCTCTGAGTCCGTGTGAGCGTACCAAACAAATGGGACGAGGCAGGCAGACTCAGCAACCTGGTTTTCTACCTCGCGGGTGAGGCGGGCCTGTGGTACAACAACCACACCACCGAGTTCCCCACGTGGTCTGCTTTCAAGACCGCCATCATCGATGTGTTTGGCCGCCCTGCTGTTCGTAAACTGCAAGCCGAACGACGTTTACTAAACGAGCTCAGCAGACCGGTGGTGAGGCTACATAGAAGACGTCCGGGACTTGTGCAAGAAGGCTGACGCGGCCATGCCTGAGTCTGACAAGATCCGCCACGTTCTGAAAGGCATCGACGACGATGCCTTCACTATGCTGCTCGCCAGAAACCTTCGTACTGTGGCCGAGGTGATCACGCTCTGCCAAAGCTACGAAGAGCTGCGCCGGCAGCGACTGCTGACCCGTCGACCTCCATCACGCGACGCCGATCTCGCAGGCTTGTCGGCCATTTCTGATGAGTCCACCTTGCTCGCCGAGATCAAGTCATTATTGCGCGAGGAAATTGCCCGCCAGGTCTCCCTACTGGCCTTCCCTCACCCGCAGCATGTTGAGCAGCCGTCGACCACGCTGCTGGCTCCCTTACGCCGCGCTATTCAGCAGGAAATCGCGGAGGTCATGCCATGATACCACCAGCCCCCTCCGGCGCCTGTGCCGCTCAGTTACGCGCAGGTTGTAGCCAGATCACCCCAAGCGATTCCTGGCTGCCCCACTTACTTACGCCGAAACCGTCGCCAGACCTCAAGCCTTCGAAGCGAGTGGGCCGGCTGCGTTTGCCGACGCCATACCTAAGCCACCGATGCAGCCCATCATGCAGTCGTATCAGCAGACGCCTCGTCCACCGCGTCCTGCTCCATGGATGGGACCTACCCCGGCAAACCGATGGCGCACTTCTGACAACCGCCCGATCTGCTTCGCGTGTGGTTGCGCCGGTCATGTCGCCCGCTATTGCAATCGCGTGCAGCCGCCTCGTGTAGCCTCAGCCATCCCCAGCCACTCAAGCCGTCCGTATTACGATTCACCGCCGCCTATGTCACCATCGTCTCGCCCAGCTCCATCTACCCACCGTTCGCCGTCACCAAGACGCCGATCACTGTCATCGATGCGGCCACGGCCGGTCCCACGTGACCAGGAAAACTAGTCGGCGCAGTCCACGAGACAAGGGCTGCGACGCTATCGAACTGCGAAAGCCCTCAGCGAAGCCCATCAAACGTGTTAGACGTGTTTGTGGACGGTGTTCGCGCATCTGCCCTTATTGACACTGGAGCCGCCGTATCCGTTATTGACGCCAAACATAGCCGACTACTGCGAAAAGTGACGACGCCACTTCCCGGGCTCTCCCTCCGTACAGCCAGCGCCCAAAGTACTCACCCTACAGCGCTGTGCACAGCCCGCGTCATGATTAAGGATGCTCTGTACGCCGTCGAATTGATCATATTTCCAGCATGCTCTCACGACGTCATCCTAGGATGGGATTTTCTATCCCACCACGACACCGTGATTCATTGCGCACCCGCCGAAATAGAGCTCTCACCATTCTCTGATCTGACGCCGGCTGACAGTCCATCGTCTGTGAGCAAGGTACTCGTCAAAGACGACACCAAACTGCCTGCATACTCGTCAACGGCGGTGTCCGTCTCCTGCGCCAGTCTCTCCGACACCGTCGCGCTCCTCTCGCCATCCGACCGTGTTTGCACGAGGAGGGCTTGCTGGTGCCCTTCGCGACCATGCAAGTCACTCAGGGCAGCACGTCAATTTTTGTTATCAACCCATCTCCGTACAGTGTTACGTTGGTGCGAGGAGAATGTCTCGGCAGGGTGGAACCCCTCGAAGACGCACAAGTTATGGACGAACCAGATGGCACGCACTGCCCCAGTTCCGGCACGCTCAGTTCTGTTACCACGTCTAGTTCATCGCCCGCTGATGTATTTGCTTCTTCCATTGCTGACAACCTTACGCCGGTCCAGCGTTCCCAGCTTCTGGACCTCTTGGAAGAATTTCGCGCTTCTTTCGATATTGCTCAAACTTCTCTCGGCCGCACGTCCACCGTTACGCATCGCATCGACACTGGCGCCCAACCACCACTGCGGCAACGTCCATATCGCGTATCTCCCACAGAACGCCGCGTAATCAACGAGCAAGTCGCCGACATGCTTCGACGCGATGTTATTCGACCATCTAGCAGCCCCTGGGCGTCTCCTGTCGTACTTGTTGCGAAGAAGGACTGTTCTGTGCGGTTCTGTGTGGACTACCCACGACTCAATAAGATCACTCGTAAAGACGTGTATCCACTACCGCGAATAGACGACGCGATTGACAGCCGACAAGGAGCCGAATTCTTTTCATCTATCGATTTGCGCTCAGGGTACTGGTAGGTACCTATGGCTGATGACGCTCGACCGAAGACCGCCTTTGTCACGCCCGACGGCTTGTACGAATTCAACGTCATGCCGTTTGGGCTGTGTAATGCGCCCGCCACCTTCGAGCGCATGATGGATACTGTTCTGCGCAACCTGAAATGGCACACGTGCTTGTGCTACCTCGACGACGTCGTCGTTTTCGCTCCGGACTTCTGCACGCATCTGCAATGCCTACGGCATGTGCTGACGCGTTTGAGCGACGTTGGTCTGCATCTGAATCTAAAGAAGTGCCGATTTGCAGCACGGCAGCTGACAATACTCGGCTACGTCGTGTCCAAGGACGGAATTCTCCCCGATCCAGCCAAACTTCGGGCCGTGACCGAGTTCCCGAAACCTACGTCCGTCAAAACTGCGCAGTTTCGTAGGACTGTGTTCCTACTTTCGGCGCTTCATTCGAAACTTCGCGACTATCACATCACCGCTGACGAAGCTTCTCGGAAGTAACGGGCCCCTCCATTCGTGGTCGTCGGAGTGCGACGACGCTTTCGCAAAGCTCCGTCGTTTGTTGACGTCGCCTCCCATACTACGCCACTACGACCCTACGGCCCCTACAGAGGTACACACAGACGCCAGCGGTGTTGGCCTTGGCGCTGTCCTTGCGCAGCGCAAACCAGGGTTCCCTGAATATGTCGTGGCATATGCAAGTCGTACGCTTACTAAAGCCGAGACCATTTACACCGTCACCGAAAAGGAATGGCTGGCGATCATATGGGCCCTTACAGAGGTCCGACCCGATTTATATGGCCGCCCATTTGATGTCATCACCGACCATCATGCACTATGCTGGTTGCGTCATTGAAGGATCCCTCAGGCCGCCTCGCCCGCTGGGCACTTCGCCTACAGGACTACGATATTCGCGTGCTGTACCGCAACGGACGCCAGCATGCTTACGCCGACGCCCTCTCGCGCTCCCCCTTGCCTGACGACGATGCCCCCTGCTCGGTACCTAACAATGTTGTTTCTTCCATCGACGTTCACACCATCGCTACCGAACAACGCAAGGATAAATGGATCGCCTCGCTGATAGACTTGCTCACTGATCCGTCGGCAACACCAACCACTCGCGCGTTGCGTCGTCAAGCCCACCATTTCGCCATTCGTGACGACCTGCTGCACCCACGGAATTACAACGCCGACGGCCGCCAGTGGCTACTTGTGATACCCCGCAGTCTGCGTTCTGAAATATGCGAGTCTTTCGACTCTGATCCACAATCCGCGCACTCTGGGGTATCCAAAACTTACCACCGCATTCGACAACGATACTTCTGGCGAGGGATGTACCGCTACGTGCAGAAGTTCGTTCGCTCCTGCCTCGATTGCCAACGCCGAAAACCTTCAACGCACGTGTCACCCGCCGGTCTACAACCGTTACCTTGCCCGAACCGTCCGTTCGGGCGCGTGGGCATCGACTTGTACGGACCACGTCCTCTGATATCGGCTGGTAACCGCTGGGCCATCGTCGCTGTTGACCATCTAATGCGATACGTCGAAACCGCCGCTCTCCCAGCGGCTACAGCGCGCGATGTTGCCTCCTTCCTGCTACACCGATTCATGCTGCGTCACGGTCCACCCCAGGAGCTTCTCAGCAATCGAGCCGTGTCTTCTTGTCGGAAGCCATCGAAGCCATTCTAAAAGAGTGCCGTGCTGTTCACCGCAAAACTACTGCTTACCACCCGCAGACGAATGGGCTCACCGAACGCTTTACCGCACGCTCGGCGACATGCTCTCAATGTACGTCGCCGCCGATCACACAAATTGGGATGCCATTCTGCCCTTTGTCACCTACGCCTATAATACCGCCCCTCAGAGCACTACTGGTTTTTCACCCTTCTTCCTATTGTACGGAAGGCACCCGTCGCACACCATCGACACGATACCCCCATGCAAGCCGGATTCAACTGAGTGTGCTCCGATATCTGACACAGCCAGGCTAGCGGAAGAGTGTCGCGAGCTTGCCAAGACGTTTACAACGCATGAACAAGAGCGGCAGAAGAGCATTCGCGGTGAAACCACTACTTCTGAGTCCACGTTCCTCCTTGGAGCGCTGGTATGGCTCTCGGTCCCTACCACTGCAACTGGCCTCTCTACAAAACTACTGCCGAAATACGAAGGCCCCTACCGGGTCGTCGAGCGCACATCAACGGTCAACTACGTGATCGAACTCATCGAACCTTCTTCGAACATCCGCCGTCGAGGGCGCGACATCGTCAACGTGGAGCGCCTCAAGGCCTGCTATGACCCACTCATAGTGACGAGCTGTTAGGTCGCCGGATGGCTCCCTTTTCATACCCGGGGTAATTGTAGCGAAGCCTTTAATGAGTAATGGGTTGCGCTCTCTTATAGCCTTGTAGTGGGTCGTCTCCTTTGGCTCTTCGCGCTCGCGCTCTGAGTCCATGTTTTCGCCTTGACTGACGCCATTGCATATCGTCGCCGACTACTGTCCAATAAACGCCTCAACAATATGAAGTCATTGCATAATATCAATCACTCCCACCTTGCCGAGCATTGTAGGAACTGCAAATGTCATCCTGTGTGGTGTGACACTAACATTTTGTTTTATCATAAAGACAAGATAACTCGGGAAATACTTGAAGCTTTTCATATTAGAAGGTGTGCTGATAAATGCGTAAGCAACCCATTGATTGCACTAACAGACAAGGAGTTCACCTTTTATTGCGATAGCAATTATATGTACAGTCTCGGCTGGATTTTGCCGTCGCCGTCGCCGTCGCCGCCGTCATGCACCGTATATGTATAAGTATGAATATATATATAAAAGCCCCAAAGAAAAATAATTCAGAAAAATTCTTCCGAAGCGCGGAATCGAACCAGGGACCTCTTCCTCCGCAGCGAGTGGCGGCTAGCCACTACGCCAGGAAACGCAGATCCTCCACGTAGGTAACGGCGAGCGTTATATACACACCCTTTACCGCTGGACGGACTCAGAGACGGCTCCGCTTATAAACGTTTCTTCATTACCAGCGAGATGGCGTTAGGAGCGTGACAGGCGCAGAGCCGTCGATGGGGAGAGTCTGGCGAATGGGCGGGGCAGTGACGTCGCGGCGCGGCGATGACGCTATTCACGTCACCGCCACGCCTCCGCTCCGGCGGCGTCCGCCATATATAGTCTTTCCGCGCGACGGGCGCACGGCTGAGGCTATGTACGCGCTGCTCATTCGTGAAATATAGCGCTCCTAAAATAATTGCGAAAGCGAAATCGTGCAAGAACATTGTTATACAAGTTTACTGAAGAATATCTAGTGAATTAGACGTGTCCAAATCATCGTGAAACTGAGTTGTCCACGCCGATTCGAGTCCACGACGTTCTACGATACCCGCTGTGCTTTTAGACCGCTGCTCTTAGGCGTCTGTTCCTGCTTTGTTCGCAATAGCCGTTGGCGTAGTCGGCGTAACCGATAGAGCGAACGAGGACGAAAGACAGCGAACGTGGATTCTGTCGATATCACGAGCCACTGTCCTCTAACATCGCTTTCTTCCTCCGTCATGCGTGCTCGCGCTTCGGTCGGAGCTCGTGCGCATGCAGGGCTGGTGGGTGCGCTGTTACTGTCTCGCTTGTCGTGACGGGAATGTCGATGACGCCTGCAATGCACAGAGTGGCGTGCGTAGCACTCGAGCACTGGCAGTTTCTGTGGCAATATGTAACGAATGTTCCAATGCGGATCGCCAGAAATTCAAACACAGTTCGCGTTGCCTCAACACAAAGCTGCGCTCAGAATTCGGAGTATCGGAGTTGCGGAGTATCGTGATCATCGGTGACTTTTCGAGATATGAAGACCTGTGGGTTTTCGTCTATCTTGGTTTTTTTTTTAATGCGAAGCATTTCTTAGCGAACTTCTGCGACTTTGAGCGTATCTATCTAGCTACCTATCTTGCCGCCTACGAATTTATGCTCTCCTGGCCGTTTCGTTCATGGGGTGTATACCAAAATTGGTATGGCATAATGTGACTGTATGAAAAACATAAAGGACTGGTCATACGCTCGTAACATAAAAATCATGACATGCATGTCATGTACAGCATGATTTACATGCCACAGTCTTGGTGCTCTTGCGGCCGTTTCGTTAATTTGATATATACCAACATTACTATGGCTTGACAAGAGTGTATGGCGAACATAAATAACAGGAGTCATTATGAAAATCATGAAACGCGTGTCCTGTACAGCATGACTTACGTGCCACGCTTATGGTGCGCTGGCGGACGTTTCGCTAGCTTGATATACACATAAATTGGTATTGCGCGACATGACTGTGTGACGAACATAAACAACGGGAATTAATACGAAAATCATGACACACGTGTCATGTACAGCATGACTTACGTGCCACGCTCATGGTGCGATGGAGGCCATTCGGCCAGATTGGTATACACCAAAACTGGTATTGCGTGATGTGACTCTGTGACGAGCATATATAACAGATGTGATTTTTGAAACATGTCACGTGACAAGTGTTACGTGAGAATCATTGCATACCACGCCGGAGAAGTCTGTGCACGTGTTCTGGCAGCAAAGGAGAAGATAAAGAAGAGGACGGATTGCGTGCCGGTTCATGATGATGACAATTTTTATTCGCCACAAACGGGGATTCTCCAAGCTTAAACAGCTCTGCTTTTAAAAGAAACAGATATACCAGCGCACGTAATTGTATACAGAGATAGCAGCGCACGTAAAAGCGCAAAAGCGGGCTTACACAAACGGCTTGGGGATCTCGAGCCCTAAAATTCCCTCTTAGAGAATTTTAGTGCCAGGACCCCAAAGTGCCTAGCGTACGTAAGCCCCTTACGTTCCTCTGTATAGTCCATGGGTGCGGCTGAGAGTACAAGGGTGAATAAGGAAGCGGCTTGGAGTCCCCGGCACTAAAACTCTCTAATAAGAGAGAAAAAAATACTCACAGGGTCCCTTATGCATTCGCCTAAGACCACTCGAAGGCGAAAGCCGTCTTCCTTTTCTTGACTTGATGTATTGTTCCTCACTCCTCCCCCCCCCTCGAAATCTTTGCGAACTAACATTGTTTTGCACTGCCTCCAAGATCGGAGGCACTGCAATCTTTCTACACCACATCTGGTCATGTACTGACGTCATCGCGTGAAGTCACGTTATCGGACGTCATGATGACGTCACAATCTTTCGTCGTATGGTCACGTCATTACATGATGATTTTTGACATCCCTCGTGTTGACGCCGCCGACGCGGGACGCAGACGCCGCGGTCAATTTTCGCGTTTGCTGAGGCATCTAAGGTTTTCGTCAGACCAGGTGCAGGGCCCCCAGTTGGCGCGTGTTAAATGAAAACTATACCTCGTTCGGCTAGTCTGATAGCGGACATCCTGTTGGGTTACTTTACAAAACATTTTTCTGCTCAACTTCTTCGCGCTCTATACTTCCTAATCACGAAATTTCATTGAGCACATAAGGGCCCCTTGCTATAGTGGAAGAGCTTCCTGCACGTGCTCAGACATCGTGCACTATACGTGCATGACTAAAAAGCGCAAGGCACATTCGCTTAGCGCAGAGGCGCAGATTTATTTACATGCGCGAATATAAACGTGAAACTGGTAGCATGCATACAAGCGGCAACACAGCGGTAAATGACACCAGAATCTACCAGCCACAGAAACGCAGACCCCATAACGTACAACACATGCCAGGTAACCTGCGATATCGAAATAAATCTTCCCCTCACAACATCACGGTAACATCCCAAGCTCGTGCTCAGAACGCGCGATTAATTACGCGATAAATTACGTAAACGCAACACATCACGCTTGACACTTATAGAGTGATCGCGGCAAAATTTCAATCTGTCCAAGTGATCGAAACGCGAACCATAAAACTTCTTTTTTTCAGCGTGACAAAATTATTTTTATTGTTTGTGCGCCTGAAAGGGCCCCATTGCACAACAAATAATAAGTTTGTGTTAATGGTGTGCTGTTTATAATATGAGCAACATTCAAGCTAAATACTCAAGTACATATCTCGCATAGCACGGAGCAGTCGGTCGGGGTCCATTTGCTGCGTCTGATGTTTCTGATCTAAAGGCACTGCCGCTTCTTTTCCTTCGGAAGCCTAAAAAGGCGGAAACCCTGCGCGCTGCTGTTTGAACAGCCAACCGCGCAACAGCAACCCATCGCACGCAACAAATTCACGCTTGAATGCGAGGAGCAGTCGCCATGAATACGCGCGGCTTCACACAAGAGCTTCGTAACCTACGCGCGCTCCTCAGCGATCGTGTAAGGGCTCGTTCACACAGCCGTCAAACGCTCCGTCACGTCACCGTCACGGCACAGATTTCCGTCAGGGGAGAGGATTTCCGAGACGTTTTCTCCTGAAAAAACGGTTGACGCCGACGTAGAGCAGTGGTCTATGTTTCCGTCGCCGGCACGGGGACGGAGCCCCGCCCCTAGAAAACGGACCAATGAGCGGTTTACGTTTGGAGTTCCGAGTTCTGAGAAGAGCCACGCGTCTAGCATACGGCCCCCGGGTCCGTGGCCTTGTAACACTGAACGTGAGCCTGACTGAATGGGCCATAAAACGGGGGGACAAGTGGTTGTTTTTGTGTGTATGTGTGTTTGCGTTGCGAGGAGGAGAGCCCAGCGGAGTCGGGAGAGCGCCAGCGAACCATTTGAGCTGCGTGGACAATTCCTATTTTGGTGCATCAGTCAGTCAACACTGCACAAAAACGTGCTGCTGTCGACGCTGCAACCACCGTCGTCTGTTCATACACTGCTACCTCGCGTCTGCTGTACGTTTTTTTTTTTTTTTTTGACGTGACGCTGACGTGACGGAAACTTTGACGGCTGTGTGAACGAGCACTAAGTGCGGCGCGCCGGCGTCTCTCCGTCGCGGCAGCGCCACGCTGCGCTGTCGCCACTGCCGCCCGCCGCCGCCGGCGAGGAGAGAGGGTTTACGTCACGAGAAGAGGGAGGCGCTGGGGCGGAGCTCGGAGAGCGGCGAGATGAAACAATCGCCAAACTCTCCCGAAGGGTATATATGGCTCTGGAGAGGCGCATTTAAAAGTCGTCGGCGAGCTCGCTCGCTTCTTATACTTGCGCAGGGAGAACCTTGCCCTTCCGCTGTCTGCTCGCGCGGTTTTCTTGTGCTGAGGGGAAGAGGGATGTTTCACGCTTTCACCGTGATGTCCGCGCTCATGTTACGGAGCGCCGCTAAACGACGCCGCTAAACGAACAAGCAGAAGATGAGCGCGAACTATCAAGTGTCACAGCTCGACACTTGAAGCACGCTAGTTTCCTTCGCTGCTTCGGCCGCCTTTGCAACAGGAGCGTTGTTCAAACTGAGAGTATCCATTGGCGAGCCTCACTTCATATAGCATTAGTTTCTTGCTATCGCATTCATTGCTTCGGCCTTGCGGCGAAACTGTGACTTTTATTGCGATAGCAATTATATGGACAGTCTCGGCTGATTTTTGCCGTCGCCGCCGTCATGCTGCGTATATGTATAAGTATGTATATATACATCAATATCCCAAAGAAAAATAAATAAGAAAAATGCTTCCGAGGCGCGGAATCGAACCAGCGACCTCTGAGTCCGCAGCGCGGTGCGCTAAGCACTACTCCACAAAGCGTACATCCCTCAGGCTGCTACCGGCGAGCGTTATATACACATCCTTTACCGTTTGCAGTCCTCCGAGATGGAGGCGCTTATAAGCGTTGCTTCATTACCAGCGAGATGGCGCTAGGAGCGCGTCGGGCGCACTTAAAGGCTTCGGCCAGCTCTCTCGCTTAGAACCTTGCCCTTCCGCTGTCTGCTCGCGCGGGCGCTCGAACAAGCTACCGCAGCTACCGCGTACGTGTAGCTAAAATCGTTACAGATGTCGTGCACGTAACGTACGTGTACTTTTCACGTTTGCGTATGAGAAGTCCCTACGTACGTGAAATTAAAACTGTCAAGTAGCTGCCGGGTAGTGATGGACGCACGGTAGTTGCAGCGCGTCCATCACGGGCCGCTCTTCTTGCTATCGCATTCATTGCTTCGCCCTTGCGGCGAAACTGTGACTTTTTTGAGTAGCACTTGACTTTTACAATCTGCTGCACGTTGTAGATACCACTTCTGCAAAATGACTGTAATGATGTGTTTTCTTTTGTTTCTTTATGTTTTGCTTCTTTTTGCTTCTTTTGATTCTTTTTACGCACATGCGCCTTTGAGCTGCCCTGGGTTATATATTTCGTGTACTTCCTTCAATAAACTGAGTTGTGAGTTCGCGCCCGTTTGTCTTCTCGCCTTTCGTTTCCGTCTATTGTGTGCGCGCCGCAATGTTTCCAATAATGTCCTCAAACCAACTCGCCCAGCTCTCCATATTATTACAGCTGGTTATATAATAGATATGCGAATCTTGAACATATGAGTGTGCGTATTCCACTTCCATAGTTCTCTAGAGTCATTCCGTAACGTTTCGCTCAATGTGAAAAATTACTCCACAGTCACCATCCCGCGCATGCTTCGCATAATATCGATTCCGACGGTAGGTGGGATCTGCCAAATTTTTAATCTTGGAATCATAAAATGCAATATAAATTTGAAGCTGCGCAGTTCCACCATATGTAATGGCTTCCTTTCCGCTACAGCTGAACTGACTTTATTATTGTGTGTCAGCAAAGCACTCTGGTGAACAACACAAGCATGTCAACTTTCCTGCCCTTCAGCCTGTTCTTTCGGCTCCACTATGTACCACGTGCGCGGGGAACCAAGTTTATTCTGCAATGAGTTCGTGCTGTTCATTTTATACTATTCATAGTATCATCGAACGTTTTTCTATCGATAGCGCTATCGATAGTATTTTTTACAATTGATAGTTCGATAGTGACTCAGCTATCGATAGTATCGATAGTACCACCGATAATTCTGCATCACTAATTTATATACACCATCTGCCGGTGGCTGTACTCAGAGATCTATGTTACAGCGTGTTTTCGTCATCACTAGCGAGATGGCGCGAAGGGCTCGAAGAGCGCGCTTGGAAGGTCGTCGCCGTTGCGACGAGCACCCGCGTCTACAGGGCGTAGTCGCTTGTGTGTGCGCTTATCTCGTGATCGCGGTGGTTTGTACGTCTCGCGTTGAGAGCACGAAGGTCACTTGGCTCGCTGCAGCGGCTGCTTTTGCGAAAGGAGCGCGGTGCTCAAGTAGAAATAAATTACAAATGTGACAGTTCGCTCTCATCATGTGTATCTTTGTTCCGTTCGTCCTTTCTGCTTGAGCAGCGCGTTGAAAGTTTCGAGCTGCTTGCTGTTCTTCGCGTGACATTACAATTTGTTGCTGTAGCATTCATTCCTTCGCCCTTGGGGCCAACGAATGCGCAACAAATGCTCAACTACGTCTGTGAAGACACGTTTCACTTTCGTGTTATACCGATTCCTAGGCCAGAGAGATCAGCCATGTTTTTCTTATTCTACAGCAGGCACCCGTCGCACTCAATCGACACAATTCTTCCCTACAAGCCGGATCGATCTGAGTGTGCGCCTACTTTTGCCACAGCCAGACTTGCTGAGAAGTGTCGCGAGCTTGCCAAGACCTTCACTACGCATGACCAAGAGCGGCAGAAGAGCATTCGACGGGACACAACCACGTATGCACCCACGTTCCTCCCTGGAGCGTTCGTATAGCTATCCGTCCCTACCACTGGAACTGGCCTCTCTTCCAAACAAGTGCCCAAAGACAAAGGCCCCTACCGTGTCGTCGAACGCACATCCTCGGTCATTTCCAAAAATTTCACCATCTCCCACTAAAGGTAAGCATGTGGGGATGCGAAGGAGCTCATGGGTCAACTTAAAGTTCCGTTCATCACGGGCACCTTGTCCGATGGTAACGCGTCCTTGCATGTGGAGCACACCATGAATGCACTGTAGTTGCTGTTGCTGTTACTCCTCCCGAACTTTCCTTGGAGGACGCCACGCGGGTTCATCGCGCGTCTGCAGAATCTCGTTCCCCGACGCCATCACGTGATCTGAGACAGTGTAAGGGGGAGAGGCCACAGCGTCTTACCCAGCCCCTTACACAGGCCCGAACGCGCTAGCGCGTGCCAGCCCACGTGGTTTTGTCCGCGTTACGCCAAGCTAGGACGGCATACGGCAGCCCGTGCCCCTAAAGAGCTCTGCACGTATCATCATCAAGGCGGTCGAAGAACAAGACGAAGAAGACTTCTTGGCGCGAGCGCGCGCTCAATATGTTACCGATGGCTATGGTAGGTTTTAGAAAGCGGACGGTCGCCAATGAAACTACGGACAAAGACCACCGCAAAAGCTGCTTCGCTTCCTAACAACCTAATTAGAGCGCAACCACACACACACACACAGACATCAAACACGTTTTACATCTCCGGTCAACGTGGAGCGCCTCAAGCCCTAGCATGACCCGCTCTAGTGACAAGCTGTTAGGTCGCCAGGCGGCTTCCTTTTCTTTCCCGGGGTAACTGTAGCGAAGCGTTCGAACTCTGTAATGGGTCATCCTCTCGAGGGCCTTTTAGTGGGTTGTCCTCTTCTCTGACAGCACGCCCCTCGTGCTGAGAGTCCGCGCTCCGTCTTGACTATCGCTGTTGTGCATCACCGCCTATAGTGCCCTCAATATACGCGTTTACAACATGAAAAATTCGGCAGATCCCACGTACCGTGGGAATCGGTGTTATGCGAAGAAGCATGCCCGGGATAGTGACTGTGGCGTAATTGTTCACATTGAGCGAAACGTTACAGAATGACGCTAGAGAAATGTGGAAGTGCTATACGCACACTCTCATGTTGAAGAGTTGCATATGTATTATATAACCAGTTAGTTGCAGTTTTTTGCAACAGCAACATGGGTGTTAACAACACCAGACTCGGTAAGCTGATATGTAGTGCTTCTATTCTTCAATACTGGACCTCGCGAATCCGAACAAGACAAAGAAGGAACAAAGATGCGCAGGACAGGCGTTAGTCGTAACTAAGCTTCATTCAGGAAAGTTTCCCTAGATATATACGCAGCCGAGTGGCACGCGCAGGTGTACTGCAAGTACGTTACAGTCACAGTTGCAGTTGTTATGCGTATACTTGCCCGTTATGACGGAGAACGCACGCACGCACGGAGAACGAACACACGCACGCACGAACCCGTGTGCATGTGTGGAATGGGTTCTTGACAGTTCTTGAACAAGGACATCATCACCGTGATCAGTGAGCCCCAGCAGCTGGACCGGACTTGTTATTCGGATACGTTCGTGATCGCGGTTATGAGGGGTCAAAATGCAGTGAAGTGCGAGGTATAGTACAGCTGGTGGAAATCCTGGATGCCTCTTACAATGAAATGATCTATAGTGCCTCCTGTCCTGGACGTGGCAGCGAGGTATTTTGATGCCCGGTCCACATCCAAGCAGTCTTTCACGCAGTATAAGGACCAGGTGTTGTTGGGTCTTGATAAATCAATGTTGAAGTCATCGATAATGATGAGAGGCCTGGTTCTCTCGGCAGATTTATTATAGGAAGCATTGATCCCGGTTTTTGCATAATCCGCCTGGTCCGCGTTGCCGACCACGTGGACGAGTGGATGGCAGTTGAGCGTCTTCCATGGCTGTTCTGTATTAAGCTTCCTACCTTTCCTTGCATCCGCCGCGGTGGTGTAGCGATTACGGTGCCCGGCTGCTGACCCGAAGGTCGCGGGTTCGATCCCGACCGCGGCGGTGGAATTTCGATGGAGGCAAAATGATACATGCCCGTGTACTGTACGATCTCGGTACGTTAACAAATACCAGATTGTCAAAATTTCCGGAGCCCTTTGCTACGGCGTCTCTCATAATCATATCGTAATTTGGGATATAAAACCCCAACAATTATTACTATTATAACTTTCCTTGAGTGTCAATGTGTGTGTGTTCGCGGTTACTGTGTTGGCTGAGACTCAGTATTACCTGTGGCGCATACCCGCAAAACATGAACTCTGGTATGCGGGTATGTGCCACATGTGACTCAAAGAAATGGTTTTGTGACGTACGCGACAGGTATTGTGCGTTATTCATGTCATGGCCAGTGGATCGTGTTCGTCATACACTGATCGCCTGCTATACCAATTTTGGTATATTACAAGTTACAGAGGCGACCTGGAGAGCACCCAGGCGTAGGCGGCTATATAGATAGATAGATAGATAGATAGATAGATAGATACGTAGATAGAAACTGCCAAAGTTCCTGAGGTTCGCTAAGAAATGCTTCGCGTTTCATAACGTGAGAATCCTGTCGAGTACGTCGTCAAACCCTTTCCTCCAGACACGTGTGGCACATACCCCTTTACCACGGATCGCGGTGTACAGGTATGCGCCAGAGGTGGTGATTGGCAGTTTATATCTACCCAAGAATGGCGAAAACGGACATTGGTAAGTTAAGTGCGAGAGTGTTAAGGAATACCGACATCGGCAGCGGTGACGCGACTAAAGGAAATAATAATTGGGATCCCAGCAGGAATCGAACCCAAGCATTCTGCGTGGCAATCAGCTATTCTACCACAGAGCCACGCCAGGTCTATGAACTGATTTCGAAAAATAGCCTATGCAGGCCTAATCCGGTGCAACGTCAATATTGGCTCTGGTGCTGGCGATCTAACTTCACAAGAAAGCAAAAAAACACTACATATGTGCTCCTACGACACAGGCGTCATATCAGATTAACGTCAGTGGTTCCAGTGTTGGCTCCGCTTTTATAGCAGTCAAATAAACGTTACATATTGATTCCTATGATTCAGTAAGCTATATGGAAGGATTGCTCTACCCCGGAGGAATACATTCACGAAAGTTACGTATGATATTCACATGATTCCACCATTAAGTGCACTTAGTTTCGATAATACTGACGTATCTCTCTAACAAGAGGGCTGACGTTTCGTCTCACCACAAGTTACCTTTCAAACGCCAGTGTTGTCGGCGTGCCTGGTAAGCCACTATTGTGCATACAGCTACTACACTTACAAAAACGCGTCGATCTACCTCGTAACCATTTCCTCGAAGCCATCAAATACAGCATAGAAGTACTCTCTGACTGCTTATCATGAAACCGATTCCCACAACGCGTGGGATCTGCCGAATGTTTTTAGGAGTAATGTTCCTTAGGCCCGCACTCCGCCGTCGCCGTTGAAGCTTCTTTCTTTTAAGGATCGCTTTGGACTGTAGTTGCCGGTGATTTAAGAGGAAATGATTAGCCCATAAGCGGTTTGGTTCTAGCCCAGCAGAATTTCATATATTAATCGTATACAAGGGCTTTAGCTGTGCTTCTTGTATAACGCGTTACAGCGATACGAAGTACGTTAGGCATGTGCTTCGCAAACGCTGAATTATAGTAGCAATTACCAGGTGGTAATCGTAATACCCTCCCTAACCTCGATGACGTATCGCAACATGGCACCCCCTATACAGGCCCATAGCCAGGAGGGGGCCCGCGGGGCTCGCCCCCCCCCCCCCCGAAATCTTTATGATACATGGTGTTTTAACGAAAATAAGTAATGAAAATAGGCGTTTTTCTGAAATAGTCAAGGCTTTCAGCAAGTGCCCCCCTCCCCCCCCCCACGAAAAAAAAAATCACAGCATATCCACGGAGTGAATGATGATGAGTGGGCGAAGCTGCGGAGGTTCATCGGTAAACCGTGAATCTTCCGTGAATTCTGCCCAGTACATCATCACCGACGTGAGATCGGGCGCGTTTATACTAAAGGTTCGATGAGTTATGACGACTTGCAGCGCCCTTTAATTTTACATGTACGCTGTGAATTTTCATTGTTTAGAAAACCATTGCTTAGAAAACATCTGGCGTCTTTCGTTAAGCAGCTGGCGTCTTTTCGTCTTGCTTTAGAAACACCTGGCGTTCTTTCGTTTTGCTTTTACAAAACATCTGGCGTCTTTTGTTGGTTTATTTCATCAATCAACGGCGTTTTGAACAAAATTTTTATTGTTTAATCACGCACAGCAGAAATCTCACCAGGCACTACCTTGGAGGTAAAGAATGGCTGCTAATGGTAATGAAAGACAGAAGAAGTCGGCTTTTAGCTAACGCTGCGAATTTTTTATTGTTCAACAACGCACAGGAAAAATCTCCCACCGGCACCACCTTGCAGGTCTAAGCGTAAGACTGGTTACATACTACGCTACGAGGGACGAACGGGTGCCGCTATAAGGAGCTTCGCCCCTAAAAATGCTTCGCATTTAAAAGGCAGGCTTTTCTCGGTCTCTCTCGTGGAGTTCGATTTGCCAGTGGCCGTTGATAATTGATTTTAAGGCGCGAAGCACGGCGTACCAGGAAAGGACACGGGACGGAGCGCCAGTAGCCGGTCTGGAGGTCCATCTACGAAAATACTACGCGTTGTGGAGTCCGTCCAGGGCGCCGTCTATCCGTGGGAGAGGGTACTAGTACTTCTCCGTTACTTTCTTCAGGGTATGATAATCTATACAGAAATGTACGGTCCCATCCTGCTTCTTCACTAACACCACGACAGACGCCCACGTATCTTGGATGGCTAGACGATGTCGCGTAGACTTGTTTCTTAACTGCCTAGCGTTCTCGCATCGGCACTCGGCATGGGCTCTGACTGAGCGGACGGGCGTATTCTTTAATTATATAGCGGTGTTTAGCAACCGGCCTTTGTGGAATTCGCGATGACGACGTGAAGCAGTCCTTGTGTTCTTGGAGCAGGACCTTGATCTGCTCTCGGCTATGCGAGGAAAGACTTGGATTGACGTGAAAAGGCGGTTGAGGGCCTGGTGTAGTCGGAGTAGGTTCGGTAAAATTTGTGATACTGAAAGCATTGCTTGCTTCCACAAGTAGTTCAATATTGATGATGCGGTGCCTTTTGTGACGTGCATGTACTCGTTGCTGAAATTTGTGTAGTGGCCCTCGATAACGCCTTCTGAATCTGTTGGCTCTTCGGTGCCGATGGAAGCGATGACGCTGAAAAGAGGCGGAATAGTGACCTCCTCGTCAAGCACATTCAAGATGTCGTTCAATGACGTCGTGTGGCGCGCTTCTTCTGATGTTAGTGGTATAGACTCAGATTTCAGGTCAATGACGGCAGCGTCGTGACTTAAGAAGTGCATCTTGGGAGCAATATTGTAGAGTTACACATTTAGACAAGACAAGACAACTTTATTTCAGCATCAACAGGGAAGAATACTACTCTGGTGAGGCTACAGGGTGCTAGCCAAAAGCCTCTAACGGCTTGACAAAGGCCAGCACCCCGTTTACAAAACTACAAAGCAAACACAGCAGTGGACAGTCAATACGTGTACTTAAGGAAAAGCCTATAAATATAGTGACGGCTTATAGGTTCATTTGTCAGTTTACATTTAAATTTAGATGACGGGACTAAAAAAGTCACAGTTTCGCCGCAATTGCGAAGCAATGAATGCGATAGCAAGAAAAGCGGCCCGTGATGGACGCGCTGCGACTACCGTGCGTCCATCACTACCCGGCAGCTACTAGACAGTTTTAATTTCACGTACGTAGGGACTTCTCATACGCAAACGTGAAAAGTACACGTACGTTACGTGCACGACATCTGAAACGCTTTTAGCTACACGCACGCGACGCGCGGTGAGAGCTACCACATAACTCGATCTGCTGAGAATCATGAACACTGCGGTAGTTTGTTCGAGCACCCGCGCGAGCAGACAGCGGAAGGGCAAGGTTCTCGCTGCGCAAATATAAGAAGCGAGAGAGCTGGCCGACGCCTTTAAGTGCGCCCGCGCGCTCCTAGCGCCATCTCGCTGGTAACGAAGAAACGCTTATAAGCGCCTCCGTCTCGGAGGACTGCAAACGGTAAAGGGTGTGTATATAACGCTCGCCGTTAGCTGTCAGAGGGATGCACGCTTTGTGGAGTAGTGCTCAGCGCACCGCGCTGCGAATTCAGAGGTCGCTGGTTCGATTCCGCGCTTCGGAAGCGTTTTTCTGATTTATTTTTCTTTGGGATATTGATGTATATATACATACTTATACATATACGCAGCATGACGGCGGCGACGGCGACGGCAAAAATCAGCCGAGACTGTCCATATAATTGCTATCGCAATAAAATGGTGGGGGCGGAAATTGCACTTACAGAATATAACTTCAGTAATTATGCTAGGCTACCTAATTGCTTAGTTTATCGTATTAACGGAGGAGTTAAGAGCCTGTGGCAGCAAGTACCCCAGCATTTGGCGGCCATAGTTTGAACGAGTGTAGGGAACGTTCCATGTGTGACTGCTTCGTGTGGCGTATGTTTTTGCAAGTGGAGTTAAGGTGGCGAGTTTTTCTAGAAAAGAGTCGTTACTTCTGCAGTTTGCATCATACCGTTTCAATAGAAGTGTGTTGAACATGTCCGACAATGACGTTATTCCAAGATCTTCGAATATAGGCTTTGTATGGGCATCATATGGTTCATTGGAGATGATTCTTACGGCTTCTCTCTGCAGCCGATGGATTTTGGACAAGTTTGTGTCAGTCGTTGTGCCCCATACGAGATAGCCATATGTTAATGTAGATGAGAAAAAGGAATTGTGTAAAAGCAATTTGATGTGCTTTGGTAGGAAGTAACGAAAGCGTGTTAAAATATCCACTATTCGCGAAAGCTTGGAGTAGACGGGATTAATATGTGCGTTCCATTGCATATTTTCTTCAAAAAGAACACCCAAGGTTTTTATTACTGGTACCAGTTCTATTACTGAAAGACCAAGGTGCAGGATAGTATTTGAATTAATTGGCTTATTTCTAGGGCGAAAAAGAACTGCTTTTGCCCTTGAAACGTTTATAGTTAGGGAATTAATTTCACTCCAATTATTCGATATATTGAGCACCTCATTCGCTTTTTTTGCAAGAAGAGGCAGACTGTGATGTGTCAAAAATAAACTTGTGTCGTCTGCATAAATTACAAACGATGAATTTGTGTCTATATTAACAAGGGCATTTGTATACAAATTGAAAAGCAATGGGCCAAGAATGCTTCCCTGAGGAACGCCATGTAGCAATGGTTTGAAACATGAATGAGAGTTGTTAATGTGCGCGCTTTGGTGGCGGTACTGTAGGTACGACTTGACGAGAGAGAGGAAGCAACCTCTGAAACCGTAACATTCTAGTTTCTTTAAAAGTGTCGCGTGATTTATTCGATGGAATGTCTTTGAATAATCAATGAAAATTCCAAGTGCATAAAGTTAGTGTTCAAAGGCATCAAGGATTATTTCTTTTTGCGTTAGTAAGGCGCTCTCTGTCGAACGTTTTTTTGTAAACCCAAATTGATAGGGTGTCATGATGTGGTGTTTGTTTAGGAATGAGGTCATTCGTATGTGTATTAGTTTTTCGACAACTTTGGGAAATATGGGTAGTATTGAAATAGGTCTGTAGTTAGACATGTTAGATTAATCACCACCTTTATAAATGGTAACTTTGGCGACTTGAAGCCGGCGAGGAAACTGGCCGCATGAACAGATTTGATTAATGATGTGCTCCAATACATGATCTATGGTAGCGGCAGCATATTTAAGTGGCCGAATTTGCAAGCCATCTACATCACAACAGGTAGTGCTGTTTAGAGATATGATTGTAGACACGACCTCATCTGCAGTTACTGGGAATAGGAATGCTGTTTCCTCTATTCGTGGGCACATAAAGTTCAGACAGTTCGGGTCACGATGGCTACTTCCTACTGATGTGAAAAAATCATTAAAAGCTATGGCTACATCATCTCCTGTGTGAGTTGTACCATTCACACTAATTTCACTGGGGTTGTTATTTGCGCCGGGGTGTCTATTTAGAAGTGTATTTAATTTTTTCCAAATGATTTCTGGTGTTAGTTTCACATCTCGCGAGAACAGGTTTTCAAAGTACTCTTTCTTGGTTTTTCTAAAGAGACTATTTGTTTTGTTCCTGTGTTTTGTGAATGTATCTAGATCATCCTTGTTCCTTGATTTCAAAAAAATTTGATAGAGAACGGTTTTTAGCTTTATAGCTTTCAGACACTCCGCTGTAATCCATGGTTTACGTGCTCTACGTGGTTGATTTTTGGTTTTGTAGGGAAAACAGTCGTTATACAGAGTTATAAATTTATCTATGAAGATGTTGTAGGCTTCCTCTGGATCTCTCGTTGAAAGAATGCTCTCCCAGGATACCTTAGAGAGTAGATTATAAAAAATCTCCAATGTGCCTTCATTTATCTGTCGAAATGTGCGTACATTTGCTCTGGCGTGTTTTAATTGGAACATTTTATTGCTAAGCACTAAATATATGGGCAGATGGTCGCTGATGTGCGTTTCAAGAACGCCTGAATTGATAGGTACGTTGGCTGAGTTTGTGATAAAGACGTCTATAAGTGTTGATGTGCCTTGTTGTACTCGAGCAGGTTGTTCTATGAGATTAGTAAACGCGTTAGTTTCGAAAGTACAGCGTAGTTCTTCACTTAGCGAGGACGAGTGTAACAGATCAATGGTTAAGTCTCCACCAAGAATTAATTTGTAATTATTTTCATTAACCCACCCTAAGAACCTATCAAAGAACAAAAAAGGCTTTGAGGCTACCTTTGGGGGGACGATATGCAACAGAAAAAATGGTCATATTACATCGCAAAGTTAGTATTTCATAGTCATCTGTTATCACAGAGAAAATTTCAATTATGTCACATTCAAATGAGTCTTTCCCAAGCAACATCACACCACCTCCCGTCTTCCCGTTTCGATTTATGTTATAGGTTCGATAACCGTACATGCGGAGTGCTTCAGAGTTTTCCCGATACCAAGTTTCAGTGACCATAATCACATCAAATTTAAAAGTGAAACCGTCAAGCAGCGTTTTTATTTCATCTTCTTTATTTCTGGCGGATTGGGCGTTTATATGTAAGCAAGAAACGTTGTACTTTTTTATAACAAGCGGCAAAGACGATGCTTGTCGTTCCATCCGCAACCTGGCTATTGCAACAAACTGTTGCAGAATAAGTCCGGTTATTTATGGTGACTCTTGCGCTGTAGAGTTCAGCCGGCGTTATTAGATGGCCTTCAGCTGTCTGGATATCGGGGCCTTCCCAAGCAGTCTTAACTGTCTTCAGCTTTGTGGCGAGCGGCCCATTTTCGACGGAATAGTCGGCTCCAGTGTCGGCAAGGGCGGTGACGTTGTGGCCGTCGAATAGTACGTCGAGGTCGGTACTCCGTCGTCTGGCGTTGCGGTTATGTCGCGGCGCCGGGTCACGGCTAGTTCGGCTTGTGCCGCTGCTTCTACGTCGCCTCGTTAGGTCTTCTTCTGACCACGGGGTTTCTTCGTCAGGGCTACCTTTAGTTTGCGGCGGTTTGCGGGGTTTGGTTTATTTATTTAATAAAATATAAGACATTGGCGCAAAATGGGACAAGGACGAAACAGGAAGAAGAGACGTATACAAGCGCACTTCTATATTTTAACTATGCACCAACTAGCCCAGCAACAAATTTTATTTTAAATGCGAAGCATTTCTTAGCGAACTTCTGCGACTTTGAGCGTATCTATCTATCTATCTACTCGTATCTAGCCGCCTACGACTTTGTGCTCTCCTGGTCGCTTGGTTCATCCAATGTGCACCAAAATTGGTATGGCGTAACATGACTGTATGCCGAACATAAATGACAAATCATAACATGAAAATCATGACACGCATGTCATGTACAGCATGACTTCCGTGCCACGCTCATTGAGCGCTGGCGGCGGTTTCAGTAGATTTATATACACGAAAATTGGTATCTTGTGACGTGACTGTGTAACGAACATAAATAAAACGAGTTAACATGAAAATCATGACTCGCATGTCATGTACAGCATGACTTACGTGCCACGCTCATGGGGCGCTGGCGGCCGTTTCGCTAGCTTGATCTACCCCGAAATTGGTATTGCGCGACGTGACTATGTGACGAACATAATAACACGAGTTAACATGAAAATAATGACACACATGTCCTATACAGCATGACTTACGTGCCACGATCATGGCGCGCTGGCGGCCGTTTCGCTAGCTTGAGCTACCCGGGAATCGGTTTTGCGCGACGTGACTGTGTGACGAACATAAAAACACGAGTTAACATGAAAATCATGACACGCATGTCATGTACAGCATGACTTACGTGCCACGCTCATGGGGTGCTGGCGGCCGTTTCGCTAGCTTGATATACACCAAAATTGGTATCTTGCGACGTGACCGTGTCAGGAACATAAATAACACGAGTTAACATGAAAGTCATGGCACGTATGTGATGTACAGCATGACTTGCGTGTCACGCTCATGGGGCGCTGGCGGCCGTTTCTGTAGCTTGATCGACGCCGAAGTTGGTATTGCGCGACGTTACTGTGTGACGAACATAAATAATAGGAGTTAACATGAAAACCATTACACGCATTTTCCTCAATAACATACAAGACGATGTATGCAGCTCTTTGCTGGCTGCTTCGAAATACATCGATTCCCACAATGCGTGGGATGTGCCGGCTTTTATTTATTTATTTATTTATTTATTTATTTATTTATTTATTTGTTTATTTATTTATTTACAAATACCTCACAGGCTCCAAGTAGGAGCATTACGTGAGGGAGACTATACAACAGTTATTTGTCAAAAACACAAAACAAACGAAAAGAATTCAAAAGCCAGACAGACAGACAGACAGGCAGACAGACAATGACCTTTATTAAAAGCCAGGTATAAAACAATCGCTAAAATGTGATATAACATACAGTGTAATAAATGACACTAATCTGTGTTATACATGACGGGGCATCATCGGTATTTCGTGGTACAGCAACCGCGCGTCTCTTAGTTACTGCCCTTAGTTTTCCGGACATGGGCTGGCGGAAAAGCCCCGGTTAGGACAGTTGTACTGCGGTCGTCGCTGAGGCGATCGGTAGCGTGCGGGTGATGGCGAACGCGATGGACGTCGAGTTGCCCATTCAGTGCCAGCCAGGTAGTTCGCGATGTCGCGTGGCCGCTCACCACGCTGTGGACACGGTGCTTTGAAGGCGAAGCCGCGTTGTTCCATCTAGCGGTACTGGCAGCGGTGCTAGGTATGGCCGGCTTCCCGAAATTGTAGCAGAGCGGGCGGTTGCCAAGGGTGAGCCAAACATAGGTTTTCCTTGACGCATAGCGCTGGCCAACAGGCAGACGGTATGGCGTCGTTCGTTGGCAGCGACTGTGTATATACTGGCGCGGTGCAGCATCTTGGGGTGGGCGATGAGAGGAAGCGGTACGGCGCACTGCGGCAGCGTCGCTAATCGCTTGTGGCTCAGGCTGCGCTGGTTCAGTTTCTTCTCGGAGTTCCTGGATTTCCTGATGTACGACATCGTCAACGGGGTTCACTTGAGGCTGCGAGGATGGCAATAGTGTACGCAGCTCCTCCTGTACGATGGCTCGCATAGTCTCGCCCAGGTCGCTGGATTGAAGCGCCTGAACCTCCCCGTAGGTCTTCGTGGACATGTGGTGGTTGTACTCCCTGGTCCGCATTTTGAAATGTCTTTTCTATCGACGTGGCCTTCGAGACGAATTCCATGACCATCTTAGGTGGGTTGCGTGCAAGTAGAACTTAAAGTTGGGCTAGTTGGAATGCATTCATGATCGATGCAGCGCTAGAGAAGACTCAGACTAAAGGAACACAGAGTGCACAGGACGGCCGCTGTCTAGCATCCGAAATATTTATTTCCAAAAAAAAAACAAAACGGGAATTACAAAACAGAGTATAGCAGACATGCGCATAAGTAAAACAGTAAAGCTAATCATTGAACAGCACGTTCACATTCTTAAGAATAAGTTCGAACAAGTCAAATAATGCATGAGCCAAGCAGATACGCAAACTCCTTGTCTGTCAAGAAAATCGACGGATGGCTCACGCATGCGCCTCCCACTCTTTTAATGTGAAAGGCCTCGATAAATTGACGGGTTACTTTGCTACTGTGCCTAGACAGGACTTCCGCATCTACGAAGACCGGAGAACAGCCACAAGTATTACACTGCGATGCTAGATGCGGAAGCCCTGTCTAGGCACAGTAGCAAAGTAACCCGTCAATTTATCGAGGCCTTTCACATTAAAAGAATGGCAGGCGCATGCTTGAGCCATCCGTCGATTTTCTTGACAGACAAGGAGTTGGCGTATCTGCTTGGCTCATGCATTATCAAGTGACTTTTTCGATGAGCTGTCAGCGCAAAAAGACCAGGACGCAGACCAAGGATGTGACAACACGTCACATCCTTGGTCTGCGTCCTCGTCTTTTTTGCGCTGTAAGCAGATCGAAAATTAACTATAACCGACTAGCCCAGATTTCCCTTCTTGATCAAGTGACTTGTTTGAACTTGTTCTTAAGAATGTGCACGTGCTCTTGTTCAATGATTAGCTTTGCTGTTTTACTTGTGCGCATGTCTGCTATGCCCTGTTTTGCATTTCTCGTTTTGTTTCTTTCGAAATAAATCTTTCAGTTGCGAGACAGCGCCCGTCCTGTGCACTCTGTGTTGCTTTAGTCTGAGTCTTCGTCTTTAGCGCTGCATCAGTCATGATTGCGTGCAAGGCCGGCAAACAGTTCCTGATTAACTCGCTGCATCAGGAAGCCAAGCTTCTTCTCATCGGACATAGCGGGGTCAGCAAGGCAAAACAGGCGGATCATTTCTTCAGTGTACATACCGATGTTCTCATTGGCGAGCTGTACACAGGTGTCTAGTAGGGTTTCGGTAGTTTCGTTACGGATGACGCTCTTGAAGATGTCCAGCAATGCGGCGCGAAATAGGTCCCAGGTCGTGAGCTTGGCCTTTCGGTTCTCTAACCATATCCTAGCCGCATCTTCCAAGGCGAAATAAACGTGATGTAGCTTGCTCTCATGGGGCCAATCTGTTAAAAGGGCGACCCGGTCGTACCTCTCAAGCCAGCTTTCAAGGTCTTCGAATGCTGACCCGCTGAAGGTCGGTGGCTCCCTGGGGTGATGTAGCGGGATCGATGTAGGGGCCAGTGGGACAAACAGTACGCAGCAGCAATGCTACACTGCCGGTGCTTTAACTCACGACTTCTGTAACGAAACGTCACTAACAAGCAACATTCATTCACATAGTAATAAAGTGCGTGCTCAAAGTATGACTGCACGCTGCGTTTCACAGAAACAAAACTTCTTGCACAATAAAAGGGTCAGCTCACCATAGATACCATCAAAATTTCCATATAATACGCGCACAGAGAATTTTTTAGGCGAATCATTGGAGGCTGGTACTTTACGATTATGAAGTTTCAGTTTTGAAAAGATCAACGTAAAATGATCTTATAACACGACTGAAGCTTGGGCTAATTGGTTGTACTTCATGATGCCCCGGCAGTGCAACCAACCAGTCAGAGAAAAGAATGATAATGATATCTGGGGTTTAACGTCCCAAAACCACGATATGATTATGAGAGACGCCGTAGTGGAGGACTCCGGAAATTTCGACCACCTGGGGTTCTTTAACGTGCACCTAAATCTAAGTACACGGGCCTCAAACATTTTCGCCTCCATCGAAAATGCAGCCACCGCGGCCGGGATTCGATCCCGCGACCTTCGGGTCAGCAGTCGAGCGCCATAACCACTAGACCACCGTGGCGGGGTTCAGAGAAAACAAGGAAAGCGGAAACGCAGCGCTGCAGCACGACAATACCTAATGCAAAAGTGTTTTATGCCGGGGTCCACCAGGACTTCACTGACGCATTTCCGTCACGGCTATGACGCTGTAAGATGTACAATAACAGGTGATAAAAAAAAACTAGCAGGAATATAATGAAACAGCTCCACTAACGTGAAACCTGTGGCAATGCGAAGCATGCAGTGTGCGCCGCTGCAGTGAACGCATGTCTTGTGCGTTCACCGCAAAAGTTGCGTTTAAGTTAGAGCGCACAAAGGTCACTTCACTGGCTGCAGTGGCCGCGTTTGCGAAGGAGCGCGCGGCTCAAACACAAAAAGTTTGCGGTCGTCCTGAGTCTTGTGCTTTCGTTTCGTGCGACCTTCTTTGTGTTTGACGGTGCTATACCTGACAAACACCAATACACATTGTACAAGCTTTTCTATATCAATGCACAATAACCGCTCAACTAACTCCGTGAAGGCACGTTTCCTGTCATGTTATACCGATGCCCATGACGGAGAGATCCGCCACGTTTTTTTTTATTTCAGAAACAACAATTATATTAAAAAAATTCCTAAAGCAAAACGCTCTAATAAAAAAACCCCTAGATCCCATACGGGGTATGCCCATTTGGCTTCGCGTGTTAGCAGATGTGGGTGTGCACCCAAATTCAATGAGGTAATCATATTTGTGAGGCGTAAGAACAACCGCTGTGTCAGAGAGCTGAACCAGGCGTACTACACCACGAAACAATCTCGTTCATGTGTCAGTGAACCATCAGTGACGTTGCATGATTGCGAGTATGAATTTTTATACCAGCAGTTGTGACTTTGGTCTAGAACAATGTTCTTTTTGTTTGCTTGAGTTTTTGGGGGCATGCAAATATTATTGCTTTCCTTCAGTTTCCGCATGCGGGCAACTCGGGGTGTCTTCCTCTTGTGATCGTTGTTCGTGAAATAAAAAGATATTGCTCTGAGACAGGGCTGTGTTTGCTTGTTCCTTCTTTTCTCTGTCTGGGTGTGGGTGCTCTGCAAGTCCATCGTGAAATAAAAAGATCTAACTTCATATAAGTTAAAGTCATTGCTGGAAGTGGTTGCCTGGTACGCTTGTAATTACCCTTTTTTTCAAAAAAAAGTTCGAAACCCTTACCTTATCAGAAAAATTGGGGCAAGCGAAGCGCGGGATGCCTGACATGCTACAGTTCTTTGTCAGATCGCGCAGTTCTCGCGCCTAACATTTTCGTTCCTCCATGCTGGGAATTGGACCTTCGTCCACGTGCCTAGCAGCGCTTCACTTCAGTCGCTACAGGCATTGCCGCCGGTCATGCATCCATAATTATTATTTGCTGAGGTTTCACGTCCCGAAACCACGATATGATTATGAGGGGCGCCGTAGTGGAGGGCTCTGGAAATTTTGACCACCTGTGGCTCTTTAACATGAGCCTAAATCTAGTTACACAAGCCTCTAACATTTCCGCCTCCTTCGAAAATACGGCCGCCGCGGCCGGGATTTGATCCCGCAACCGCCGGGTCAGCAGTCGAGCGCCATAAGCACTAGACCAGCGTGGCGGGTGCATCCATATCCAGGCAACAATGAAATTTTCCAAAGTGAAATAAGAAGTAACGCCTATAAGAGATCAGATTGACAAATCAGAAACGGTTGATTACCGATAAGCCCACTATACAGAGAGCATCAATAATTGGACAACGGGGCATACCAACACGCATGTTATGCCCTCCACCGCTTTTCTTTGCGCTCGCGAATCGTTTCTCACTCTTGTCTTGTCTCCGTTCGCTGCTTCACACGTTAAGATGAACCTACCAGGGTGCATTACGTGTAACGAATGACAGCAGATGGGCACGGCGCTTTTACAGAAACGCCAGCCTGACTTAAACAATTATAATTACCGTGCCAGGGCACGCACTGCGACGACTGTTTGGCTAAAAGTGCTTGGTTTTTGATTAACGTATGTTTAAAAAACATGATTTTTCTGAACTTACCTCATTCACATAAGCATGGCTGGTGTGGATAAGTTCATCATTTTTTTTTAACACGAAAGTGTTCTATGCTGGGGTCCACCAAAACGTCAGTGACGTATTTCCGGCGCGGAAATGACGTCGAAAAAATTTACGTGATCAGATGGCAAAGAACAAAAGTTGCGTCAGCGGTGCGCAACAACAGATGTCGGGCACGCTACCCACTGCCCCACGGTCACAGACTCTAGACGCTTTACAAACGCGCCTTTTATATCTACCACTCTCCCGGTCGGCGGCGTGGTGTTGCCCTCTGCGAGCGGTAAAGTAATTCGTCATTACTATCGCCTCCGCGATTAGCACTTGCAACGCGTTACACGTCCGTCCCATTCGGCGCGTTTTCATTAGAAGTTCAATTTTTTCAATGATTTAACACACCGCGAGGTGGCGATCTTAGCCCAAGCGTCGTAAAAGCGTCGGCCTCGCTCATAGCATCACGCTAATCCAATCCAAAAAATTGGCCGCGTATCTGCGTGCTTCGCTGCAAATGTCGTCGAAAGACAATCGTCTTTGGCCGGCCGTACTGCATGAGTCCTCGTCTCATCCGCGGCCACCCATGATGCTGTTGTCAAACAATTTCCGTCCTCGCATGATAAATGCAGTGGGGGTTTGCTTGAACAGATTTCATTTTACCGCATTATCACTGCTGGCATGCCATGTGTTCGTACTTCGACGACATGTCAACAATGTTTGGGTCCCGCGCGGTACTGTATAGCATGATAGCTTGCAAAGAAGAACTATTTGTGAGACCCGGCAGGCTTGCTTGGCCTCCCGGGATTTGGCGGTTCTCGCCGCATGCGCTTCTAGCGTTTCCTCTGTCTCAGGGCGTGCTCGCTTGGCTTCACGGTCTTTTGCACGCCTTTGGGAGCCATCTTCTGGAGTGTCTGCTTCCCGGCGTTTCCGCTGTGCCAGGCGTTCCTTGGTTACCCGTTCGGCACGAGCTTCGGGCGTCTCTTCTGCCGCCCGGTACGCTCGCTTAGCCTCTCGGTCGCTGACGATTCGCGCGTCGCGGAACTGGTCTGTAGCCTGTTGCTTCCGGGGGCGCCTCGACTCACGATCTTTCCCTAGCCGCTGGGCTCGTTCCTCGAACGTTTCCTGGGCACGCTTCAGACGAAGGGCGTCGGCACGACGGCGCTTCTCCGCTGCGATTTGGTCGTCGGTCTTTTCCGTGCGTTGTCTGGGCATGTCTAGCAGATTGGGTTGTAGTTCACCAAGCGGCCATTTACCTTTTGCCTTGCCTCAGCGAGCGCCTCCTCTACGTTGAATCGGCCGCATCGCATTGATAAAACGGAGGAGGCGCTGTGCGAGATATAGACGCCATCTGTCGCGCTATCGGAAACATGGTCATCTTAACACAGCGCACACACAAGAACACAGAAGAATAAGGAAACGACGACACGAGCGCTGTGTCGTCGTTTCCTTATTCTTCTGTGTTCTTGTGTGTGCGCTGTGTTAAGATGAAGATTTACCAACTTGCCCAAATATCCACTTACGGGCAACAACGGCTTCGGAACTCCCGGCATATGCTGCCAGGTGGCAGTACCATAGCATCGTAGTAAAATCGCTGGGAAGAGGCTTTTATAGTGCAGTGCGTCTCGCTCCTTTGAGCACTAGGATCTTTAGAATTACGTATCTATAGATATTGTAGTAATGGAAGACACTGCATAATACCTAGGTAATGATGTTGCGCCTAAGATATGCGTAATATTTGTTTTTTTAATCAACCACGCTGAAAGTATGATCGCATACACCAGTTCAAGTTAGGTGGTCTTTAGGCATGGGCTTAAAATTTGGCCGGGTGGCTGAATCGCGTGACCTGCCGACAAACAGAAAGACAGACAGACAGACAGAAAGAAAGAAAGACCGACCAAAATTTCTCCGTTTAGGCATCCCATGAAAGACTATTGTCTTTAAAATAGCTCTGCGACGCGCGTCTGCCTAACCTGGCTGTAACACCGCGTTCCCCGCTCACGGCCGGGCTACCGGAGCGGCACAACGCGCTTTGCGTTTCTCTCTAGTCCGGTCGTGGTGTTCAATCACATTTTAGATGCGAAGCATCTTATGGCGGAGCTCAAACCGGTGGTGGTGGTGGTGGTGTGCGGCGTGACCACCCTTACTGCGTATGCGCAAACCCTCTCCACACACCTCCTCCCCCCTCGCCCCTCCCCCTGTCCACTTACCATATCCGCTCCCGTTTCCGCTTTCCCCCTCTCCACTACCCCTCTCCCCTCACCCTCTGAAACGCGGGCTCGACATGCCGAAACGCTGCTTCGCATCGCCTCATGATCCCCTTTAGAGGGAGATGGTGTGCCCCTCTCCTGCGCAACGCCGCGGTGAGCGCCAGCGCATGTGCGTCCCCTCCCCCTCTCTCTCCTCTCCTACGCGCCCCCCTCGCGTGCCTGGCGACCGCTTTCCTCGCTCGCCCTGTGAGAATTAATGGCAAGGCTAGAAGAAAGACACGACGCGCGTAGCGTTTCTCATTGCGTTCCACGACGCGAGGCTGGTAGCATCGAACGAACGCAAAGGAACGCGATCGTACAAGTACTCCGGCTTCGCATCGGCTCATGGTCGCCTTTGCGGGAGATGATGTAAGTTTTTAACATTCCGCGGGATGGCGACCAAGTTCTGCGTCCAATATGCGACGCTCTTCTGGCTATCACACCTCGTTCTCTGATTACGCTTTCACCGTTAACTACTACAGCTGCCGCAAGGGTTTGCTGAATCATTTAACTTGGACGCTAGTCGTGATGGAGATGTACCACTAATCATCAAAGTGGATGCATCCACGTTAAACGGTGCTATAGCTACCAGACATGAATATACATTGTACAAACTCTCTTATATGAGTGCACAGTAAGCATTCAGTTACTTCCGTAAGGCCACGCATTTCTTTCTTCTTATTCCGATTCCTATGATGGAGGGATGAACCATCGTTTTGAATACAACTTCAGTTGCGAGGGCAGCGCTGTGTGTCTTTCCTCTCTTTCACACTCGTTCTTTGTGTGATGTTCTCTTGATCAATTTAACAGGTGCCTATTCGCCATTTTTTTCTTGAAAAGACGGTTGCTAGAATTACAATAAGAACACCCGGAGACAATACTTCAGGTCGGTCACTTCGTTACTGCTCTCCATGACAAAAGAAATAGATGACTGAACCGTATTTCCTCTCGAACTTGCAGGGTGAAAAGGGCCAGGAGGGAAAGAGGGGCAGCGATGGTCAAATGGGTCCGCTGGGCCCCCCTGGACATCCAGGCCCACCGGGGAGTACAGGAGAGCTGGGTTCTCCGGTAAGTACCACGATCCAAATAAAATTTGCATGCAGACTTGCATGCTTTCCAATGCAGTTAAAATAATTTACGTAGCGGCTCCTAGCGATCGGTGTTCTTTCATGACACTTTACGTGCTATAATCACTTTCTGACACCAATGTGTCTTCTTTCAGTGGTCACTGAAGAACTCTGATGAGCTCACAGCAACAATAGCTATCCTTAAGAGTTACTGAATTAAATTTTGGCTGCAGAAATTTTCAGCCAAGTTGAGAGATTGCGTGCTTAAATTGACAGGCACTACGTACACTTCAGGCGGAAGCTTGAGAAAAAAAATGAGTTTATTACGTATTTCACAATCTCCTGCGTCTATCGGCCATGGCGTGAACCAGAGGCGGTGACGTTTGGTGACGTTTCATGCACCAGAAACGGGCATGCCAACTATGGCAGCCGTCGCCCGCGTCTATCAAGCCGCCCACTTCCTGCTACGGTTCCCAGAACCACTACAAACGGCACCGGCAGCGAACGATGCTACCAGCTGGGTTAAACCTACTAAATGGTGGTGCACGCCTGAGTGCGTTTGTGGAAGGGAGTTGATGACATGTGAAGGAGAGGTGGAGAAAGGTTAGAGGAGAACACGTGCACGCTGCCTGTGCAGCGGTGAATGTGACGCCACTGCTCGCGCTGGCGTATGTTGCTGATACTTAAAGGGAAGCTGAACCACTTAAAAATGACTTTGGCATGTGTAATCATACTTTGATCCCTGCTGAATTTGAAAAAGCAATGTAAGAGCTCACAGAACCGAACGCAAATAGCATTTCTTGGCAATAAACAGCGGCTGCAGCCGCAGGGTTTCTTGAGCTGTTGAGTGAAGACGGTGACATCATCTTCGATGTGCCACGTCATCGGCGCCATCAGTTCTGCTAGAGCATGGCCTTAGCGATCAGTTCCACCAACGCGCGCAGCCGGAGGTAGTCGCGGAGGCCACGGTTGCAGATATGACAGTGCTGCGCGGTTCCGCCAAAACAACCGACTATGACGTAGTTCCGGTTAGTTCGTTTCCACGCCCACACTTTCCGCGCGTTCGCGTGGGCGGAGCAAGACAAACTTTTCTTTCGCGTATTTGAAAGCTCTTACTGCCATAACAACGTAAAAAAAAATTCCGCCATCGTCCTCAATCATGTTGCTCCTTGTTAATAACAAAGTTTACCGAATTCTAAAACCACTTCAGCTTCCCTTTAAGGTGAGGCATTTTTATGCTTCTTATTGTTAAGGGGAGTATTTATTCGGTTAGCACTAGTCAACCTCACACTTCACACGTTGCAGAGTAATGCAGGCCAAAGGGCAGCTCCAGACTGAGACCCACAACAACAACGTCGTCATTTTGAGCCATTCGGTGTCACTTGGGCGCCCGTGCCAAAGTGACCTTTCCATACCCGTGACATTTCCCCGGCGGGCAAAGTACCGTCCCGGTGCTTGTTATGGTTAGAAGGGCGTGCCACCGCTGTCTGTACGGCTTCAGACGAAAAACATGCACGATGTCAATTCTGTATGTAGCAGTCGATGGGTTTGGGGTCGGGGAAAGCGCATATATGACAGCTGATACCTGGCGCAGGTCTCGGTAGGACGCAACGTATCGCGATAAAAGCTTCTCGCAGAGGCCAACACGACGGGATGATAGCTAAAGTAGAACGAGAGAGCCCGGAGGAAAATCGTCATCTCTATGTCGACTATCATAGAGGGTCTTTTGTGCAGTCTGGGACGACAAGAAGCTAGCGCGGGCTGTACTATACGTGTGAAGAGAGCACGGGTGATGACAACTTGAGCGTGTGAAGTGGTGGATGGTGGATCAGGCGGAAGCAGGTTCTCGAAAGGTAATAAGGGATCACGATCAAAGAGAAACTCGGTGAGTAACCGGTAGTTTCATGACGTGACGAGTTGTAGGTGAAGGTGACGAACGGGAGGGCAATGCCCCAATTGGTAGGGCCGTCAGAAGCGTACATGGAAGCATGTCCGCCAGTGTGCGTTGAGGTAAGTCTGTTGGTATGAGGGTGGTAAGAAGTCGTAAAGTTGTGTCGAGTAGCACAAGATCGAAGTAAGTGGTCAACCACACGAGACAGGAAGCAGCCACCCCAGTCTGTAAGTGAGAAGGAGCGCCATGCTGGAGAATGATGTTGTAGGGAAGCAAATCTGCCATGTCCATCGCGCAGCTGGTCGGTAGTGCTCGAGTGATTGCATACCGAGTAGCATAATCCGTAGCAACTGCAATCCATATATTTCCTGTTGTCGAAGTTGGAGAGGGACCTAGCAAGTCCAACCCCACTCGATAAAACGGCTCGGCTTCAACAGGCTGAATGCCACCGGCAGAGAGAGTAGTACGCTTCTTTCGACTGTCGCACAGGTCACAAGCTGCAGCGTAGTGGCGGATGGAACTATAAAGACCCTTCGAGAATACCCGTAGTCGAACACGTTCATCGGTTCTAGATACACCGAGATGTCCAGAAGTTGGGCTGTCGTGAAGTTTTTGCAGGACGTCCTTGCGCAGATGGCGTGGAACGACGAGTAAAAGTTCCGTGCCATCGGGGTGTAAGTTGTGGCGGTACAAAACGCTGTCTTGAAGCATGAACATGCTCAGTGAAAGGTCGATATCGCCGGATTGAAGATGGTCAGTGATAGAGAGCAGTGATAGATCGCGGCGTTGTTCATCCGCCACGTGCAGGAACTCAGTGATGGCTAAGATGCAGGCATGGACTTCCGACTCGGTGAAATTGGGTGGATCAACAGGGTGCTGTGGTAAGCAGTCGGTATCGCTGTGAAACTTGCGAGATTTGTAGTCCACAAGTGTTGAAGATTGGGTGAGTTGGTTCGTCGTACTTGAAATGGTATAGCGCATTACGGGGAAGGAGAAACGGCCTCTGTCCGTTTCTTCTTCCCCAAAAATGAATAGCGCTTTGTCTTCTTGTGTCGGTCTGCTAGGCCGTTTCTTCTTCCCCGTAATGCGCTATACCATTTCAAGTGAGATTTGTAGACTACCAAGAACGTGTACTCCTGGAATCCTAATGCCCACCGGGCGAGTCTTCCTGTAGGGTCCTTAAATGTTGACAGCCAGGAGAGCGCATGATGGTCTGTGATGACTGCGAACGGGCGTCCATATAGATACGGACGGAATTTTGCGATAGCCCAGACAAGAGCTAGGCATTCCCTCTGAGTATTGGAATAATTCTTTTCCGACTGTAACCGAAGGCGGCTAGCGTACGCTATCACACGGTTTGTGCCATTCCGTATCTGGGCGAGTACAGCCTCAATGCCATGGCCACTTGCATCGGTGCGAAGCTTTGTTCGAGCGACTAGGCCAAAGTGAGCCAACGCAGGTGGTGATGTGAACCTGCAAATAAGTGACGCAAATGAATGTTCTTGGTCCTCATTCCGGGTAAAAGCCACGTTCTTCGTTCATCGAAGGTCAAGTGATGAGAAATACGTGGCACCATGGAGGCAGTGGAGCGCATGATCAATTCGAGGTAGATGATAGACATCCTTCATGGTGATTCGGTCCAGATGGCGATAGTCGACGCAGAACCGCCAGCTGCTGTCATTTTAGGTTTGCTCGGAGGTATGTGCCGCGGCTTGGTAGTCCGCACTCACACTACGCATGCGCAACTCTCCTCCTTCCCTCTCTCCAACAGCTGTGCGTTTCTCTCTGCACTTCTCTACCAGCACCTGCTTGCGCTTCTCCTGCGTTCTCACTTCTACTCTCGCGGCGCATGCGCTACTCTCCTCCTCTAATCTCCTCTCCCTCAAGTAGCAGAGCGCTGCGCGCGTTCAGTCCAGTGCTTGCTTCGGTTGACTCCTCTGAAATGCAGGCTCGACATGCCGAAATTCTCTCCTGCGCAGCGCCGCGATGAGCGCCAGTGCATGCGCGTCCCCTGCCCCTCTCTCACCTCTCCTACGCTGCCTTCCTCTCGCGCGCCGGTCGACCGCGTTCCCCGCTCGCCCTGTGAGAACGGTCAGGTTAAAGGGAAGACACGACGCGCGTAGTGTTCCTCTTTGCGTTCCACGACGCGAGGTTGGTAGCATGCCCGAGATCGGTAGCATGCCCAACGAACGCCAACGGAACGCGATCGTGCAAGTGCTCCAGCTGCGCATCGCCTCATGGTCCCCTTTAGAGGGAGATGGTGTAATTTTTTAACAAATGCGACAGGTGATGCCCAAGGGATCGAAGAGGGCTCTATGACGTCTTTGTCGAGCATTTTCACTCCCTCATTTTGTATAATGTGGCGCTCTGAGTGAGACGTACGGTAAGGGCGATTGTAAAGGGGGATGGCGTCGTTGGTGTCGATACGGTGGGCTAACACGTGTGTGCTGTGCAGGGGACGGTCGCCGATGTCAAAAATAACCAGCTAAGAAAAGAGAACACCACGGAGCGCTTCAACTTGGGAAGGTAACAGGTCATTAGATATCATTTTGTCAAGGAATGCCTTATTTTCGCAACTATGAGAGCTTCAGCTGCGGTCTTGGTGCTAGGGATGAAACCGTACATTGTTCCACAGCTAAGAGTTCGGCTAAGGCAATGCCTTGAGAAAGGACCTGGGTCGACGCAGAGAAGTTGAGAATAAGTAGAAGCGTCCTGTTGTTGGCAAACACCCTATATTATGATGAAGTGCGATGTTGCGGGAAACGGTCAGGTCGGTGAGGAGAGCTACCAGATAGGCACCATCAAGAACTGGCGGGAACAGCGACATAGGGACGTACATAGCAGCCACGTACCGTAGCCGTGTGCGATTTGCAGAATGACATGAAAGCACAAAGGCAACTCGAGCTGTGAAGAGTCGATGCAACAAGTGATGATGGCCGAGTGCGCGGTGAAGAAAGCAATGCCAAGAAACAAATCTTGTGGGCAAGCGTCGAGAACTGCGAAGAAGAGAACTGAAGCGTGGCGGCCGGCAACAGGGACCGCGGGCAGTGCACATACCAAGAACTGATGTTCGGCTGCCATCGGCTTCTCGCACTGCAGAAGACACTGCGGGTGTGAGAACATTTCTTAGGTGGGACCGAAGATGAGAACTCATAAAGGATATGTGGCCGCCAGTATCGATTAGAACAGTAACGGCTAGACCATCGATGGGACCACTAAGTAAATTTCGTCTGGAATTAGCGATCGGTAGAGGTTTTTCGGTCCGAGTTGTCAATGCAGCGCCACCTCCAGGAACTGCATTTGTTAGTTTCCCTATTCCTGTCCAGACAAATTGGGGGACCCTTAAGCTTCGCCTTTAAGGGTTGAACACAATAGCGAAATCCGGCCCCTAGTGCGCACTTCAACCACTAAGTGCATACTTATTAATGTGTATTGTTACACACACACGCACACAGACACACACACGCACGCACGAATTGTACAGGTTTTTGATTTAAAGCAAGAGTCGCATGGCCTCCAAGATACACGCCGCGCGCTCGCCAACTCGGAGGCCATGAAGAGTCTCACAATGCCTCACAGATGGCAGCACATTATCTAGCGTTTGCTGTTTGCTTGATCAACGCCTCCTATGAAAAGCCGGCGTTGGCTTGATATGTTTTCCGCTAGATGGACATAGTTGTCCATTTTTAGAGCTGTTTGAAAGTTCCTGTGTGTTTTTAGCGGCGATGGCTGCACTATCCCGGCCTTTTTCGACGTAGTTTGATGGCCTCCCAAATGCGCCTACAAATCGCCGAATGGGCTCGCTTTCGTCGTAACACCTGTCGAACAAAATGCGTTAAGGAGACTCCTTCCACTACATGGTATTTATGTAGTGTTTTTTTCCGAAGCAGCTGCAAGTAACATCGTGGCTTTGTGGTAGGATACCTGCTTGCCACGCGAGCGGCCCGGGTTTGATCCTCAATGGGACCGAACATTTTATTCTTTATTTTATTTGCTTCCTTCTCGATTTTTCGCTCACAACCAACGGTGCCGACACCGACGCCGACGGCGGAATTTCTGCGACACGAGCTCTCTAACGCTATCGCGTTTATATGCCGGCGATAGAGAGCGGGGGCGTTCAGAGGAGCGTGACTGGCGACCCTGAGGCGACGATGAGCGTCTGGTTCAGTGTATCTGGGCGAAGACGTCAGCGTAGGATAGTGCGGAGCGCGTCGTACCATGCACGTGCTGTTCCCCTTCGGTAAAAAATCCCCCGCAGCTCCCCGAAGGGGATCGTGAGGAAATTCGAATGCATTTGAGTGCACCCGATGAATGTGCGATTAATTAATGGAGACGAGAGTGTGCACGTAGAGGCGTAATGCTCGAGTTGCATTGTGTTACACTTCGTCCTAGTGGTATCGCTGCCGCGAGAGATTCGATTTCACCGACTTCCATCGCTATCAAGACACCAAAGCGCGCGCTCCCTGCATGATATATATAGGTCCGAGCGCGAGGAGGAGGAGCGCCCGAGCTCTCTCTCCGCCGAGCGAGCGCCCTCACCGGGTACACTCCTCCTCTCCCTTACCCTCCGCCGCTCACCACCTGCTCCGGTTGCAAGGCGCGGCGCAGCTGTTGCTAGGGGCGAGGAATAGCACGCGCGGAGAGATCTGTGCGCACGCCGGCCAGGGACGCACGAAAACCCCCGACTAAGAAATGCATTCGCATTTAAAATGATGTTGGCCAGCATAAGCGTTTCATCCCACCTGTAGTGCTTGCTGACGCGCTCGTATACGACGAGCCACTCATCGACGTCAGTTGTGTACGTGCTGCAAAATGTGCCAGGGTCAAGAAGGTGGGAAGGAATCACAGGTGTCGGAGCTGGCGTGGACTGCTATGACTGCGTGCCGTGTTCAGGCATCATGGCTGGATTAAGGTGGCGTCCGCTATGGAAATCCAGCGTCGGGTTGTTGTAAGACTCGCAACCTCCATCAAAAAGATGTTCCGGGAGTATTTTAAATGCGGAGCATTTCGTAGTCGCACCTGCGGTACCTCTAGCCACCATACCTGCGGCGTCGGCCACCGTCCACACCCCCACTGCGCATGCTCGGCTCGTCTCGTTCCGGCAGCAAGCCTCTCCTCTCCCTCCCTCGCATGCTCGGCTCGTCTCGTGCCGGCAGCAGGCCTCTCCTCGCCCTCCCTCCCTCCTCTCGATCGAAGGCAGGCGGTGTGTATATAGGCGGCGGAGCGCGCTTTCGGAATTCAGTCAAGGGCATCTTTACTTGGCTTTCGCTTGACTTTATGCTTTGCTTGACTCGAGTAGATGCAATGGAAGCAACAGCACGTTCAATCAGCGTCCCACCACTCGTTGAACGCAACGTTACCCCACCCTCACCGTCGTCGGCGTCAACGACAGCAAGCAACGCAGAAGACAAGCCTGCGAAGAGACGAGCATACGACGCTGAACGCAAGCGTTTGAATCGAGCTGCGGACCCGGAACTTCGTGCACGAGAAGCTGCTGCGAGACGGGAACGACGGGCTGCGGATCCTTCACTCGGGGAACGAGAAGCAGCTGCGAAACGGCAGCGACGGGTTGTGGATCCTGAACGTCGTGCTCGAGAAGCAGCAACCGTTCGTGAACGTCGAGCAGCGGATCCATCACTCGGGCAGCGCGACGCTTCTGCAAAACCCAATTACACAACATTCACGCGATACCCCCACCACTCTGCGACGCATTTACTCGAGTTCCCCCCATGGGAAGATGCGGGCAACATTTTACAGCGAAAGCTGTTATGAGATCATTTCACCGGCCGTTTTCGGCGCCGTAGTTCTCCGCCGCCGCCGCCGCCGGTGTCCGTAACCAGTATCGCTCGAAATAAGAAAAAGAACGAAATAACAAAAAAATTCCAGGATGGAACGAGGTTCGAACCTGGGCCCTCTGCGTGGGAACCCAGTATTCAACCTCTGAGCCATGCCGGTGCTTGAAACTGCTTTGCAAAAAGGTCCTACACAGGCTTCATGTCGGGAAGGAACCACATTAGCATATGCAATATAGCGTGGTAGAAAAGTAAAATAAGCACCAAGCGTCGCACAACGCGAATTCGGTAACCAGGCGTCACACAATGTGAATTGCGCAACGAGTAGGTTGTTGAATGCTTCCAACCCATTACAGAGGACTCTGCCATAATTGTTCATCGTCATCAGGCACAGCATCAACAAAGTGCGCATAATGCCTTACATGCGTATAGCAGGTACCAACGCTCTCCGTAGAATGACGAAAAATGGCACAGTGCCTGCTGCCCTACATCTCAAAAATTACAATGATTTATAGCGTAGTGGGTTCCTCGCAAGTGCACTTGTATTGGTTGCCAAGGAAGCCCATAAGCGCATGATCCACTTCCTCGAGGTCTCAGTAAAATTACACTGATTTATAGCGTAGTGGGTTCCTCGCAAGTGCACTTGTATTGGTTGCCAAGGAAGCCCATAAGCGCATGATCCATTTCCTTGGGGTCTCAGTAAGTTCTTCGCCCCCCCCCCCGTCTGTCGCCCACGTCAACCTATGTTATACAGCATGACGAGAGAGGGAAATAACGACCGGGCGTCACCCAATGCAAATTACATAACTGGTGGGCCGTTTAAAGATTCCAACCCATTACAAAGGGCTGAGCCTTAATTCGTCATCGTCATCAGTCGTCGCGTCAACAAAGTGCACATAATGCCTTACAGGCGTGTAGCTGGTGCCTCGCTTCTCCGTAGAATGACGAATAATGGCTTAGTAGGTGCTTCCCAACTTCACAAAAATTGTGATTTATGGCGTAGTGGGTACCTTTCTAGTGTACTTGTATTGTAGCCCCAAGAGAGCTTAACGGGCTCTAGAAACGCCGCTCTTCCAGCTTTCGCTGTGACTGTGCTGCGGTTTCAGCACCGGCCTGGCGTTTTTTTTTTTCGGTTAGCTCTAGTCGAGCTAACACTGCACAAAGTGCACAGGAATAGAGGTCAAAGGGCAGCTCCAGACTCAGCCACACAACAACACTGTGATCTTTATTCGTTCGGTGTCAGTTCGGCGCCCGTGCCAGAGCGACCTTTCGATAGATCACATAGCGGACTGGTGTAAAAAATGAAACATGCATTTAAATATTAAAAAGTTTTGCAGCGTGAGCTTCTCAAGGAAAAATATCCAAATCACAGCATCCATATAACATCCATGGCGTCCTTATCAGCATAGGCTGCTATTATTGTCATATCTGCGTTCATTTTACCGAATCGTTTACATGAACAAACATAATGACACGGCCATAGCAAAAGCTAGCAGGATGCTTCACTTTATCCGCAGGAATTTCAAGCAGGTGAAGCGCGAAATGAAGGAAACTATATTTTTTGCAAGCCAGGTCTATATTTGATTATTCATGCGTAATATGGGATCCCCTCCAAGACTATCTTATAAATACACTAGGAAAATTTCAGAACCAAGCGGCAAGGTTTCTTTTAAATAATTACAGCCCCTACGCCAGCGTTTCTCAAATGAAGGCCACTTTGGGATGGGATCTGCTCCGTGTACGTAGGCGGAAATTATGGCTTAAACTGTTGCATCAGATATGTAACTTTAACACAGGTATCAATCGTGATAGGTACCTTGTTGAACCATACTACACACCCACTCGCTGTGATAATAGCAAAACGATTTCTGCCTTTAAGTGCAGATCTTTATTCTACTCGTTCTTGCCTAAAACAATAAGAGATTGAAACAGTTTAACAGGCGACTTAGTAAATATACCAGAAAATGATTCATTTTTTCCTATGTTGTGAAATTGTTCTGGCAATAACAAATGTATGTACTACGTGTCTTGAAAGCGTATTTCGTGAATAATACTTATGTTACTTCTTATAATGTTACAGTGAGATTTGTATGTGTGTTTATATATCTCTGCAACGCGTTCTTTACACTGGTTCTGTTTTTACCTCCCCCCTACGTAATGTCTATATGGTGGTGTAAGTAATCTGTAAACAAGTACACGTGAAAATGTAAATTTGAAGCTGGAGAGAATAACAGAAATGGTTGGTAACGATAACGGCGACGAAAAAAAATTATGCCTGGCCTCAATGGTCGCATCCCATTAGCCTCTATTATGTATGAAACATGCATTGAGGTTGAAGACAACTACCACATGATGAGAGCGTTTCGCACTTGTGGCCTTTCAGTTCCCGTGGTACTGTATTTTCGAAGAACTTTTATAGTGCTAGACGATCAATAAGCAATGAACAGCCACACGGCAAGACATTAGGCTATGTGACATACCACAAACATGGTGGGCGTGCAAACACGGCAGGACGACTATGAACTAAAAGGGCACCAAGTGACGGGAAATCAAGTATACACAAGATTTATCTGCACGTGATCACGCGCGGACTGGCACCTGTCCGTCGGGCACTTGTGCGGAATTGTATGGGAGATATCTGCTTAGGCATGTCATTTCTTCCTTATGCAATCTACTGAATGGCTGGCTCACACAGGCGCTTCCACTATACTATTGATATGCCAAGCCTGGGTCAGTAGACGCGTGTCTTCGTTCTTGTGTCGGTACAAAGCGGCGCATTTATCGAAGTTACCTGTACATTTACAATTTCAGCAATACAAAAAAATCCAGCCAGTTCCATTTCGCGAATACTGTCTGAACAGCGAAGCTGATGCCCGTCCTTCGTCAGGCTTATATTAGTTGTATGTTTTTGAAGTCTTCCGTTCGTTGGCTCTCTTGCGCCTCTCTTGCGCGACCATCGCGATCGACTCGGCAACGACATGCCCGTTCTCGTGTCAGCTCTCGCTCACCTTCACGTCGGGCGGCTCCTTCATCGGGAGATGAGAAATGTTCGCCGTGTTAAAAGCGCGAACTCCTGAATGCTGACACTGACACGCTCTTCTACACTCCACTGTGCCTCACCGTTACGCCGTCTTGGCACGTTTTTCAAAGGCTCACCACTCGAAATCCTCGACCCTCACCTCTCGCAGCACACGCAGCCGTCCTCTTCCTGCCGAGCCCGACTCCCGCCACATGGAGAAGCCACGTGGCCACCGCTACCACGATTCCGGACATGAAAGCCTCGACTAAGAACAGCTTCGCTGTTAAAGATTCGATGGCCATCGCACGGTTTTCATGGTGCCGTGATTGGTCAGTGATTGGTCAGCTTAATCGACAAGGCGAGTCAAGAGGACTCTGCCGCTACCGGATTTTTGTCTGTGGAAGGACTTTTCGACGTTCTGTGAGTGTCTGAACTTTCGTTCACTCTACCGTGGTAAGCCTAGCACGGCGAGGCGACGTGGGTAGGCTTAGGCCTAATCCCGCACATGTGGGGCTTCGAACCCAGGATGGAAGTTGTGGAAGGAGAAGAGATTTCTCAAGAAGAGGCATGCGACCCGGGATGGAAGGTGGCATATGGCCGCCGGCCCGGCAAGAGCAGGGAGGCATATTCTTCGGCTCAAAACGGTGGAAATACATGCGGCAGACGGTGGGACGGCGGCCGCACTGCTGCACCGCGCGACGCGATACGACGCGCCACTGTTGCTTCGAGGCTCCCTCCACTGCCGACGGATACTTTTCGTATCGTTGTCCGACCAAGGGATGGCCTGAATGTAAACAAGATCAGTAGAATACGCTTTGAGCAAGCCTTGGCAATGGCAGCGGCCTTGGCTCCTGCCGAAATCGAAGAGGACACAATGTGTCCCAATGATGTTCAGAACATTTTTGTGGTGTGCACCCCGCACGAGAAAAACGCGGACGCTTACGCCAGAGCGCAGCAAATTAGGCTCGGCGAAGGCACGTTCGGGGTGGCGGCGTACCTGGCCCCACCCGAGAATACGTGCAAAGGAATCCTAAGAGGAGTCGACGTGGCAGTCACCGAGGCTCAAATCAGAGCGAGAATTGTAAATCATCGCAACCCGGGCGCTTTGGAGGCCAGACGGATCAAGAACACCACGGCGGTGGTGGTGCTTTTCGAGAGCATGAGGGTGCCCAACTACGTGGCATGCGGCGCAAGCATATTTCGCTGCACGCTCTACCGACGCCACACGGAAGTCTGCTACGAGTGTAGCAGACCTCCCCAACCCTCCGGGAAGCAAGTGGTGCCGCACCTGCGGCAAACGATCGCCGACGGAAGATCAACGGTGCGACCCGAAGTGCACTTTATGCGGTGGCCCGCACCCTACGGCGGCCAAGGAGTGCAGGGACAAATTTCAAGTTCCATATATTGTGAGAAGACGACGGAGGCAACGGAGGCGACGCGCCGAGCACCTGCAGGGGTTTCAACGGTCACGTGACTCGACCAACGTCAGCGCGGCGGGTGGCAGGAGCCGCTCGCGTACGCCAGCTCTGCGCGAGCGCAGCACCGAGAGGAGCCGCTCACACACGCCAGCAGTGCGGAAGCGCGACGCTACAAGGGGCCGCTCTCGTTCCAGAGGGTGCTCGGCGTCCAGCGTGAGAATCCAGGAGGAGCCTACCTGGGCGGATCGTGTCAAAGGGAAGACGAAGAAGGAGCAGCAGAGACCAATGGAGGTAACGCGGTCGGCTTCGCCATAGCATGGTAGTAGGTCGCACGTAGATGCATTGCTTAAAGAAGTTAAGGAGCTTAGAGAGGAGGTACGCCGCCTTAAAGCCGTCAAGGCAAACCCTAAGCCTTGTGAAATAGAGGCGAGCAACCAGTCGCCAGAGGTAGTCGAACAGGTATCCCGCGTAGGTCTCACTAAAGCAAAGCGTAAGGCGCCTCTACCTGAAGAGAAGAGCGACTCGGAAGCATCTGAGGGAGAGGCTCAGCAAAGATGTTGGAGGAACTACTCAGGATAAGTAGAGAAAATCAGGAAAGTGTAAAGCTTTTGTTGCAGAGAGTAACGGTACTGGAGGAAAAGGCGGCGATTAGGGCCAGAGCCAAGGTCGGAGCTCAGAGCAAGACAACGAATCACTCCGAGGATGCTCCGGGTGAGGAGCAAGGCATGGTAATGTAGCATCATGGAGGGCGATCGCAAAGAGCTGGTAATCTGGAAGTGGAACTGCGCTAGTTTTCAAAGGCGCAAGCCTCCACTGCGGCAAGTTTTGGAGATTCAGGTGGAAAAGCCGGAGTTATTGTTATTACAGGAGACACTATGTGATGTCCCTACCCTCCCTGGCTTAAAACTGTGTCGGTCAGGAACAAGGGAGGAAGAGGACTTGCCACGATGATCAGCAAAAAGTTAGCCAATACTGAACACCAAATCCAATCCGGACGGGGTAATATGGAGGCCCTTTTCGTGGAGGTTATACCGCACGGACGGCTGAAGCAGAGCGTCTTTGTTGGACCATAGACAGACTAACTGTCTGCTTACGAAGGCGACGTCGATAGCCAAGCGCTCTCCTCTGATAGTTGCCGGGGATTTTAATGCCTCTCATAATGCATGGGGCTATGCGAGACAGACGGTAAAAGGAGAGAATCTGGTGAGGATCCTGGATGATCTCGCGTTTACGGTAATCACGGACCCAGGCTTCCCCACTAGGCTGGGCACGTCGGTTGCTCGAGACGCAACGCCTGACTTGGCATGTGTGAGGAGCGTAGGTAACGTCACGTGGGCCAATAAAGAAGAGAACCTGGGCAGTGACCACTTTTTTGCAGCGGTAGCTTTACAGGTCGACGCCAAACCGACAAGGGCATTTCGAGTCACGGACTGGGACTAGTTTAGGACAATTAGGAAGGAGCGCACGGACACATATTCCTCGTTCATCGAGGTTATTGCCTCGCTGAAGGAGAATGTAGAGGGGGCTACTAAGGTAGTACAAACGGAAGCGGAAGTCCCAAGGATGGACCCGCACCTAGCGCACCTGTTCTAGGCCAAATCCTTGATTCTGACGAGGTGTAAAACACAACTGCTAAACCGCAGGCTAAGAAAAAAGGTTGCGGAGCTTCATAGAGAGATAGATAGATATTGCGTGGAGCTCAATAGGCTACAGTGGGACGAGGTATGCGTGGCAGTAGACGGGTCCATGCGCACAGCAGGGAAGTGGAAACTCTTAAAATTCCTCCTGGGTGACGGCCAGACTAAGGGGAATCAAAGGCAAACACTCAGTAAAGTCATCCACAGGCACAAGCAGGAGGGAGGTACTGAACAATCTCTTTTGAATGCGGTCGCGTATAAATACCTCCCCATAGGGCCGACGCAGGACGAGGATTATCCGCAGATCGAGTGCGCGACGGTGGAGGATCTGGACGCGCCCTTAACCGGATCGGAGATAAGGGTGGTGCTGCAGAATTTAAATAGCCGATCGGCTCCGGAGCCAGATAAGGCTTCTAACAGACTACTACGGAAATTGGACGATAAGTTAGTGGAACTACTAACTGAGGAGATCAACAGAGTATGGGAGGAAGGAGATGAGCCCGACGAATAGAAAGCGGCCTCGGTGATACTGATTCCAAAACCTGAAAAACCCCTTGCTTTGGACAACATGAGACCAATATCGCTAACTTCGTGCATGGGCAAGGTAGCAGAACACGTGATTTTGAACAGCGTTTCCGGGTATATAGAGCGTATGGGCCTCTTTCCACATAATATGATGGGTTTTCGGCACGGGCTATCTACGCAATATGTTATGCTAATGCTGAAGAAGCAAATCTTTGATAGCGGCCTCGGGACGTGAGTGGAATTCTAGCCCTGGATCTCACTAAGGCGTTTGACACAGTGTTTCATCGATACATACTGCAGGCCATGGCGGGCGTGGGCCTGGGAAGCAAATTCCAGGCCTTTGTCAGGTCGTTTCTCATGAACAGAATTGCTACTATTCAAGCGAAGCAGATTCTATCGAGCGAATACAAATTGGGACATCGGGGTACCCCCCAGTGTTCAGTTATCTCACCGCTGCTCTTAAACATAGTCATGAAGGGTCTTTCAGACAGGCTGGGTGGCCTCTGGGGCAAAGGTCACGCACTTTACGCGGATGACATCACGATTTGGTGCCCAGCGGGTTCCCTAGCGGACATCGAGCAGTCTTTAAAAGCGGCCTTGGACGAGACGAAGACCTACCTCGTGGACACGAGTCTCAAGCTGTCTCCGAGTAAGTCGGAGCTGTTGCTTTGCAGACCGGAAAGGCAAAGAGTTAGAGGTCTAACACCTTCAAACGAGCTCCCCGTGGCATTATATGCAAGTGGACAGAAAATTCCTAGAGTCGACTCAGTCAAAATCCTAGGCCTGCTCATAGACGCGAGGGGCTGTAATGCCAAAACAGTTACCCACGTTACAGCCAAGACAGAGAATATGCTAAGGTTAATCGCTAGGGTGTCCAACCGAAAGAAGGGGTTAAGTGAGGACAACCTCCTTAGGATGTACCACGCGTTTCTCATGAGCGATATTAACTATGTGGCGTCAGCTCTAATATTGACTAAAACAGAGAAATAGAAGTTAAATACGCTCATGCGCAAGAGCATCAAGAAAGTCCTGGGCTTGCCTATTTTCACGAGTTCCGACAGTCTAGATCAACTCTGGATGCACAATTACATAGACGAGATAATAGAGGCGCAGGTCACTGCCCAGGTAGTTAGGCTATCGTCGACAAAGGCTGGCAGGAGAATCCTTGACGAGATTGGCATGGCTGCTAGGATCATGGTGGAACGGCGGACAACACTGAGTCGGGAAACGAGGGCGACCTACATGGTGGGGCGCGTCCCGCGAAACGTACATCCGCAATATAACGAAGGTAGACGTAAAGCCCGTGCACGAGCCACCTTGCGGAGAGTTAAAGATGACATGGACTCCACCGTCTTTGGCGATGCAGCGCAGTACGGGAACAGGATATTGTTCGCATTGTCGGTCATATACGGGCGGGGGGAGCTTCGCTCCTGCGCCTCAGTAAGGGCGGCCACCCCGGGTATAGCAGAGCAAATTGCGGTAGCGCTGGCCTTGTCTGACCCAGAGCGTTCCTAAATTTACACCGACTCGAGGGAGGCAATGAGAGCTTTCGAATCGGGCAACCTCGCTCGAGAGGCGGCCTCCATTCTAGAGAAGAGGGCTTGTTCCGGCTCTTATTTTATCAGTTGGTTCGCTACACACATGGGGAAGAACGTTCTCGAGGGCTTCCCAAAGCTCATATAACTGGCCCACGATCGTGCGCGAGAACTCACGCGCCGCGACGGTCTGTAGGCTCTGGAGGGGCAGGAAGGGACTCAGCAGAATGATCCACTTCTGACATTTAATGAGATCGCTAAGCATTACCAACATGGCAGGAGAGTCTATCCTCTTCCTCACTCGAAGCTGAGCAGAGCTCAGTCAGCTACTCTGAGAATGTTGCAGACGGGATCTTTCCCGTCGTGGGGCATTCTCACTAAGATGTGCTCGGACATTGACGCTGGTTGCCCCGACTGCAGTGAAACCTTTTGCTCCATGGCTCACATGCTCTGGCGATGTCCCGCGTTGCCTAAAACCCTTCTCTCCAGCGAAGCCGAATGGGAGGAGGCCATCAGAAGCACTGCACTCCGAAAGCAAGCCCCGTCTTTCAGAGGGCCCACGAAAGGGCGGAGCGTCACGGCGTTCTGTGCTCTACGTGGGCGCGGCCAGCGGTTACAACGGCCTCCCGTTAGGGGGTCCTGTCAGTAACTCCTCAGGATCCAATAAAGTTCGTTGTCTGTCTGCCTGTCTGTCTGTCTGTCTTCCTGTCTGTCGAAAGTGATGATGGGACACCGTTTGATCTAATAATGTTGACTACACTCCACAGAATTAGTGCAGGATGGCCATACGGCACGCTGATGTGGACGCCCGTCCGGCGCGTCAATACTTCAAAGAAAGCGTAACCCATTTTGATGAAGAACAAAATCTTCTTGAAGATGTACCCGATTGGTTATATCGTGTAGAGCTTCTTTTACAAATAAAGGAGGTTTACAGTGTCCTGATTAGTCCCAGTATGGTCCTTCCCCTTTTTTCCTGTCGATCCTTCTCCCTTTTTACGCAACCAGTGTTTTATTGTAAATAGCGTTTCCTCTTGTCTTTGTCTGTTACATGTCTAAAGCAGGCAATAAAGAAAAAAAGGCATGGCTCTGAGGTAAAATACTGGGCTCCCACGCAGAGGGCCCAGGTTCAAACCTCGTTACATCACGGATATTTTTTTACAAAATTTTTTTCTTATTTCGCGTGACAGTGGTTACGGACACCGGCGGTGGTGGTGGACAATTACGGCGCCAGAAACAGCCCTTATTGTGATCTCATGCCAGCTTTGGCTGTTAAACAGGAGAAAAACATCGTTGATCTCTCAGTCATATGAATCGGTATAACATAGAAGTAAAACGTGTCTTTACTGAATTAGATGAATGTTTACTGTATAGTGATATTTTATTTTTTTATTCATTCATACTGTTAGCATATATGCCAAAACTAGAGTTGCTCAACTGGGCACAAATACGCAAGTTACAAAAGTCAATACAAAAAGGAAAGAAAATCTCACAGTCTGACACAAGGAAAGTAAGGGATCTTCCGCAATGTCTATTTGTGTTTGAAAGCTATTCGCCTCGAGATCTTTCAGTGAAGCCCTTGTTGTGTAGGGCAGGAGCGCGGCGTAACCCGCGGCGGGCCGACGGAGAGGCCGAACGACGGGAGGGCGCGTAAAGTGACGACGCAGAGACCAAGCTTCGGCGAGGCTGACGGGAGACTGCTGTCCCGCGCTTATTGCAGGTGGTTTTAAGAAGGGGGAATAAAGGCTATTGGTCAGCAAGGCACGGGTCACATGACCGGCATGACCACGCCGCATTGGTGGTAGCAAAGAGGCATGGCAGAGACCCAGCTGCACCCAGTAGCATTAATAGAGACCTCTACCGCACTGGTGTCTTAGCATGCCACCAGGGGTCGCGCGACACAACATCGTCCCGCCCTGGGAAGAATTGCATCCTTATACAATTCTTGAAGTATAACTGTTGTAAATCAGCAAACACTAAAAAAAATTCACATTCGAGTTCCGATCGAGATGAGACCTGCAATAACGCAGAATTTCAGTCCTAGGAGCACAGAAACACAACCTAGGATACAGAAAATTATTTTCGCTGACACCTAACACAAATGCCAGTTTGCACTGTTCACTGAACATTCACACGCGCACTAGAACTGTAGGCTGGGGCTTACGCGTCAGCTGTGGGCGACGTGACCCAGGCCCTACAGGAAGACTCTGCGTGTGGTGGCTGTCGGGAGACGACTTCGAAGACCTGTCCCCATCTCTTCCAGAAGAACTTGGTTTCTGAAGAATTCTGAAGACCCATTCGCATCACTTCCCTCCCCCGTGTTCGAATTTGGTGCATTTACTGTAGCTGAGGAGGAATACCGAGGACTTTAATTCCTCCTAAAGTCCCAACGGGTGATACTGGGTCGCAAGCAAGTGAAGCTGCGCTTCAGCATATGTAGAGTTGCACTGGACAGCAGGGACACCGCGAATGGCCTGCGCAGTGGACACCTGGTTGCTGATGTCCAATCTCGAATTTGGCCGTCGACGATGACGTCGTCGTCCTGGAGCCGGCGCAGCTTGCTGGCGTCCTGCTGCCGTAGCGCCAGAGGCAGCCGACGCAGCTTGGCAGACACTGGCACGATGTGCTGCTGCCTCTTGGCCCGGTCAGGCAGGTGCTCGAACCCCGGAAGTACACCTGCAGGAAGCTGCGAGGAAACTGGTGTAGCCAGACGACACGTCAACGTTGCGCCGTGGATCAGGAGTCCCAGCTGCTGGATGGCGTCGAGCCCAAGCAGTGAAGTGCCGTGTGCTGTCACGTAGAAGGTGACAAAGGTGTGCTTGCCATGGTGCTGCAAGTCTGTGCGGAAATAGCCCAGGACCGGTATGCGGTGCTTCGAAAAATTTCTCACGTGAACTGACGCTCGCAGCAGGCGATGCTTCTAAGCGAAAAGTGCGTCAAAGTCCCTCTTCGCCATCAATGATGCCGTGGCTCCGGTGTCCACTAACAATGACATGTGGCTACGTCCTCCTATGACGACAGGGATGCGCAAGTCCCTTGGGCTAGTCGGCGCAGCTTGCACGGATAGGACTGTGGCAGTGCCGGAGTCAGCGTCTTTGACGGGGACAACTTCCTGCACCGACTCTTGTGGTTTACAGCAGACTACCGCGAAATGACCTTTGATACGGCAAAATTGGGAAATGTTCTTTTTGCAGGACATTTTGTGGAAGTCGCCAAATGTCCTAACTTGCCGCAGCGAAAACAGGGGCCGACTTGAGGCTTGGGCGCAAGCTGTTGTACTTGCTGGGCGCGAACGCAATCTTGTACCAGCGCCGTCGAGCCCACGCCGCCATCTTGGATGCGGCCGCCCGACTTGGGGGGAAGGCGCGGCCGTGTTGACTCACATGCGGGGCCAGCGAAGGAGCCGACCCGCCATTTCGAGCCGCTGCGACGCACTGGATGCTGCCGCCGTAACCGTAGCGCGAGCCGAGTAGCCGCTCATTTGCTCCGAATGCCGCGTTGACTTTGATGAGCGCCTCCAAGTCGCGTCCAACTTCTTCTGCCTTTTGCAACCTAAGGGCTTCCCGTAGGACAGAAGTTTCGCCCGTACATATGCATTGGCGACCCCATGAATTATCTGGTCGCGCATTCTGTCGTCGTAGGTAGTTCCGAACTTGCATGAAGGGCCTTTTCTTTCAGTGCGGTGACGAAGTCGAGAAATGCTTCGGCGGGCAGCTGTTTGCGGCTCGTGAAAAGGTGCCGCTCGGCTAGCACGTTCGTTGTCTCGGCGAAAAGCCCGTCTAAAAACTGGAGCGCCGTGTCGTACGCCGTTGCCGACGCCGCTTCTGTCTTCGGCACCGTGCCCGAACCCGACGCCGTAACTGTGCCATCCGCCTCCGCTTCAAGCTGCTCCTGCGCGGCAAAGTATTATTGCGATAGCAATTATATGGACAGTCTCGGCTGGAAAATGTCCGCCCCCGTCGCCGTCATGCACCGTATATGTATAAGTATGTATATATATATATAAAAGCCCCAAAGAAAAATAATTCAGAAAAATGCTTCCGAAGCGCGGAATCGAAGCAGGGACCTCTTGCTCCGCAGCGAGTGGCGCTAGCCACTACGCCACGGAACGCAGGTCCCCCGCATAGCTAACGGCGAGCGTTATATACACACCCTTTGCCGCTGGACGGACTCAGAGATGGCCGACGCTCATAAGCGTTTCTTCATTACCAGCGAGATGGCGCTAGGAGTGCGACGAGCGCATTTAAAAGTCGTCGGCGAGCTCGCTCGCTTCTTCTTATATTTGCGCAAGGAGAACCGTGGCCTTCCGCTGTCTGCTCGCGCGGTTTTCTCGTGGTGAGGGCAAGAGGGATGTTTCAAGCTTTAACCGTGATGTCCGCGCTCATGTTACGGAGCGCCGCTAAACGACGCCGCTAAACGAACAAACAGAAGATGAGCGCGAACTATCAAGTGTCACAGCTCGACACTTGAAGCATGCTAGTTTCCTTCGCTGCTTCGGCCACCTTTGTAACAGGAGCGCTGTTCAAACTGAGAGTATCCATTGGCGAGCCTCACTTCGTATAGCATTAGTTTCTTGCTATCGCATTCATTGCTTCGCCCTTGCGGCGAAACTGTGATTTTTTTTGCGTTGGCCCTCGATACCAAACACGTTGATAAGTGCTGACGCGCGTCTTTCGTCTTCCCAACCGCTTCCGCCGGCCGCCTTCAGGTGTACCTAGAAAAATCTTTTAGGGGCGAAGCTCCTTATAGCGGCACCCGTTCGTCATCTGTATGTAGTGTGTAACCAGTCTTAACACTAGTACCAGATCTTGACCTCCAAAGTGGTGCCGGTGGAAGATTTCTCCTGTGCGTTGTAGAACAATAAAATATTCGCAGCGTGCGCGTTAACTAAAAGCCGACTTCTTCTGTCTCTCATTCCCCATTAGCAGCCATTGGCATGTTCCAGTAGGAAACGTTAGTAGAAGTAGAAGTGTAAGTGTTAGCTAAAAGCCGACTTCTTCTGTCTCTCATTCCCCATTAGCAGCCATTGTTTACCTCCAAGGTAGTGCCTGGTGAGATTTCTCCTGTGTGATTAAACAATAAAAATTCACAACGTACATGTAAAATAAAGTGAGCTGCAAGTCGCCATGACTCTCATCGACCCTTTAGTATAAACCGGCCCGATCTCACGTCGTTGATGATGTACTGGGTGTGAAGCTGGGCGACGCCGCCGCCAAGATCCTGCCGTACGAGAGCTTCGCCCCAGTCATCATCATTCACCCCGTGGATATGGTGTGGAATTTTTTTCCATAAATGCCATGGAATAGGAGCCTTGCCGGGCACGTGCAGGAATGGAGGAAGGTTGTCAGAAAGGGCCGCCATGTGTGCAGGAGGTAGCCAGTAGGCTCAAGCGGAAAATTGGCGTTGTAGGGGAAGCCGGAGCGGGAACAAAGAAAAGTCAGGTCGACGCCAATGTAGCAAGCAGGAGGGACAAAGCACCGACGTGCAGGAGAAATGTAACTCGAGGTAAGTGTCACTTACGTCGTGCTCTTCCTGGCGTCGCCTGTCGTAGTAGCGTAGCGGTTCAACTACCTCGTCGCCATGTGTTCTGAAGGGCAGCAGTGCGGCGTAACCCGCGGCGGGCCGACGGAGAGGGCGAACGACAGGAGGGCGCGTAAAGTGACGACGCAGAGACCAAACTTCGGCGAGACTGACGGGAGTCTGCTCTCCCGCATTTCTTGCAGGTGGTTTTAAGGAGGGGGAATAAAGGCTATTGGTCAGTGAGGCACGGGTCACATGACCGGCACGACCACGCCGGATTGGTGGTAGCAAAGAGGCATGGCAGAGACCCAGCTCCACCCAGTAGCATTAATAGAGACCTCTACCGCACTGGTGTCTTAGCATGTCACCGGGGTTCGCACGACACAACAGCCCTCTCGCGTGTGACGTCAGACGGGGGACTCGGGTGCCGCTCTTCGCTCGTGCGTTCGCTACGTGAAGCCTGCTCGACGCTACCAGTCAGTCCCTCCTGCTCGAGTTATTGAAATATCAGTGGGCAACTTCATAAAGCAATTTGTACTGAATGTTCAAAAAAAAAGATTGTTGGTCCCTCTGTCATAGGAATCGGTATAACACGAAAGTGAAACCTGTCGTCACAGAAGTATTTGATTGCTTTAGTGCATTAACTGCCATCTAAAGGGAGGGAGGTAAACTCCTCTGACACTTGCCGTTTCAATAAAAGTGGTTTCTCTCACTCTCTCTCTCTCTCTCTGGTATATCAGAGCTTGTATAATGTCTATTGTTGTATGGAAGATGTAGCACCACCTGATGTGGACGCACTCACGTTGACGCCTAGCGGCACATCTCCGTACCGACGACTAACGCCCATGATCATGATTTAACCCTTGAGGTAGCTGAAGTTCTCAACATATACGTGGACACAGCATATTGTGAATCCCGCGCAAATATGGCATTGCATAAATACTGGTACTCGATATGCACTCCTCCAAAGCGTCGTCAAACGCGAAGAGAAACGCAACACGCGTCGTGTCTTCCCTCTAGCCTGGCAGTTAATTCTTTCAGGGTGAGCGGGGAACGTGGTGCGACAGCCAGGCGGGCGTCGGAGAGCTATTTTTCGATATGGATGGATGCTAGGATTGAGGCTAGGGCTCAAACCACCACCTCGCGGTGTGTTAAACGAATTGACACTACTATTCGAAACGCGCCGAATCGGACTGTGACAGCAACGGCGCGTATTTTTTTCGAGCCTGGTGGCACACATGTCACCACCCCGTTATAAAGGGGACGCTCGTGGCATCTATCCATCTATCCATGCAAGAGCACTGCGAGAGGAAAGTGTGAAAGTCAAAAGGCGCGTTCATGTACACTTCGTTATGTGTTTGGCGGTAGCTCAGTGGGCTAAACGCCCACCAGCCATCGTCTTGGTCTGAGAGGTCATGCGTTCGACTCCTGTCAACGGAACCTTTCTTATAGTTTTTTTTGCTTTGCCATTTGATTGCATTCATTTTGCTGACGTATTTCCGTGACGGAAATACGTCATGCAAATCTTGGTGGACGCCGCCATAAAACACTTCCGTGTTAAAATTCCCAGCGGAATCGAGGGGAGTTGCCGTCAGGAGCACGTTCAGTGTCGATTGCTCCTGTTGTCGTCTGTTAGCCATCAATGTGTACATCGGCATGTAAACCTCGCGGCCCGAAGAAGGCTTGAGGACGTAACGTCGAAGCAGCGGGGCAAAGCGACGTAGCCGTGATCAAACGCCGCGACCTAACCGCGACGCCAGGCGACAAACTAGCGAACTCGGCGTTCTCATCGATGGCCACAACGTCACCGCCCTCATCGATGCTGGAGCCGACCAGTCCGTCATCAGCGGGCCTTTCGCCGCGAAGTTGAAGAATGTTAGGACTGCTTGGGAAGGCCCCGAAATCTGAATCTGAACGCTGTCTGGAGTACGCGCAGCAACAGTCACCGTCAATATTCGCACTTCTTCTGCAAGCTTCATAATCTTGCAAAATTGCTCCAGGGATGCCATACTTGACATGGACTCCTTAACCATCACGGCGCTGTCATCGACTTAAGAACCAAGCCAATAACTCTATGGTCACACAAAGCGACACCGCCGGATATGAATCCATGTCAACGCGCCCTGAACGTACTCGCAGATCAAGTCATCATTTCGCGTAGATTCCGCATCATGATTTCCGTGGCCACAATAAAGCTGAAGGCATCGAAGACGCGTTGCAAGAGGCATTTCTCGGTTGCCTAAAGGAAAAGGAACCTTGATGCTAAGGAACTTCAGCCAGGATCAGACAGCTGAGCAGGGGCACGACGATTGCATACATGGAAAAAATCTTGGTGGACAGCGATGCGTTTGGCTTTTCAGATTCTGACGAAGCTACAACGATGACCCCAATACCTGAGCCTGAGTCTTCCCGCTAGCCAACAAAGGCAGTTTCGATGCCTTCTGCAGGAATACAAGGACGATTTCTTGTCGTCGTCGCGGGTCAGACAAACGCCCCTCGAGCACCGCATCATAACAAAAGAAAATGCTCGACCACTCCGTCAGAGTCCCTACCAGGTTACGAAGTGGGAACGGGAGGCCTTTAAGAAAAAAAGTCGACGAAATGCTACGCGACGGCATCACCCAGCCGTCCAAGAGTCCGTGGGCGCCTCCCGTGCTGTTAGCGATGAAGAATGATGCGACCCTACGTTTCTGCGTAGATTGTCGTCGCCTGGACAAAATCACAAAGAAGGACGTGTACGCTCTTCCACGGATATAAGACGCTGAATCGACTCCACAACGCAAAATACTTTTCGTCGATGGACCTAAAGACTGGCTACTGGCAAATCGAAGGCTACTGGCAAATCGAAGTCAACGAGAGAGAAAAGACTGTCTTTATAGCAACGGACGGCCTGTTTCGTTTCAAGGTCATGCCTTTTGGTCTTTGCCCGGAACCTGCGACTTTCCAACGCGTTATGGATAGTGCTGACTGGCTTGAAGTGACAGACGTGCCTTGTGTACTTGAACGATGTCGTTGTGTTTGCCTCAAACTTGGACGAACACCTTCAGCGCCTTGAAGCGTACTCTCTCCCATCCTATTTAACATCGCGTACGAGGAACTCTTTTTACTGAGCCACGTGATCAGCAAGGATGGTATTAGCCGAGAACCACGGAAAACAGCTCATATCGCTACCTTCCCGCCAGCCACCGACACGAAGGCCGTATGTCGATTTCTCGGCTTCTGTGCCTATTACAGACGTTTCGCCAAAATATGTTCACAGATCGCTCAGCCCCTAACTCATCTCACGAAGAGTGACATGGAAATTAAAGTGGGAGATGTCGCAAGTCGAGGCATTTCAGGAACTGAAACGACGCCTTCAGACGCCTCCGATATTTGCGCATGTCGACGAATACGCTGATACGGAAATCCATACCCGTGCAAGCAGCGTAGGATTCGGCGCCGTCCTTGTGCAGAGGACCGACGGACTGGAAAGGGTTATCAGCTATGCTAGGCGGTCGCTATCCAAGGCGGAAGCCAACTTTTCTGCAACAGAAAAGGTGTTCCCTGCCATCACCCTGGCTACATCCAAGTTTCGCACCTACCTCTAAGGCAGGCCTTTCAAGGTTGTGAGCGACCATCACGCCTTGTGTTGGTTAGCTAACTTGAAGAACTCTTCAGGTCGCCTGGCACGGTGGAGCCTATGAATTCAAGAATTCAACATTACCGTCGTTTACAAGTCCGAAACAAACACTCCGACGCCGACTCCCTGTCTCGTGCCCCGTCGACGCACCGCCGCAGGATGATCACGATGATGAAAGCTTTTTGGGAACCATGAGTGCCGACGACTTCGCTGAACGACAGCAAGCCGATCCAAAACTCAGCGGCCTTGTGCAATAGGCAGGACCACCGTTCTTCTGAAAGTATTCAGGCGAGGATCGGCGTCATTTTTCTTGAAACACGACGCCAATCTCTCCGGCCCACACCAACTACCTTATCGTCGTACCTTCGGCACTGCGACCAGACGTTCTGCAGGCCCTGCGCGACAGCCCGACGGCTGGCCACCTAGACATTTCCCACACGCTCGCGAGGATACACGAAAAGTGTAGCGAAGCGTTCGAACTTGGTAATGGGTCGTCCTCTCGAGCACCTTCTAGTGGGTCGCCCTCTTCGGCTCGAAGAGAACGCAGCTCGCGCTGAGAGTCGGCCCCGCCTTGACTGTCGCTGTATCGTCGAGTATCGTCGCCGCTGATAAACCTCTGTATAATTTGGTGGAGAGTGCTGGGCCCTCACAACAACTTCGGCCCTCCTTCGATGCCCCTGGCTATTCGATCCCGTACCCTGCCGCCTACCATGCCTCAAGACGCCTCCCAGCAAACGCCCCCGCCCGCACCGACCTCATGTCCTGGTGTCCCTCGTATTCGCGACCCTCCCGTCTTCACTGGCGCCGATGGTACCGACGTGGAGGACTGGCTCGCGATTTACGAGCGCGTGAGTGTCCCCAATAAATGGGACGAGGCAGGAAAATTGACTAACCTGGTTTTCTACGTCGCGGGTGTGGCGGGCCTGTGGTACAACAACCACGCATCCGATTTTACGACGTGGTCCGACTTCAAGACCGCCATTATCAACGTGTTTGGCCGCCCTGCCGTTCGTAAGCTGCAGGCCGAACAGCGCTTACGTGAACGCGCTCAGCAGGCCGGCGAATCCTTCACCAGTTACATTGAAGACGTCCTCGATTACTGTAAGAAAGCCGACGCCACCATGTCCGAGTGTGACAAGATCAGGCACATCATGAAAGGCATCGACGACGACGCGTTCACCATGCTGCTCGCCAGAACTCCAGCACAGTGGCAGAGGTCATAACGCTCTGCCACTCCATGTGACCTCCATGTGACCGCGTTTTCACTAGGAAAGCCTTGCTGGTGCCATTTGCGACCGTGGAAATCACTCAGGGCGACACGGATATTTTTGTGACCAACCCATCCCCGTTCATTGTTACGTTGGTGCGAGGGGAATGTCTCGGCAGAGTGGAACCCCTCGAAGACGCACAAGTTATGGGCGCACCCGACGACACGCACTGTCACAGTTCCCGTGCGCTGAGTGCTGTTTCCGCGTCCGATTCGTCACCTGCTGATGTGTTTAGGTCCTCCATTGCTGACAACCTCACATCGGTCCAGCGTTCCCAACTTCTGTGCCTGCTGGAAGAATTTCGTTCTTCTTTCGATATCGGGCAAACTTCTCTTGGCCGCACTTCCGTTGTTACGCATCGCATCGACACTGGCGCGCAACCACCACTGCGGCAACGTCCATATCGCGTGTCTCCCGCAGAACGTCGGGTCATTAATGAGCAAGTCGACGATATGCTTCGACGCGACGTTATTCGGCCCTCGGACAGCCCATGGGCGTCTCCCGTTGTTCTCGTTGCGAAGAAGGACGGTTCCGTGCGGTTCTGTGTGGACTACCGACGGCTCAACAAGATCACTCGCAAGGATGTTTATCCACTGCCGCGAATCGACGACGCGATTGACAGCCTGCAAGGAGCCGAATTCTTTTCATCTCTTGATCTGCGCTCGGGGTACTGGCAAGTGCCCATGGCGGATGACGCTCGACCGAAGACAGCCTTTGTCACGCCCGACGGCTTGTACGAGTTCAACGTCATGCCGTTTGGTCTGTGTAATGCGCCGGCGACCTTCAAGCGCATGATGGACACCGTTCTGCGCAACTTGAAATGGCACACGTGCTTGTGTTACCTGGACGACGTCGTGGTTTTCGCTCCGGACTTCTCCACGCATCTCCAACGTCTGCGGCATGTTTTGACGCGTTTGCGCAACGCCGGCCTCCCGCTGAATCTGAAGAAGTGCCGATTTGCAGCACGGCAGCTGACAATCCTCGGCTACGTCGTGTCCAAGGACGGAATCCTTCCCGATCCGACCAAGCTTCGGGCCGTGGCCGAATTTCCCAAACCTACGTCCGTCAAAGAACTGCGCAGTTTCGTAGGACTGTGTTCATACTTTCGACGCTTCATACGAAACTTTGCCACCATCATATCACCGCTGTCGAAGCTCCTTGTAGGTAACGGACCCCTAAAGTCGTGGTCGTCCGAGTGTAACGACGCGTTCGCAAAGCTCCGTCGTTTGTTGACGTCTCCTCCCATACTACGCCACTACGATCCTACGGGGCCAACGGAGGTACACACGGATGCCAGCGGCGTAGGCCTCGGCGCTGTCCTTGCGCAGCGCAAACCAGGGTTCCCCGAATATGTCGTGGCATACGCAAGCCGAACGCTTACCAGAGCCGAGACCAATTACTCGGTCACGGAAAAAGAGTGCCTGGCGATCACCTGGGCCCTTACAAAGTTTCGACCTTATTTGTATGGCCACCCATTTGATGTCGTCACCGACCACCATGCACTATGCTGGCTGTCGTCACTGAAGAATCCCTCAGGCCGTCTCGCCCGCTGGGCACTTCGCCTGCAAGACTACGACATCCGCGTGCTGTACCGCAACGGACGCCAGCATGCTGACGCCGACGCCCTCTCGCGCTCTCCCTTGCCTGGCGACAATGCCCCTTGCTCAGTATCTCACATAGCTGTTGCTTCAATTGACGTTCACACCATCGCTACCGAACAGCGCAAGGATAAATGGATCACCTCGCTGATCGACTTGCTCACTGATCCGTCCGCAACACCATCCACTCGCGCGTTGCGTCGTCAACCCACCATTTCGCCGTTCGCGACGACCTGCTGCACCGACGCAATTACGACGCCGACGGCCGCCAGTGGCTACTAGTGATACCCCACAGTCTGCGTTCTGAAATATGCGAGGCCTTCCACTCTGACCCGCAATGCGCGCACTCTGGGGTATCCAAAACTTACCACCGCATTCGACAACGATACTTGTGACAAGGGATGTACCGCTACGTGCAGAAGTTCGTTCGCTCCTGCCTCGATTGCCAACGCCGAAAACCTGCACCGCACGTGTCGCCAGCAGGTCTACAACCATTACCTTGCCCCAACCGTCCGTTTGGGCGCGTGGGCATCGATTTGTACGGACCACTTCCTCTGACTTCGGCTGGTAACCGCTGGGCCATCGTCACTGTTGACCATCTAACGCGATACGCCGAAACCGCCGCCCTCCCAGCGGCTACAGCGCGCGATGTTGCCTCCTTCCTACTACACCGATTCATACTGCGTCACGGACCACCCCAAGAGCTGCTCAGCGATCAAGGCCGTGTCTTCTTGTCGGAAGTCGTGGAAGCCATTCTCAAAGAGTGCCATGCTGTTCACCGCAAAACTACTGCTTACCACCCGCAGACGAATGGCCTAACCGAACGCTTTAACCGCACGCTCGGTGACATGCTCTCGATGTACGTCGCCGCCGATCACACCAATTGGGATGCCATTCTGCCCTTCGACACCTACGCCTATAACACCGCCCCTCAGAGCACTACTGGTTTTTCACCCTTCTTCTTACTGTACGGAAGGCAGCCGTCGCACACCATCGACACGATACTTCCATACAAGCCGGATCGCTCTGAATGTGCGCCTATTTCTGCCACAGCCAGACTTGCTGAGGAGTGTCGTGAGCTCTCCAAAACCTTCACTACGCATAACCAAGAGCGGCAGAAGAGCATTCGCGGTGACAACACCACTTCTGCGCCCACGTTCCTCCCTGGAGCGCTCGTTTGGCTCTCTGTCCCTACCACTGCAACTGGCCTCTCTTCCAAACTCCTGCCCAAATACGAAGGACCCTGCTGTGTCGTCGAACGCACATCCCCGGTCAACTACCTCATCGAACCCATCGAACCGTCTTCGGACATGCGCCGTCGAGGCCGCGACATTGTCCACGTGGAGCGCCTGAAACCCTACCACGACCCCCTCATAGTGACTAGTTGCTAGGTCGCCCGGTGGCTCCCTTTTCCTACCCGGGGGTAATTGTAGCGAAGCGTTCGAACTTGGTAATGGGTCGTCCTCTCGAGCACCTTCTAGTGGGTCGCCCTCTTCGGCTCGAAGAGAACGCAGCTCGCGCTGAGAGTCGGCCCCGCCTTGACTGTCGCTGTATCGTCGAGTATCGTCGCCGCTAATAAACCTTTTTATAAAAGTACTACTGGTCACGCCTTACCGCCGACGTCGCTTGCTACGTGAGGACATGCCGGGACAGTCATCGACGCAAGACACCGCTGATAAGGCCAGCAGGACTTCTGCAGCCCCTCGAACCACCTCGCCGACCGTTCCAACAAATACATATGGAGTTATGGACTTACTGGGACCGTTTCCGACGTCTACTATCGGAAGCAAGTGGATCGTGGTAGCTACCGACTACTTCACCCGCTACGCCGAAACAAGGGCCCTGCCCAAGGAAGCGAATTTTTACGTTGCGAACATCGTCCTGCGCCATGGCGCCCCAGAAGTCCTCATCACCGACAGAGGTACGGCCTTTACTGCTGACCTTACTCAGGCGATCTTGAAATACAGCGAAACGAGCCACTGCCGGGCCACAACCTACCACCCCACCCGCAGACCAATGGCCTCACCGAGCGCCTAAATAAGACCATCGCCGACATGGTGGCCATGTACGTGGACGTCGAACACAAGACGTGGGATGCCATCCTTCCCTACGTTACCTTCGCATACAACACGGCCTTGCAAGAAACGACGCAGATGACGTCATACAAGTTGGTGTATGGAAGGAACCCGGCAACGACGCCTGACGCCATGCTATTCAACGTCACCGACGAAGAAAACATCGACGTGTCTACCTTCAGCGTGTCGAAGAAGCCCGACAACTCGCCGGCCTACGCATCAAGAATCAGCAGACGACTGACAGCCGCCGTTACAATCTTCGACGACCCTACGTGGAATACCAGCCCGGCCATCGTGTTTGGGTGTAGACGCCGATACGCCGACGTGGACTTAGTGAGAAACTTCTTCGGCGATACTTCGGGGCATACGAGGTTCTTCGATGTCTCAGCGCTCTAGACTACGAGGTCATCCCGGACGGCATCACGAACTCTCAACGGCACCGCACGCGACCTGAACTCGTCCATGCCGCGCGCCTTAAGCCGTTTTATGCGCGTTAGTGAACCTTAGGACTGCTTTTTTCCTTTATCAGTGTACTTTTTTGTGTATACACTTTCGCCCCCTTCCATGTTGTGTTACGAGAACGGGACGATGCTTTTTCAGATGGGGGCAATGCCATGTGGGCTTCTTTTTGTCATCTTTATCTAACTAATCCGTTGCACGCGTAGCCAGCACCTTACGCAAGGCCCACCCTAATGTCTGGGAATGTTCCAGGTTATCTTAGAATCTTCTTACGGGCTTGAGCGCGCAAACGCAAACAGTTGAGATTACTCTCGAACATACGCGGCCACCAGCGCTAAGGCCAGAATGTTCAATGCTGCATGTATAAATACCGACGCGCCTTATCGCATAGCAGTTCATCGACGCCCTACGCTCGGTTCGCCGCTATCAGTGTACAGTGTGTATTGCTGTACTTTGACTTTCCGTTTCCCGGTCAAACGTTCGGCCAAGTAAAGAGTTTCATCTTAGACAAGCCGACTGCTGCCTTCGTCGAGGTCACGACCCCGTGACAGTATTCAGTAGTTTCAAGCATGTGTTTGTGTTTGCGTCTTTTTTGTGTACGTGTTCGTTGCCCTTTCGTGCGCTGCCTATTCGAAAATCATGGCTCACCAACTAGCCCATCAGTACATTTTAAGCATGTTTTACTACATTCGCGACGTCCCTTTACTAGGCTGCAGCTACTAAAGCTGCTAAATTTTGCCATTGGCAATCCACTGAGCTTTCAGAAGGATACAAGTGTGTAGCACTTTAGGGGCCTCGCTTGTCGTCCATCCGTAGATCTCAAGCGGCGGAGATCATGATCAATGTGAAGTCGTCAATACAGGCATAAAAAAGGCTAGCATGGTTCAAAACCGGGTTAAAATTAACGATCAAGGTCTAAATCAATGCAAATAATAGAAATAATCAAGAAGTAATTGCAGCAATTAGTTAACATCGGTAAAACGCTTCCTAAACATGCGGCTGATATCCGCGCAAGGGAGGGCACCAGCGTGTCGCCAAGAGCGTGATTACTGCTCGCACCATCGCCTCTGCTGTGCAAGAGTGTAGCAACCTGACGGAACTTGCTGCAGACTACACGCATCTCAATTGCCATAACACGAAGGAATTGAATAAGTAGTACGGAAGTCGTCCACCGAGTTTGCGAATCACTTTAACAAGACTCTACTCATGGCGTGGAAACCCTACAAATACTAAGCCACCTATGTTGACAGATGCTTTGTTGATGCCTCAGCTGTGACAGTCCTATGTAAAACTTAGGCAGTTTTATTTACACAGCGAAGCTGTTTAAGGCAGCCTTAAGTTGTATGCCGCATCAGGACTCATAAACGGGTATGTGCAACAGAAATTGGGTAAATTCCACCACTCACCACTGGTCTACTAACTCTAGGGAACGGGAAAGGCAACGGCGGCTGCGAGCAGACCACGAAGCCTTGGAAGGCCTACGCCAACGAGGGCTCGCCGGTAGATCCATGAGAGGTGCGAACACTTCGTTTCAGCTCGAGCTTCTCTCTGGTTGGACACCCAGGCAGCAGACTACATCGGGCCGATAATGACTGTGCGGCAGATATGCGGGGCACAATCAAGGCCCAATGTTGCCGGCAGTGACTCATTATTTGCTGAGCTGTTGAATTTGACCGGCAATACTCGGCCGGTTTTGCCGCCCTTCATTGGATATTACGTTTTCACCGGCAAGATTGGGCCTGGTGTGCCGCCGTACTAGCGATTTCAGCTGAGCCAATGGCTTTCGTCGGCAAATATTGGGCCGGTTTTGCTGTTCCTCAGCCTATGTCGGCTGAGCCGTTGGCTTTCGCCGGCTAAAATTGGGCCACTTTTGCCGTTCATCAGCCGACGTTGGTTAAGCCTCTGGCTTTCAGCGGCTAATATGTGGCCAATTTTACTGTCCTTCATACAGTGTAGAGCTCAGTCACGGTCTTTTGTCCGGAATATTCGGCACTTGTTGCTGCCCTTCGGCGCTCGACCTGATAATTAATCAGATCGATATTAGCATTACCGAACTTCCAATCATTTATTTTATATATCAAACAGACGTCGAGCGCTATTTCTACCTCCGCATTTCATTGCCGAAGCATCACGCGTGCGCGCTTCTGCGTAGTTTTATTCATGTGTTTTTTTCTTAAACGCGGGATACACTTGCAGTGCAATAGAGCATTAGGTGCTTGAATGCTTGTTGCCTAAGCTGCAGAAAGCCGCTACATGGATTGTTGTAATAGCTTGCATTCTCTAGTTACTTTCTGGCAATGACTAACAGTTATCACTAGCACAGACACTTTTTTACCTAAAAAGGTGGCCTTCAGAAGAATGACTGAGTGACATTAGATGGCCACTTCGTTGACCAGTTCTTCAACGCTATCAAAATGTTGAAACATAACACATACCCTTAACTTCATGGGCCAAATGCAAAGTACTTCTCTTTTGTAAATATTTTCCATAGGTAAGTCGACTCAGCATCATGATTCGGCGAAACATCCCCGCACAAATGCTTTTAGCGGAATTATTTTTATCTGAATTCTAATTCTCTGTATAAACCGAATCTGACATCATATTTATAGCGCTATATCCATTACCTCCTTTCAGCCGCTGACTATGTCGCACGAGTGCTCATAAACTACACGGATAATTTCCTGTCTGTGTGCGTACACGTATTTACACACGCGCGTGTTGTGGTCAAGCGTAACAAGCGCATTTTCGTTAGTGATGTGACATAATTTTACCTGGTGAAAGTAGTAAAAAGCTCAACAAGGCGTGTTGCTGAGCTAGTTGGTGCATTACTTGAGAAAAAAGATAGGTATGGCGCAGAAAAGATCGGGGCGAAGTGAAGACATGTTTTTGTAACGTTAGCTACACTGGCCTAGCCGAGCCAGTTTCGCGTGGCTCAAGAGCTGTGATGGGTATGCGCGAGGATCAGTGATGTCACACAGCTCGCGGATCGGTGCCGGCACCTTCCGCGCACTCCGCCGTTGCCGCGCGCGACTCGCTGCCACCGGTCTGCGCTTTCCAGGTGAGTGACGCCGTAGCCGAGGTAGAGGCACTGGCGCCGGCGCGCGCGCAGCTATTCGCCTTCGCTGTACAGTCGCCGTCTGACACTGCGCTGGAGCCGCTTGATAGCGCCTCTGACTGGCGTTTGCCAGTGTGGTTTAGCCACGGAGAAGGAGAGCGCAAATGCGGCTCAACGGTGCAGAAGAGCGGAGAAGCTTAACTCATCGGATCCCGAAGTAATTGCCTCGCAAAATAAATATACTTGTGCCACATAATACGTATATCGTGTGTGTGTCATTGGAGCAGCAGTAAGCGTGATACTCAAGCTAATTCTACACAATCAGGAAAGCTAAGAATAATTAGTTTCCACGTCCTCACATCGGTGCAGCGTTCCCAACTTCTGTGCCTGCTGGAAGAATTTTGTTCTTCTTTCGATGTCGGGCAAACTTCTCTCGGCCGCACATCCGCCGTTACGCATCGCATCGACACTGGCGCCCAACCACCACTGCGGCAACGTCCATGTCGCGTGTCTCCCGCAGAACGTCGGGTCATTAAAGGGACCCTGAAACGGTTTTGACGATTTTGTACGAACACATTGAGCCGGTAGAGCAAGTCCTAAGGATCATTCACAGACCGATTTAAGCTCTGTGCGTAAACTGTGTAATTTATTACAAGGCTTTAAAGATGCGAATCGCCACCGATCACAGCGGCTCAGCCAAACGCGTTTTCAAACCGCCGTCGTATTGGAAGCGCGACGTCACGCAGGCGGCTGATCTGATTGGATATGTCCAGTACACGTCACTGAACCTCCTGTGGGCAGCGAGCGTCGTCTGCCTGTGTTACAACGTACTCCGTGTTGACGTGAGCTGAGCGACAGTGTTTATCTCGAGGTTTCTTTTCTTGGACATAATTAATTGCCCTAGCCGTGTTGTGTACCACATTGTAAAGCTGCGACATCGTGCAATGTTCGTGAGGCATCTGGCGAGCGGAATCCCTTCATCTCGTCGCTGCAATGAGCGTCGCGCTCTCGCTATCCGTTCAACGCCACGATCCACGTTTTTGTGGCTGTAACTGCACCCCTGAAGACACAACAACATTGCCCGAGTTTACGCGTATCGTTGATCGTTCTCGAGTTATGTTTGTTTGTCCGCATGCTTTTGCAGATTGTCGCCGTACGGAATAAAATAAGATCTGCTGGTAGTGTGGCGGCACCTGTCGGAATAGATATCAACCACTCCGCGAGCTTCGTCTTTGTTGGGCCTCCGAGATTGCACGCAACCTGTCGGCGCGCAATATCTGAGGCCATGACTGGGTGAAGCTGAAACCGTCGATTGCGCTCATGAGAGCGCTGCAATCGCCGGCGATGCCAGGGTGTCTGTGAGTTGAGGGTGCAAGGCAGCTGTGAGGAAGAAAGTATAGATATAAATTCCGTAGCGGCCTTGGTACACGGTGCGTCGCTTAATTTCTGGTGCGAATGATTTGGGGATGCTCCTGCCTAAACGGCGACGAAACTTCAAAAAATCGTTTCAGGGCCCCTTTAATGAGCAATTTGACGATATGCTTCGACGCGACGTTATTCGGCCCTCGGACAGCCCATGAGCGTCTCCCGTTGTTCTCGTTGCGAAGAAGGACGGTTCCGTGCGGTTCTGTGTGGACTACCGACTCCTCAACAAGATCACTCGCAAGGATGTTGATCCGCTGCAGCGAATCGACGACACGACTGACAGCCTGCAAGGAGCCGAATTCTTTTCATCTCTTGATTTGCGCTCGGGGCACTGGCAAGTACCCATGGCGGATGACGCTCGACCGAAGACTGCTTTTGTCACGCCCGACGGCTTGTACGAGTTCAACGTCATGCCGTTTCGTCTGTGTAATGCGCCCGCGACCTTCGAGCGCATGATGGACACCATTCTGCGCAACTTGAAATGGCACACGTGCTTGTGTTACCTGGACGACGTCGTGGCTTTCGCTCCAGACTTCTCCACGCATCTCCAACGTCTGCGGCATGTTTTGACGCGTTTGCGCAACGCCGGCCTCCGACTGAATCTGAAGAAGTGCCAATTTTCCGCATGCCAGCTGAGAATCCTCGGCTACGTCGTGTCCAATGACGGAATCCTTCCCGATCCGGCCAAGCTTCGGGCCGTGGCCGAATTTCCCAAACCTACGTCCGTCAAAGAACTGCGCAGTTTCGTAGGACTGTGTTCGTACTTTCGACGCTTCATACGAAACATTGCCACCATCATATGGCCGCTGACGAAGCTCCTTGGAAGTAACGGACCCCTAAATTCGTGGTCGTCCGAGTGCGACGACGCGTTCGCAAGGCTCCGTCGTTTGTTGACGTCTCCTTCTATACTACGCTACTACGACCCTACGGCCCCAACGGAGGTACACACGGACGCCAGCGGTGTAGGCCTTGGCGCTGTTCTTGCGCAGCGCAAGCCAGGGTTCCCCGAATATGCCGTCGCATACGCAAGTCGTACGCTTACTAGAGCCGAGACCAATTACACAGTCACGGAAAAAGAGTGCCTGGCGATCATCTAGGCCCTTACAAAGTTTCGACCTTATTTCTATGGTCTACCATTTGATGTCGTCACCGACCATCATGCACTATGCTGGCTGTCATCATTGAACGATCTCTCCGGCCGTCTCGCCCGCAAGACTACGCCTGCAAGACTACGATATCCGCGTGCTGTACCGCAACGGACGCCATCATGTTGACGCCGACGCCCATCCGCGCTCTCCCTTGCCTGACGACAATGCCCCCTGCTCAGTATCTCACATAGATGTTGCTTCAATCGACGTTCACACCATCGCTACCGAACAGCGCAAGGATAAATGGATCACCTCGCTGATCGACTTGCTCACTGATCCGTCGGCAACACCATCCACTCGCGCGTTGCGTCGTCAAGCCCACCATTTCACCACTCGTGACGACCTACTGCACCGACGCAATTACAACGCCGATGGTCGCCAGTGGCTACTAGTGATGCCCCGCAGTCTACGTTCTGAAATATGCGAGGCCTTCCACTCTGACCCGCGATGTGCGCACTCTGGGGTATCCAAAACTTACCACCGCATTCGAGAACGATACTTCTGGCGAGGGATGTACAGCTACGTGCAGAAGTTTGTTCGCTCCTGCCTCGATTACCAACGCCGAAAACCTGCAACGCACGTATCGCCAGCAGTTCTACAAGCATTACCTTGCCCTAACAGTCCGTTTGGGCGCGTGGGCATTGATTTGTATGGACCACTTGCTTTTACTTCGGCTGGTAACCGCTGGGACATCGTCGCTGTTGACCATCTAACGCCATACGCCGAAACCGCCGCCCTCCCAGCGGCTACAGCGCCCGATGATGCCTCCTTCCATCGGCACCGATTCATACTGCGTCACGGTCCACCCCAAGAGCTCAGTGATCGAGGCCGTGTCTTCTTGTCGGAAGTCGTGGAAGCCATTCTCAAAGAGTGCCATGCTGTTCACCGCAAAACTACTGCTTACCACCCGCAGACGAATGGCCTAACCGAACGATTTAACCGCACGCTCGGTGACATGCTCTCAATGTACGTCGCCGCCGATCACACCAATTGGGATGCCATTCTGCCCTTCGTCACCTACGGCTCTAATACAGTCCTCAGAGCACTACTTGTTTCTAACCCTTCTTCTTACTGTACGGAAGGAACCCGTCGCACACCATCGCACGATAATTCCATACAAGCCGGATCTATCGGAGTGTGCGCCTATTTCTGACACAGCCAGGCTTGCTGAAGAGTGCCATGAGCTTGCCAAGACACTTACGACGCATGAACAAAAGCTGCAGAAGAGCATTCGTGATGGCACCACCACTTCTGAGCCCACGTTCCCCCCTGGAGCGCTCGTATGGCTCTCGGTCCCTACCACTGCAAGTGGCCTCTCTTCAAAACTGCTGCCGAAATGCGAAGGCCCATACCGTGTCGTCGAGCGCACATCCCCGGTCAACTTCCTGATCGAACCCATCGAACCATCTTCAGACATGCGCCGTCGAGGGTGCGACATTGTCAGCGCGGAGCGCCTCAAGGCATACTACGACCCGCTCATAGTGACAAGCTGTTAGGTCGCCGGGCGGCTCTCTTTTTGTACCCGGGGTAATTGTAGAGAAGCATTGGAACGCTATAATGGGTCGTCCTCTCGAGCGCCTTCCAGTGGGTCACCCTCTTCGCATCTTCTCGGAGAGCACGCTCCTCGTGCTCGTGAGAGTCTGCGAGTCTGCGCTCCGTCCTGACTGTCGTCGTTGTGCACCATCGCCGTCAATTCCACCGTCAACAAACGCCTTTACAAGTTGAACATTTGCTAACGCTGCGTTATGCTGGCATAGTCGAGCTAAGCCACTACAACATTTTTTATCAAGTTATCGTGCGCATCGAAAAACTACCGCCGGTGTTGCTATCTACACTATAGCTAAATTCAGAGCACGACAGTACTGTATTACCGCACGGTAAACCACCACTGCTTGAACACCATATTAACCGGTGCAAATGGTCCCACCGACGGCTTCCCGAGGTCGGCGGCGCCGACACCACGCCAGCATCGGCTAGCTTGCATAGGACTAGCGATGGCTTGCCATCATCGGCTGTATAAAGGCAGGCCGGTCTCGGTCCGACGCTGGCTAGCCCATATCGGTCCAACCCAGCAAGCACACATCGGCCCAACGCCGGCTAGCCGACATCAGGCCGATGTGGGTGAAAGTAGCGCGAGCGTGATTTGCCGACGTGGGGCCAGTATTGCTTCCGACATTTCCGACGTTGGGCCTAGATCGGTCCAATGTCGGCGTGCTGCGTGGCCATCCATGCCGTACCTTCAGCGCGATTTTCTGTCTCTCGAGTTGCGTCATCCGTGTCGTGTCTGTGACTGATCGCAGACTGCATCGCAGGCAGGCAGACCGCATCGACATCTGTCTGCTTGTTCCCACAAATTGGTGACCCAGACTTCGGCTGACTGCCCTTGCTTCCTCATATGCGCTCGCCTCAGACGCTTCGCTTGGCCTAAGGCTGCCAGGAACTCAAGCACCGCAGCCCTTCCCGAAGCCGACAGTCGGTACCTCTGAGGAGGTACTGTTATGGCCACAGACCCACGAGCCCGAGGTATCCGCTCGCCAGCTTCCTGAGTTCTGGTCGTCGGAGTCGAAACTTTGGTTCATCACCGTGGAGACATTGTCCCGTCGTCATCGGCTCACCTCGCAGTTGACCATGTATGACCATGTCGTCGGAGCGCTTCCGCCTCATACTGCTGCGGTGGTTCGCGACGTTCTACTCTCTCCTCCAGCCGATCATCCTTGTGATCATCTTAAGCAGACCCTCATCTGGCGCACTACCGACAGCGAGCTACATCGACTGAAGCAACTTCTTACATAAGAAGAGCTCGGCTATAGTAATCCTACTGACCTACTGCGTCGCATGCAAACCTTGGCGCCCGTTGTCGCTGCGTCTTCAAACACCGCCCTTCTTCGGGGAATATTTCTGCAGCGCCTTCCAACACAGGTCCGCATGATTCTGACAGCGTCTTCAGCATGCACACTGGAATCTCTGGCTCAGTTGGCTGACAAAATCATGAATGTTGGTTTTCCCTCCGTGGCCACGCTTCGTCACCATCAAGACCCTTCGTCCAACAGCACAGCTAGTGGCGACAGTTATGTGTGTCTCCTCGCTGCTAATGAGGAGCTCACCTGAAAGGTGAAACAAATAACAGCTCAAGTTGCCGCCTTCCGCACAAACCAGCCGAGCCCTTCATCACGAATTCGCCGCCCCAGCTTTAATCGCTCTGGTCGCCATTCTACTAGTCTCGATAGCCTTTGCTAGTACCACCGTCGCTACGCGTCTCATGGAAACAACCGTCGCCAGCCATGTTCGTACGTGGGAAACGACCGGGCCGAACAGCGATGGCGACCGCTGTTCCCGGCCCCAGGCACAGTCGCCTCTTCCACGTTACCGACCGTCGCTCCAAGGTCCGCTACCTCGTCGATACTGGCGCTGAAATCTGCGTCTTTCCTCCTACATCGGCTTAAAGACGCCATCCTTCCGACTCCCCTCTTTCACCGCGGTCAGCGAATCGACTATCCGGACGTACGGACAAAGGTCCGTGACTCTTGAAATTGGCCTCAGACGTACCTTTCGCTGGCTCTTTCACATCGTGAACGCGCATCAACCAGTAAAAGAAATAGACTTTGATCTGAGCGATTCGGTTCATAGCAATGGGAAGGTGTCTTGCGTGTTCTTGTCCATTGTCCCAGTTGCGTTGTGCCTTCCCATTGCAATAAACGAAGCCGACTTCCTATGGCACTACAAGCTCGTCATCGACATGCGGCATAGCCGCATCCTGCACTCTGAGACAAGCTTAGACATGCAGGATGTTCCCTGTCGCGCTTCACCACTCCGTCTTCTTCAGGCACACACAACTGTTCCCACCGTTGGTCAAGTGTCATCGCCGAGTTTCCGGATGTCTTCTGACCACCCTGCTCTTATTCCTCAGCCGCCCACAGCGTGACACATCACATCGTCACGAAGGGCCCTCCCGTATTTGCCCGGGCTCGTGGCCTCGCACCAGATTGTCTCGCTGTTGCGAACAATGAGTTTGAACATATGCTTGATCTTGGTTTCATCCGTTCCTGCTCCAGTCTTTGCGCCTCACTACTTTATATAGTCCTAAAAAGAATGGTGATTCGCGCCCATGCGGTGATTACCGTGCTCTTAACAAGGCCACTCTTGTGGATCGGTACCCGATTCCCCAATATCCAGGTTTTCACTTCGGCACCGCACGGCTGCACTATTTTAAGAAGCTAGACCAGCTCAAAGCCTGTCACCAAATTCCAGTCGAACCCGCAGACATTCCGAAGATCGTCATTTTAACACCCTGTGGCCTGTTCGAATACCTACGCATGCCATTTGGTCTTCGCAACGCGGCACAAACCTTTCAACGTTTCGTGGACCAGGTGTTACTTGGCTTGACCTGCTGCTTCGCCGATCTAGACGATATACTCCTCTTCAGTAGCTCTACTGAAGCTCACAAGCACCATCAACGTGTAGTTCTTGAGAGACCGAGTAAGTTCGGATTGTTCTTAATTTCCCTAAAAGTGAGTTCGGGCTCACGCAGCTGAACTTCCTCGGCAATCGCGTCAACGCACACGGCATTTGTCCAAAACAGACTCTTGTAACTGCCATTCGTGAGTTTCCTCAGTCATCTACCTCTAGGCAGCTGTGTGAATTTCTTGGCCTTACCAACTTTTATCGTCGTTTCATTCCTCGCTGAGCCGATCCTCTCAAAGACCTTCTCACCGGCGTCAAATCATCGACTGCCCCGGTACCCTGGAACGATGCGGCTGAGCATGCATTTAGAGACAACAAAGACGCCATTGCCGGCGCTACACTCCTCGCCCAGCCTAAATGCGACGCCCCAACATCGGTCGTGGTAGACGCATCTGACACTGCCGTCTTGCAACACTCCGTTGGTCGCGTTTTGCAGTCCATCGCCTTCTTTTGCAAGAAGCTTGCCCCTCCCGTGCGCCGCTACGGCACCTTCGGCCGAGAGCTATTCGCCTTCTACTTCGCTGTGGAGCACTTTCGCCATTTCCTCGAGGGACGCGTCTTTCACATCTTGCGAATCATAAACCACTCACGTCTGCATTAGCGGCCACCAGCACTTCTTACGCACCCCGCGAAATCGGACAGCTCGCCTTCATCTCGGAATGTACGAGCGACATTCGCCACGTCAGTGGAAAAGCCAACGCCGTTGCCAATGCGCTTTCTCGCGCTTCAGTCCATGCATAACAATACGGCCGAACGAGCATCGACTTCACAGCCATGGCTGCCGCCTGGAGGAATGACGAGGACCTCCAGCTGGTACAAAACTGCGGCACATCTGTAGTCGTGGCTGACGTCTGGGTGACTGACTTTGCCGGACCCCTCGTTTGTGATACGTCGACAGGACGTCCTCGTCCCTACGTACGTCTCCCGTTCCGTCGAGCAGTCTTTGATGCACTGCACTTCCTGGCATTTGTGCCACACAGCGACTTATCGCCTCACGTAATGTGTGGCCGAGCATTACACTCTAAGAAAAGATCGAGTAAAAAGGGCGTCTTTTTGTCCCACAACAATAATCGTCATTTATTTTACCTTCCTTTCCTTGCACTATCGCCGCGCGCCCGGCACTTTCTGGTCACGAACGACATGCGCGCTATCAGCGTGACATAGCATTCTTGGCAGGAAAGTGGCCAGCGCCGAGTTTTCAAGAAAGTAAACGCAAGCAAGCCAGATGACGATTATTGTTGTGGGACAAAAAGACGCCCTTTTTACTCGATCTTTTCTTAGAGTGTACCGTAGACGTCTGTGGTTGGTCACATGCTTGCCTCAGGTGCCAACTGTCTAAAGTGCATCGCCACATGGCCACTCCTCTTGGCACGTTCCTTTCTCCGCACGCTTGCTTCAGCCACCTACACGTAGACACTGTTCGTCAACTTCCTCCATGCAGGAACCATCGCTACCTGTTAACCTGCATTGACATATTCACAAGATGGCCTGAAGTGATGCGTATTCAAAACATAACTGCGGATTCGACATCCCGAGCATTCGTCGCTCTGTGTATTAGCCGCTACGGTGCCCCTTCCACCATTACGACTGACCGTTGCCGACAGTTCGACTGAACATTGTTCGCCAGTCAATGTCGGCTCCTCGGTGTCAACCACATCAAGACTACCTGCTCCCATCCCGTCGCCAATGGAAACATTGAACGTTTTCATCGCCAACTGAAGGCGTCACTCATGGCTTCAACTTTTCCTTCATCATGAATTGAACGCCTTCCTTTCCTTACGCTTGACATCCGCACGTCTCTTTGTGGCGACTTCATAGCGCCGTCGAGCTGACATTTGGCACCACTCTTCGAGTTATGGTGAATTCTTCAGTGACCCGCCCTCGGTATCTCCAGGCGTTTCCGACTATACATACCATCTGCGCAACGCTATGCGTACCGTGGTTCCGCCTCCACAACGACGAACATCTCGTAGTGTGCATGTCAGTTCCGACCTCCAACACTGCACGCACGTTTTTGTGCGACATCATGCCTTGCGACTTTCTTTGCAACCCCCGTATGGTGGCTCGTTCAAGGTCGTCAACCGCAAACCTCAACACTTCCGTCTGCTCATCAACGGCCGGGAAGACACTGTTTCCGTCGACCGTCTCAAGCCTGCGTACTTGGACACCGACACTTCGACAACGTCACATCTTACAGCCACTTCGGACTGCCATACTCGCCGCGTGCGCTTCGCGGCTCAACGCTTCACCCTGGCCACATACAACAAACCCGCGACTTCCACACTAGAAGGGGGGCCCTGCAGCGCACTAGCGCGGGCTAGAAGAATCCGAGCAGGAAAAAGACGACGGCGACGAAGCTACCTGCACGTGACAGTTGTGCGTGTTCTTGTTCGCGTCTGTGTAAAATGGTTCCAGACTAGATATATATTTTGTGGTCTCAAGGCATCGGCACCTGTCTGCCTGTTCCCACGTGTGGTTTAACTCCAACCTCTCTACGCTGAAAATCAACGCAAACACAACCTAGCATCACCTACCTAAAGCCTAGCAACCATTGGTCGGCGAAAATTTCGGAACTCACTCAGACTCACTCAAGAAATATATTTTGCTGTGAGAGCTCACACGGACACAGATTCACCAAAACTTTCCTCAACCGAACTCACTCGGACTCAGATTCACAAAACTTTTTCTCAAACGGACTCAGTCGGACTCAAACTCACCAACATTTTGCTAAGCCGGACTCACTCAGACTCACGGCTTGACCTGAGCCTGAGTGAGTCGACTCATGAGTTCACTGGCATTAAGTGAGCTATTCAGATCATGGTGTAAATGCTTTTGAATGCCAATATCTCAAATAATGGGTGTTCTACGATACGCCTTTGGGTCTTGTACCTTCAAATACTAGATTTCAGGGGTTTCAATCTAGTACAGACGTGACGTTTTTATGAAATATGCAACTCACGTGACATATTTCTATTAAGAAAGTCCCGAGAAAGAGTTGGGAGATCATAGCAAACCCCCCCCCCCCTCTTACTCACGCCTTTGATCAATAAACGTTGAGGTGGTGCATGAACGCTTGAGGTGGTGCATTGATCTGAGTACAAACGTAAGCCGATATAAGGCTGATAGTAATGCAGATAGCTGAGTGGATAGGATCATATGTCGGCATATAAAGGTGGAGGCTGTGGAGCTCACTCAGACTCACTCATGAAATATATTTAACATTGAGGGCTCACTTGGACTCACGCTCACCGATATTTTCCTCAACCGGACTCACTCGGACTCAGACTCACGCAAATTTTCTTCAACCGGACTCACTCGGGCTCACACTCACCAAAATATTACTCACCCGGACTCACTCAGACTCAGACTCACAGCTCGATCTGAGTCTGAGTGAGTGTGACTGAGTCGACTCATGAGTGAGCTTGCCGACCTATGCTAGCAACCGACCCAGAATCAACCTAGAAACGAACCTCATCACCTAGCTAAGGCCTACAAACAGCCTATAAGCAACGACATTTGTCTTCAGAATCGTCCAGTGAGTGAGAGAACTTTATTGTGGTCCAAACGTGGCAGAAGCTGAACGCGACTGGAGGTCCCGCTAGCTCAGCCAGGTGGCTCCACCCCGGAAGGTGCCGGAAGCTGGAGCCTCTCGGCGTTGTCCCGGGCCCTCTGGATTGCCAAGATTTGGCTGTTGAGTTCCATGCTGCGCATGGCAGCCTCCAAGAATCGTCCAGTTTCGCAGTCTCAGAGCTCGCGTGGCTTAGCGTGCCAATTTTGTGAAGTAGGGAAGCACCCACTGTGTCATCTTTTTCTTGATTACGTTGACTCGCTCCAAACGTTGAACGAGGTCACGAAGCACTATAAGCTCGGCAGGAGGGTGTGTCCCCCGCCTCACACCAAACTCTCCAGGCCTGTTTTTCACCCTTCGCATGATGCATGCTGGGTCCTACGCAGCCTAGCCAGGGTGAGCAGCTACGCGGACTAGTTCGAGCCCGATTTGCCGGATTGCGGAGATCCTTTTTGCACTTTAGAGCACATGCTCTGGTGTACCTCGCTACGGCAGCGCGATCGTCTCAGCACGGAAGAGTGGGAGGAGGCACTCAAGAGCTCCGACTTCGCCGTTCAGCTACAGGCCGTCCAGAGGGCCCGCGACGTCAGGCACGGCCTGCCCGTCCCGACATGGCAGCTTTTGAGTCTCAAGACCACATAATGCTCATTGTCTGTCTGTTGCTATAACAGTTTCCTGCTACCTGATGGCGCACATGTGTACAAATAGTGCGAACAAGATAATAAGTAGAAACATTGATTCTGCTAAATTCCCTGTCTTCTAGACGGTACACCGTGTGCTGTACCAAAGTAGGAGCATAAATAGCCTTCAAAGTAAGTAGGCTGCGTAAGTGTGGGTGTTCTCGTTCGTGGCTCGTTCATGCCTCTAGGTACGTTCGTGTGGTGTGTACATACCTTGGAAATTACTTGGAGTCATTATCGGCTATAATTTCGTGTAATAGACAACGGCGGGTCAATTTGCGTTTTTATTTCGTCTTATATATGTTTTTGTAACGGAATTAACCTGATGTGGCATTGCACACGCACATGAAAACAAAATAGGCAAAAACATCTTGTTGGGTAATTGTATTTCACAAGTGTATTACGGCTACAAAGTTGGGAAACAGCTGCGAAACACCAATATACATTGCACAAGGTCTCTTATATCAATGTAGAGTAAACATTCAAATACTTCTGTAAGGACACGTAATACTTTCGTGTTATACTGATTCCTATGACGGAGAGATAAACCATGTTTTTTTCTTCTAAATGCGGTGGATCACTCCATGCACAGAAAAGTAAGCGACCACCCGATGCTATTGGTGATTTTGACATCGATTGGCCGGAATACGTCGCCGTCAGGCCGGTAGCGAGCGCCAGGGAAATTTCCAGCGCATACAGAGCAAATCCAGCTTCAGGGTGGAGGTCACTTTCGAGACACAGCTTGCACCTATATCGTGCGTGTCTTCACCAGCACCTGAGGTTAAGCGACTTTCAAAAACGGCTCGATTTTTGCAAGTTGTGTCTGATTAAGCGCGACGAATATCTGGAGTTTCTGAAGAGGGCTTTGGACCGACGAGGTCCTTGTTTGTGGGGACTCGAATATTAGTTTTACACAATGCACATTATCGGTGTGATCGGAACTCCCACTGGCTTCAAGCACCAGGTTAGGTGGCCAGCGAAGGTATTGTGTGTCAATTATAACGGCCTTATTGTTGGTCGACGGCAACATTATTAGGAAAATGTACCGACGATTACGATACTGCCTAATGGAAATTCTGAGCTCAGCAGTTAAGGTGTTTAGATTTTGCGAGAAGTTGACACATACAATTAGAGAGAAATATTATGTATGTATGTTCATACCCAGATGTCTCAGTGCCTGCTTGTAATTCATGCCACCCTTCTGCTTGAAAATTTCTTGCACTGCGCGGTTCAGATTGGACATACCTCGGTGGACCTTATTTGCGTATTCCACGACGTTAGCGGCACATGCGTACGTACCAAGCTCTATCTGAAGATGCATGCTTGAACCTAGGATGGACGCCACCATGGGTTAGAGTAATTCACCCATTTTCAGCACATAACGAATGGTGCCGCCGCTAAGCTGATTTGGTCACATGTGACGCATTTTAACTTATTAGCCACCAAAATAATGCAATGTCTTTTTACGCAGGATGGTGGATGACGTTCTTGACTGCAATCAGAGAGATTTAAAAAAAATAAGAAATGGCCTTTTCGGGCAGAATATTTTTAAACTCTGTCGTTTTTGGTAAATCACTTACGTTTAAGCACATCAATTGAGTAAAACTCAGCGCGATCAAGCCACAGAAATTACTTTAAAAAAAGCGCAAATATGAACGGTAATATGTGCCGGTTTTAATTATCGTCAGTTTAACTTGTTAGTAGAAATACATTTGAAATACAAGTACCTTGTGCGATTTGCCATGTTTGTGACTTTTCTCTTCGAAAGTGTTTCGACAGTAAGAGAAATAATAGGCTCATTAGATTGTATTTCACTGGGCATTGCAGGGGAATAAATATTGTGACCAACGAGTGCCCCATGTTTTCCCTAGGTGCGCTCAAAATTCCGAAATTGCAAAAGTGGCGAAGAAGTACTTTTTGTCGCTAAAATTTGTACATTTTTTTCAGGTGACCAATTTTTTTTCACAAAACTAACTTCGCAACCATTGTTCTTAGTCTAATGGCTAGGCCATCAGTAAATTTCATCAAAATCAGGAACGGTAACCGGGACCTCGTGTTCGATCTTATATGTATATCTGTCGACCGTCTGCTGGTTCTTCATAAGCAGGCGGATGAGCTGTCGAGCTTCTTCGACGCACTGCAAGTAGGTAGCAACGTCGATCTTTTCTTCGGTGAAGTTCGGCAGCTGTTGCGAAGTTCGGTGTAGCGCACCTCTTGTGCACAGCTGAGTGTACGGGTCGTGGTATCCCAGCACTGGCCACCACTGTTGTGGACTTGATAAATCGCACTAGTAGCGTGTCTTAGAGAGCCGCAAGGCTGACGAGCCGGCGTAACTGAAGTTGGGCCTTCGCTCAGAAGCTGAACAAGGATACAAGCATAATGGCAAACGGCAACATGTTTGTCGCATATCAAGTGGCATCGCTGTACACAGCCTGCCAGCGCGACAGAGCCGGCAGAGGGGACTGCCTCTAACGAGGGCCCTTATATAACAAAACGGTCGTCGTCTCGTGTTTTTCCATAGCGACTGGGTCGTGGTCCACGTGACCCTCCCACTTTTTGGAAGTTCTCCATCGTAGGCGCGGCGTTGACCGTTTGTCGTAAAGACAGCACAGCGCAGCATCACACTGTAGAAGACAGTCTAGTTCCCACGGGACCGAAGCCTCAGGAGATCCGCCTGCGCAGGCGCGTCGCTGACTGAACGTCGTAGGCCTGTACGACAGAGCCGAAGAAGGACATGTCCCTACGGTACCCCAGCGTACTGGCGTTGGCGGGAAAACAAGCGTTCGCCGAAATTCCGGCGACTGACCGATCTTCCCGTAGGAAGAATGGTTGCATGAGGGCAGGTGCTTTGGCACAACACAGTAAAGCCTCGAGCATCGGTGCCGTATTGCTCCCGCAGACCAACTTGTATGGCGTCATCTGCGCGGTTTCTTTTACGTCCGTGTGGTGTCCGAAGGTCACGTACGGAAGGATGGCATCCCACGTCTTGCGCTCGACGTCGGCGGACATGGCCAGCATGTCAGCGATGGTCGTATTTATACTTTCGATGAGGCCATTGGTCTCTGGCTGGTAGGCGGCGGTACGGCGGTGGCTTGTGTTGCTGTATCCCAATATCGCCGGAGTTACGTCCGCAGTAAATGCCGTGTCTCTGTCGGTGATGAGGTCCTCTGGCGCACCATGACACAGAAATGATTATACAGTTTTTTTGCTTATAAATGGTATTTAGTTACCCTGCTTTGACTAGTGCCCTTTCTCTGGCATAGACGACAGCGAAGCCCACAAACTGGAGACAACGGAATGCCTTTTGACAGTAACTGGTCACTTTCTAGGATTCTCGTACTTAACAAAAACTCTAATTTTTAGGGGCGAAGTTCCTCTTAGTCTAACCTTGTCACGTCTCCGTTGTCCGGCGTAACCACCTTTGCAAACTGCCCACTATTTCGTCTTTGCAAACATCCCACTACGATCCATCACCGATCCATTACTTCACCGACCATAAAGCCGTTATAATGAAGGGGGACGGAAGCCACCTTTGCAAACTGCCCACTACTTGGCCTTTGCTAACATCCCACTACGACCCATGACCGATCCGTCACTTCACCGACCATAAAGCCGTTATAATGAAGGGGGAACGAAAGCCACGTCTAGCTACCACTTACGATTATTAAAATTTCTTGTATAAATATATACAGGGTTTGTCACGTCTTTGATGATCTACTGGGCTATTGCTTTGATTACTGGTGGGCGAAATCACTGAAGATTTCGGTAAGGTGACTTGTTGGGCGAGTTGGTTCATTCTTATGATGGAATAGCGCAAATGCCAAGAGGAGAGACGATGGGAGACGAACAAGCGCTTGTTCGTCTCCCATTGTCTCTCGTCTTGGCATTTGCGCTATTCCATCGTAATAATGAAGACTTCACGGTGTAACCGTGATTGCTTCAGGAGCTCCGCCCAAGCTCGTCATCATTCACCCGTGGATATGCTGTGAAATGTTTTTGACTGTCATCCCATTCAAAAATGATGTTTTCGATTCCAATTTTTATCATGAATTAGCCTAGCTTTCTGCCCCGAATTTTCTATGTCAACTGTGCTCTCAGACAGGTTTCTTCTTTTCTGTCTAGTGCTCGCGGAAAAAAATTCTGCTATGGAAATTTTTCTTCGTTTAACTTATACCCATTTTTAAAACATTAACCAGGCCGTTGTTTGCCACTATGACAAGGCCCTACCTACGAATCCTTCAAATAGACCGTTATTTTTATGCCTAGTGCCTTTTCGAAAATACTTTTAACACTTTGTTCAGGCTCTGCTTGTCTTTCATAATATTTGTCTGGAATGCCGAACAATAGAAATTTGTTTCTTTTCTGGCAGCCCACAAGGTCGGCTATATTTCTTTCTATGTCCTTTATTTTTTTTACCACAAGGTGAATGAGTGAACATAGCTCCTTAATGAGAGAGGTTGATGACTTGACAATCCTAAATTTGTGTGCAGTGCCATTCAGCCTATTCTGTATCGCCTTTGGTCGTGCTAGAATGTCAGCGAGTAATTCTTCGGTGGTCAGACCTGGGCTTAACTCTTATCACCCAAAGAACCAACAAAGCACATGCAAATACCTGCACGAACATGGCTACAACATTGAAACACCATGGGAATGTCAGCTGGATAAAACAAATTGTGGTGCACGCCATCAATGCGCCGCGCTGCATGTTAAGGTTGTGCGTGCGCCGCTGTAACCTGAGCGTGCCCGCGTGTAGGCATCCTTCTCCTGGAGCCCACCGGCGCTCCGGAATCCCTCTGTCTGAGATAAGCGGGAAAGGAGACGCGAGAAACTTGGAGGAAGCTTGAGCTTCTCCTTCAAGAGTAGAGCGTGATAGCCTAATCGGGCCCCGTGTGCATCACCTTCTCAACTGCTAGCTTCGCTTAGGTTCTCGGTGCATGCCTCAACCGTACCATAAAGAAACGAACGACTGTGCGCGTAACATTGGCCCTTTTAAAGTATCCGAGAATGGCTACTGCACGTACAGTTGTTAAGTGCCCACTACGCCACAATTATTCCTTTTGCGAAGGTAGCAGTCGGCGTGTCCAAGATGAAACGTTTTATTTGGCCGAACTTGTGGCCGGGAAACGAAGGTCAAACTACAGAAGATACACTGTACACTGATAGCGGCGAACAGAGCGTCGGCCGTGGATAAAAAGTGCTCATCGCTGGGACGCGCCGTCTTTTATACATCATGCATCGAACTTTCTAGCCTTATCACTGGTGGTCGCGCAAGCTATGGAATAATCTTGACTATGCGCGTCTTGTGCGCAATCTTGACAAATTTATCTAGTACGAGCTGGAATGTTCCGGACTTTCTGGCGCGGCCCGCGGAAGTCAGCGATCACACGTGCAACGGACCAGTTACACAAACATAGCAAAAGAAGCGCGCGTGGCATTTCCCCCTCTGAGGAAGCATCGTCCCGATGCTCGTAACAGAACACGGAAGGGGGAAAAAACAAGTGCATACACATATAAATTACAATACCAAGCAAAAAGAATAGTCCACAGGTTCGCTGACCCGTAAAAAACGGCTTAAGGCGCACGACATGGAGTACTTCGAGGTCGTGCGCGGCGCCGCTGAGAGTTCGTGACCTCGTAGTCTAGAGCGCCAAGGCGTCGAAAAACCTTGTATGCCCTGAAATTTCCCCCAAGAAGTTTTTGACTAAGTCCACGTCGGCGTATCGGCGTCCAGACCCAAACACGGTCGCCGGGCTGGCATTCCACGAAGCGTCGTCGAAGATTGTAACGGCGGCTGTTGGTCATCTGCTGATTTTTGATGCGTAGGCGTGCGAGTTGTCGGGCTTCTTCGGCGCGCTGAAGGTAGACAGTGACGTCGAGGTTTTCTTCGCAGGTGACATTGGGTAGCATGGCGTCGAGCGTCGTTGCCGAGTTCCTTCAGTATACCAACTTGTATGGCGTCATCTCGTCGTTTCTTGCACAGCCGCGTTTTATGCGAATGTCACGTATGGAGGGATGGCATCCCACGTCTTTTGTTGCACGTCAACGTACATGGCCAGCATGTCGACGATGGTCTTATTAGGCGCTCGGTGAGGCGATTGGTCTGTGGGTGGTGGGCGGTGGTCCGGCGGTGGCTGGTCTGGCTGTATCCCAAGATCGCCTGAGTTAAGTCCACGGTAAAGGCCATACCTCTGTCAGTAATGAGGACCTCTGCGGCGCCATGACGCAGAACGATGTTCTCAACGAATAACATAGCTACATCGGCAGCAATGACTTCGGACAGGGCCCTTGTCTCGGCGTAGCGGGTGAGGTAGCCGGTAGCTACGACGATTCATTCGTTTCCGCAATTCGACGTCGGGAACGGCCCCAGCAAGTCCATCCTGATTTGCTGGAATGGCCGGCGAGGTGGCTCGATCGGCTGAAGAAGTCCGGCTAGCCTTGTCGGAGGTGTCTTCCGTCGCTCACAGTCTCGGCAAGTCTTTGCGTAGCTGGTAACGTCGGCAGCGAGGCGAGGCCAGTAGTACTTTTCTTGTATTCTCGCGAGCGTGATGAAACCTCCAAGATGTCCAGCCGTCGGGTCGTCGTGTAAGGCTTCCAGAACCTCTGGATGCAATGCTGAGGTTCCTACAAGGAGGTAGTTGGCTCGGAGTGGCAGAAGTTTTTTTTAGGAGAACACCATCCCGAAATAAAAACGACTCTAGTCCTTGCTTGAATACCTTTAGAACAACGGTGGCCTTGCCCTCGAGGTATTCCACAGGACCCTTGAGTTCCGGGTCGGCTTGCTGTTGTTCGGCGAAGTCATCAGCATTTAAGGTTCCCAAGAAGTAGTCACCATCCTCGTCGTCGTGTGGCGGTGGGTCAACGGGGGCACGGGACAGGCAGTCGGGGTCGGAGTGTTTTCGTCCGGACTTGTGAACGACGGTAATGTCGAATTCTTGAAGTCGCAGACTCCACCGTACGAGGCGACCTGAAGGGTCCTTCAAGTTAGCTTGCCAACACAAGGCGTGGTGGTCGCTCTCAACATTGAAAGGTCTGCCGTAAAGATAGGGGCGAAACTTGGATGTAGCCCAGATCATGGCAGGGCACTCCTTTTCTGTTGTGGAATAGTTGGTTTCCGCTTTAGATAACGACCGGCTGGCATAACTGACAACCCTTTCTAGTCCTTCCGTCCTCTGCACTTAGACGGCTCCAAGCCTTACGCTGCTTGCGTCGGTGTGGATTTCTGTGTCCGCGTATTCGTCGAAGTGCGCAAGTATCGGCGGCGTCTGCAGGCGTCGTTTCAGTTCTTGAAATGCTTCGTCTTGTGCCGTTCTCCACTTAAATTGAACGTCGGTTTCCGTGAGGTGCGTTAGCGGTTCGCCGATCCGCCAAATTCCTTTGACGAAACGCCTGTAATAGGTGCACAAGACCAGAAATCGGGGTACGGCCTTCTTGTCGGTGGGTGGCGGGAAGGCAGCAATGACAGCTGTTTTCCGTGGTCCGAGTCAACTCAAGACTTCTCCAGGAAAGAGCTGCGAAGGACGACCCAGGCTCGAAGAGTGGACTCCCGATTCTCGAACCAGGTCCTTGCTGCGTCTTTAAAGTAAATGTAGACGTGGCGCAGCTTGTCCTCGATGTCCCAGTTGTTGAATGGTGAGACCCTTTCAAACTTCTCAAGCCAGGTCTCGGGGTCATCGCTTGGCGTTCCATGGAAGGTCGGCGGCTCTCAGGGCGGCTGCATCACGACAGCCGCAGGGGATACTACGGGTGTCATCGTGCCGGTTGTCTTCGTCGCCGTGGCTCTTAGCTTGTCCGGTAGGACTCCAAATTGAGGAGGTAGTCCTTTCAGTCTACGGTTTGCTGGACTGTCCCCGATGGTGTCGGTGCCTTCTTCACGAACGGGGCTGGGTTCACGGCTGGAGGGTGGTGCTCTGTACATGGACCGGGAAGCACCTCCACCAGATGTGACGTGGTCTTGACGTCGACGAAGGTAGCAGTCGGCGTGTCCACGATGAAACGCTTTATTTGACCGAACTTGTGGCCGGGAAACAAAAGTCAAACTACCGGCATACACACTGTACACTGATAGCAGCGAAAGAGCGTCGGCCGTCGATAAAAACTGCCCATCGCTGAGACGCGCCGTCTTTCACACATCATGCATCGAACTTTCTAGCCTTATCACTGGTGGTCACGCAAGGTCTGGAATAATCTTGACTGTTCGCGTCTTGTGCGCAATCTTAACAGAATGATTTAGTACGATCTGCAATGTTCCAGACATTGTGGCGCGACCCGCGCAAGCCAGCGATCACACGTGCAACGGACCAGTTACACAAACATAGCAAAAGACGCGCGCGTGGCAATATGCCTATTTGGCGGGTTTGTGCCTAAATGTCTATACGTGCCCAAATGCCTATTTTCAAAAACTGGCTGTAATATGAGCACTACTTAACCTCAAATTTCGCTTTTGAGTGCAGTTTGAGAGTGTTATTCATGTTCCTGTGATCGCGCACCGGCAGCCGCTCGCGCATGCGCAGACGCTTCAAGGGTGTAGAATTGCACATCTGTGCACACGCGAGCTGCTGACTGCGCGCGGTTGCAGCGGTGGCCGCATCACGATGCCACGCACTCCGGGATTTCCCCTAAGTGTGAAACAGCCTGTACATAGCGTGGCAGAAGCGTAGAATTGCGCCAGGAATCAACACATGTGAATAGCACAACGAGTGGGTATTTTAAAGGCCCATCCATTGCAAAGCGCTCAGACATATTTTATCATCACCAACTGCAAAGGCATCAACAAAGCGAGCAGCTGCGTTGGTTCGCGTGTTGCCTTACCGACTAGTAGTGGGCCCTTCGCTGATTTCCAAAAAGAAGAATTATGGCATAGTGGGAATTAAGGAACTGTACTTGCAGTAAACATGCTAGGATAGTTTGAAACGGCCACTGTTACGCACACAGTCTTTCGTTTCCTTACGGTACGGTTGAGGCATGCACCGAGGATCGAAGTTAGGTTAGCAATTGAGAAGGGGCAAGTTGCGTACGGGGCCCGATTACGCTATCGCGTTCTACTCTTGAAGGCGAAGCTCAAGCGTCCTCCAATTTTGTTTTTCATATGGTACACGTAATATGAGTTATGTCAGAAACAAGCATCCTAGAGCTCTATACCTGAAGAGCTTTTAAAGCAAACAAATGCTGCAGCATTCCCATTACATCATCGTTTGTTGCAGTTCGTGCACTCCTCTTCTTTGGTTTGCTTTAGCGCATGCACTGTGCGTTGGCAATTGGTCAATTTCTGCTTTGCACTTTGAATAAAAGTGAAAGTTACCATAATTCATAGACATGTGAGTTGACAATACAAGCCAATGCAGTCACACAAAACTATGTAAGCGTGAAGTGGGAATCGTGCTTTATGTGATAATTGTGAAAGAAAAATAAACAGTTTTGTTTATACGCTTAATCATCCAACCAGCAGTACTGCAAAATTACAATTAAGATTGTCAACGTGGATATTTGGGCTAGTTGGTTATATGATTCAGAATGGGCCATAGCGCTAACACACACGGACGAGGAAGAGACAATAGCGCCTGCCCTGTTGTCTCTTCCTCGTCCGTGTGTGTTAGCGCTATAGCCCATTCTGATACAATTAAGAGTAGTCCTTATCAAAAAAGTTCGCACATTCCTTCATTATAGCTAAAATACAATGGTAAATATTACGCCAGGACCACCGTCAAGGTATGCCCTGAAGCCCAGTCTTGTAGCACTGTACAAGACCTCACAGCAGTGCAACCAGCAACATGCAGAATACACGTATTCTAGAACTGGGCTTTTGACTTATAAAGATCAGTGCAACGCCAAGGTGACAAAGCTTTCTCTAAAGAAACATTTAAACTGGTAACGTCCGGCCTCTGCAGGTCACAGGCTTGTTTTGACCTCTTCTTGAAGCATGAGCATTACGCTGCAGCGCACAAGAGAACATCACTCGCTCACACCTCTCGTGATCCCTCGTTTTACAACATAAGACGTGATAGGTGAACTGTGTTATGCGACAAGTCACCCGTATACTATCGCAATTTCACACTGGGGACTGAAACAGTCTGCATAAGTCATGCTTCCACGGCAGGAATTTACGTTAAATATTTTTATTATTGCCCTAACTCAGGATTCCCACTCTGCGCAAGGTATAGCCGTGAGCAAGCTTAACTCGAACACTACGCAGCGTGTTCTGCACGATTTGATTGACGCCAGCGCCGCGTAGCTTTCGGTTCTGTTGCCGAGATGTTACCAATGCATGCCGGCATACTATCCAAGCATACCGAGGTATTATCTAGGCAACAGCGCACAGCTCTTCGCGGCTGGCATCAGTCAAACCTGTCCAGGCCACGCTGCGGAGCGTTCAAGTTTGCTGATGAGTGTACAGCAGCCACTGGTGTACTATCACGCTGCGATGGCATGTCGGCGTAACGCACATACTGTTGCACAATAAGCAGGCTACATGCAGCTAGTGGTCGGCCAGCACTGGGACATCGAATAAGGTTATAAACAGGGCGTGATTCAGCACGGAAAACGAACGCTACACGGAAGCACACGTTGTTGGGCTAGTCGGTTCATGTTCTTTCAGAACATGACGGGAACAAGAAAGAAGTGGCGGGAACAAGAAAAGTGGCTGTGGCAAGAAGCACGCGAACTCACACACAAAATGTGCCACCGGTGTTGTTTACGAATTTCCGCTCTCCTGTGGCAAGACATATGTCGGCCAGACGGGAAGGTGCGTGAATGAGCGCGCGCGGGACCACGAGCTGTCACTAAAAGGTAAAGATGGGGCACATTTGCCGGCCCACTGCAATTCCCAGAAGTGTGAGCCGTATCTGCATAAAATTCAGATTCTCGGGAGAAGCAGGGACACCACTGCTCGGGAGCTATTGGAAGCTTTTCACATAAAAGCACGAGGTTTATTATGCATTAGTGACACTTAATTGTTCCTTTCGCAGGCAGAGAGCACGTTCTTGCATCGCAGGTTGTGATTAAGATGGTATCCGATTGTTGTGAGCCTGCCCTTTTGCGCATGTCTATACCTATGTATTGCATTGCACAAAACGTTATCTGTTCGATGTTTGCCTCGCTTTCTGCGCATGCGTTTGCATATATATATACTACTGCAGTAAATTTGGAATAAACAGTCGAAAGTTTGCGCTCCCCTTAACCCTCCCCTTGTGTTTTCTTTGCGCAAAATAGCCACATCCGTGGCTTCTGAAAGAACGCTACACGAGGGGGGATAAGTTGAGCATGCGCAGCCAGTGAATAAAAGCTGAGAACGCCGACCACAAGAGGAAAAATGAATATACATTGATGTTTCGGCACCTAGAACGAGAGCCTTGTTCACAATAAAAAGTGCAGTACTTATTGTGGAAAAGGCTCCCGTTCTGGGTGCTGAATCGTCAATGCATTGCATTTTCCCCTCTTCTGGTCGGCGTCCTCGTCTTTTATTCAATGATTCTTCCCGACCAGACGGGTGTGCGTCGAAGCTTGATTTCATACGCAGCCAAATTGAAGCTTAACCTCAACCTCGGACTACGCAAGTCCAAAAAGAGATTTTAAGCATATGCACACAACACGTGTTCCATGTAGTGAAAAATAATGCTTCATCTGTCACATTGCCGGGCGTTTTTTTAAGCGCGATAGCGTTAGAGAGCTCGTTTCGCAGAAATTCTAGTGTCGGAATCAGCGTCGGCGTCGTTAGTGGCGAGCGAAAATCAGCACTGTCCATAGCAAAAATTCTAGATAGATGCAAATAAAGAAAATAAGAAACTTCGGTTCGAGTGGGAATCGGACTCAGGACGTCTGCGCGGCAAGCAGGTGTTTTACCGCAGAACCACATCCGTGGTCGCAACTGTTCCGAAGAAGAAAACACTATAAATGCGGTAATGTGCGACGACTGGCGCATGCAATATTGCGTGAGAGAAGCGTAGAATCGCAACAGGTGTCGAAACGTGTGAACTGCACAACGATTGAATTGTTTAAAGGCCTATCCATTAGAGTGCGCTCAGATATAATTCATTATCAGCAGCATCAAAAGTATCAGCAAATTGAGTGGATGCGTAGGTTCGCGTGTTGTCTTACGGAGGCGTTGAGTATTTTGCAAATTTGCGTAAGGAAGAATTATGGCGTAGTGGGCACTTCAAAACTGTACATAAAGGAGGCACTCTCGGATAGTTTTAAGCGGCCAATGTAACTCGCACGGACGTTCCTTTCCTTGCGACACGGTTAAAATGCCCGACAAGAAGCGAAGCGAGGCTGGCTATTGAGAATGAGATGGAACAGGGCGAGATTGTACTGTGAAGGCGAAGCCCAAATGTCCTCTAATTTCTTTTCTACTTTTGTGTAACCGGCCCGTTACACATGTAACCACTACACTGCGTAAACCACGACCGAATGTGTGGGAACACTCTTGATTATTTTAGTATCTTCCCATAAGATTGTGCGACCAACTTCAGAGCAATAATACTGAATGGGGCACAGAACAACTCACGCACGCACGCACACGCACACGCACACGCACACACACACACACACACACACACACACACACACACACACACACACACACACACACACACACACACACACACACACACAGACACACACACAGGATGCCCCGTTCTAAATTTTCACTCTGAAGTTTAGCATTATGAGGGAACAATCGAGTTCAATCTGGAACTGACTCCGCCACTAACTATAACGCTTTAATGTTCGATTACACATGTATAAATGCCGGCGCGCTTTATGCTGATCAGGTCATTGGACGACCGACGTTGTGTGCGCCGATGACGTCGCACTTTGAGTCTTATTGTTTCTCTGGGCACAAGCTCACCCAATAGAGCATTTGATCTTTACCGGCTGCGATTCGTTTCTTCACCGTCACAATGACGTGACAGTGTGCAGAAGCACGGTGTCGTAGTAAACGCCTTAGGCCTTGTCATCGCTGCTCCCAATAAGCACTACAGACATCGTCAGGGGTGAAAGAGCCATCATCCTTGCGGTTAAACCACCGCGCACTCTTCGCACTCAAAATTTTTTTACTTTGTTACACAGGTATCTTATGTAGACAAATCGATGCAATAACTTTTGACAAGCGGGCAATTGTTAACGTACAGCCGCGGTCACGCCTGTGTAGAGCGCGCGAGCAGCCGGTTTTTGCTCGGCGGGGCGACACCTTGAGGCAGTTTCGGGCTCTGTCGTGGTGTGTCAGGAGCATGCGCGGCCTAGTAGTCAGGCGAACCACGTCAGAGCCCGAAACTGCCTGAAGATGTCGCCCCGCAGAGCAAAAACCGGCTGCTCGCGCGCTCTACACAGACGTGGCCGCGGCTGTAGAGGGGATCATTTATGGCGTTGGAGAAAAACACTGCCAGTGTGGCTAGCAATGCCGTAAAAATAAATGTTTTACAGCTAAGTGAAGACGTACTGCCATGAAATCTTCAACAGTTAGCTTTCTTGTTTTGATTGAAAGTTCGGAAGCTTAAGCCCTAGATAAAGTAATGACAAACCTTGAAGCACTGCTAATAATTTATTATATTGTAACAGCTTTTCTACAATCGGTTCCGGTTTTCAAAGGGGCTGAGCGGCTTTTATGAATGAATGAATGAATGAATGAATGAATGAATGAATGAATGAATGAATGAATGAATGTTTATTCCAGCAAAATACAGCAAATCGGCCTCGAGCAAAAAAGGTACAATGGTAGCTTGAGAAGTTCACGAGGCCCAGTAGAGCAAAAAAAGAAAAAGACGGAGCAGCAGGTACATATGTGCACATTGAAAGGCGAAACAGATACGTGTACTGCAAAGTGACATAATCGAAAAGAGCGAACATTTGCGCTAATGAAAACGAGGAAAACCAGAAATCAGTGAGAACAGAAAAGAATGAATGGCCGCTCAACGGCATGCAAGGATTACTGGCTGAAAACAAATGTTAAAATCTCAGTGCAATGATCATCTGGACAAACAAAGGGAAGATTGAGGTGCGTTAGTAAGACATGAATTAAAGTTCTTCAAATTCGCTGTAAAAAACAGGGTTGATCCCTCCGTCATGGGAATCGGAATAACACGAAAGTAAAGCGTGCCCTTACAGAAGTAATTGAATGTTTACTGTACATTGATATAAGAGAGTTTGCACAATGTATATTGATGTCCGGCAGCTATAGCACCGTTTAACATGGATGTCCCACTTTCATGATCGGTGGTACATCTCCATCCCGACGACTAACGTCCCTGCTATATTGCCACGCCCGCTTCTTCTTTTATTTTGATGTGTTCGAGTTTGACCAGCAAGGACGGTTATCAACGCTCGACGCTGGCCGCGAAGCAGTGTTCGAGAAGCTTCACGATTTTAGTAGATCGTTTTGTTAAGATTGCGCGCCGCATGCGAATGTTCCAGCTTTGTCGAGAGATAACGCCGCCCCCAGCGATATTGCTGGAAAGTTCCATAGCGCCTGTATAAAAGCCGACGCGCTTGACCGCTTGTCACTTGGTCGACGGACGACGCCCTGTTCGCCGCTATCATTGTACAGCGTGTATTTCTAGTTCTAGTTCTCAGTTTTTCGGCCACAAGTTCGGCCAAATAAACAGTTTCATCTCGGACTGTTGTCTTCGTCGACGTCACGACAACGTGACAATATGATTAAACAAACCCTTTTGGCAGCTGTAGTAGTTAACGGTGAAAGCGTAATCAGAGAATTAGGTGTGATAGCCAGAAGAGCGTCGCATATTGGACGCAGAAGTTGGTCGCCATCCCGCGGCATGTTAAAATGCGATTGAACACCACGGCCGGATTAGAAGGAGACGCAAAGCGCGTCGTGCCGCGCCGGTAGCCCGGCCGCGAATTTCCAAGGGGCGAGCGCGTGATAGGCGAACGGGGTGTTACAGCCAGGTGAGGCAGGCGCGCGTCGCAGAGCTGTGACCGAGGCCGACGCTTTCACGACGCTTCGGCTAAGGTCGCCACCTCGCGGTGTGTTAAAGGGCCCCTGACAGGCGATTTTTTGTTTGTGACGTTTATGTTGTAATAAGGAGGTCTATGTCATGTAATCACGGAATGACACCGTAAATTCTCCAACGTGATGTCTAATAAATCCTAGCAGCATTAATTATGGTCATTTTAGGGGCGAAGCTCCTAAAGCCGTGGGTCTGTACATGCTTGTCTCTCGTGGTACGTGACCGCCTAGTTCTATGGCTTTCACCTAATGCAAAAGGGATCGGCAAAGGGCGAGCGCCGATCGGTAATGTCCCCCCCCTCTCTCTCGCCTCGCGACGCCGACGCTCCGCGCTCGCTGCGTTGCAGATGCGTGCTCTAGTCTTCCCCTCACCTCTCTAATCCCCCTCTGAAACGCGGGCTCTACATACCGAAACGCTGCTTCGCATCGCCTCAGGTCCCCTTTAGCGGGAGATGGTGTGATTTTTTTTCTGTCTGTGACGTCGACAACACTTGCTTTACCTCGGCAACGTCACAAGGGGCCTACGTCTACGTCATACTAGTGGTTATGTTGATAGGAGTTCAAAATTCAGATGAGCACTCATGCTTACTTCAAAAGCAAATAAAAATATCTTAAAGGCAACGCTCGTCACTCATAATCGGTCAGAAGTGCCCCCGCATGCAGGACTATTAAACAACACAAGCATCTCGAGTTTCCAAATTCGGTGTCAGGGGTCCTTTAAGGAATTGACAAAATTGAACTTCTATTGAAAACGCACCGAATGGGAGGGACGTCTAACGCATTGCAGGTGCTAATCGCGGAAGCCACAGTAATGACGAATTACTTTACTTTACCGCTCCCAGAGGGCAACACCATCCCGCCGAACGGGAGAGTGGTAGATATAAAAGGCACGTTTGTAAAGCCTCTAGAGTCTGTGACCGTGGCGCAGTGGATAGCGTGCCCGGCATCTGCTGTTGCGGACCGAACGTTCGTGGGTTCGATGCCCGTTGACGGGATTTTTTTTCTTTGCCATCTGATCGTGTATATTTTTTCGACGTCATTTCCGTGATGGAAATACGTCACTGGAGCATTGTGGACCCCGGCATAAAACAATTTCGTGTTAAAATATTTTGATTCTTTATAATGTGATGATTTAGTCTGTATCGTAATGTGAAACGAAGGCTTTGGTTACGTATAGCGCCCGTGGTCCGCGAACGTTCTATATTTGTTTGCTTCTGGTGTAGATGGTGCATTTTTGATGACGTTTAAGTTCAGCAAGAGTCTTCAGGAAATCCGATAAGTATTGCGGTGAGAATATACGGCAGTAAAGTAAGCGATACTCAGACATAAAATGTACACGTACAGTCTTATACTGCTCAAACATATTTGCAGTGGGGGCAGTGTAAGAAACACCAGCGATCAATCTAATTGCTTCCTTCTAGAGACCGAGTATGATCGAGTTTGTTTCGAAGGTTGTGCCCCAAACAAGGTGAAAAAACTGAATGTAATTTTGGAATCATCATCATCATCATCATCAGCCTGTCTACGCCCACTGCAGGGCAAAGGCCTCTCCCATGTTCCGCCAATCAACCCGGTCCTGTGCTTTCTGTTGCCACGTTATACCTGCAAACTTCTTAATCTCATCTACCCACCTAATTTTCTGTCTTCCCCTCACGCGTTTGCCCTCTCTTGGAATCCAGTCAATTACCCTTAATGACCACCGGTTATCCTGCCGACGTGCTACGTGGCCGGCCCATATCCATTTCTTCTTCTTAATTTCAACTATGATATCCTTAACCCCCGTTTGTTCCCTGACCCACTCTGCTCTCTTCCTGTCTCTTAAGGTTACACCTATCATTTTCCTTTCCATCGCTCTCTGCGTCGTCCTCAATTTAAGTTGAACCCTCTTTGTAAGTCTCCAGGTTTCTGCTCCGTAGGTAAGTACCGGTAAGATGCAGCTGTTATATACCTTCCTCTTGAGAGATAGTGGTAGACTACTATTCATGATTTGATAATGCTTGCCGAATGAGCCCCATCCCATCCTTATTCTTCTAGTTATTTCACTCTCATGGTTCGGCTCCGCGGTTACTAGCTGTCCTAAGTAGACGTACTCCTTTACAACTTCCAGCGTCTCGCCACCTATCGCGAAGCGCTGTTCTCTGCCAAGATTGTTCCACATTACTTTAGTTTTATGCATATTAATTTTCAGACCTACTCTTCTACTTTCCGTATCCAGTTCAGTAATCATGAGCTGTAATTCGTCTCCCGCGTTACTCATCAATGCAATGTCATCAGCGAAGCGCAGGTTACTGAGATACTCTCCATTAACTCTTATCCCTAATTCTTCCCAATCTAGGGCCCTGAAAACCTCCTGTAAACACGCGGTGAATAGCATTGGAGAGATCGTGTCTCCCTGCCGTACGCCCTTCTTTATTGGGATTCTGTCGCTTTCTTTATGAAGGACTATAGTGGCTGTGGATGCGCTGTAGATTTCTTCCATTATGTTCGTATCAATCCGCCACGCGTGCCGGATTGATAGGTTCGCCTGTTGCATGGGCATGCGCAGATAAGTTTTCGTGCCTTCTTTCCTTTTCAGCCGTTGTGCGTCTCTTCAGTTGTTAGTCGGCGTTTGTGGTGTCCTGACTTCTTTCTTGTGTCCTTGTTTGAACGCCCTGTCTTTTTAGAATGAATACTTACCAACTAGCTCAGCTCTCTGTTATTCTAATCTTGAAACTGCTTTGAAAAAAAAAGACTATATGAGTGTCATGTAGTGGAAGGAGTCTCCTTAACGCATGTAATATTGCGTGGCAGAAGCCTAGAATCGCGCCTGGCATCAAGACATGTGAATTGCGCAAGGAGTGGGTGTCTTAAAGGCCCGCCCATTACAAAGCGCTCACACAAATTATTCATCATCATCAGCAGCAAAAGCATCAACAATGTGAACAGCTGCGTAGAATCGTGTTGTCTTACGGACGCGTAGTGGGCCTTTCGCTGATTGCAAAAGTAATAATTATGGTGTAGTGGGCGCCTAACAACTGTACTTGCAGTAGGCATTCTAGGATACTTTGAAACGACTAATGTTACGGGCACAGTCGTTCGTTTCTCTGCCCCATGGTTGAGGCATGCACCGAGAACTGAAGCAAGGTTGCTGTTGAGAAGTGGTGCGCACGGGACCCTTTTAAGCTATTACGTTCTACTCTTCAACGCGAAGCTCAAGCGTTTCTCTAAGCTTTTTCGTAATATGGATGGATGTTATGAGCGAGGCTTGGGCTAAAGCCGCCACCTCGCGGTGCAACGCGTTGACAAAATTACACTTGCTTTGGAAAAGCGCCGATGGGACAGCAGTAGCAGCGGTGCGTTTCCGAAGCTCATCATGGTGGCCATGCATTACTTCTCTCTACCGCTTTCAGACGGCGACACTACGCCGCAAACCAATAGCACTGTTAGAGGAAAGTGTGAGAGATAAAATCGCATTCGTGAAGCCGCCTGCATGTGTGACCACTGCGCAGTGGTTAGAGCGTCCGTCACCTGCCGTCGCGGACCGAGAAGTCGCGGGTTTCACCCCCGTTAACAGAACTTTTTCCTTCTATTTTTTTTCTGTGATTTGTGATCGTGTGCATTTTGCTGACGTATTTCCGTTACGGAAATGCGTCATGAAAGTCCTGGTGGTACCCGGCATAAAACACTTTCGTGTATGAAGACGACAGCTTAGCAATGACAGGAAGAAATAGAGTACGAGAAGAAAAGAACCGAGAACACGAAGGTTCAACATAACATGACCACTGCTAGCCAGGATCCAACACAGGGCACTGCTCAAGGTGGCAGCTTAGCCGCAGGCGTAGAGTCCTTTTGGAGACCAGGTTGACAGTTCGCGGCAGGCAGGTAACCCGTTGGCGCTCGCAAGCCCCTGGATGGCGGGTGGACCGGAGACACGCAGGTCTTACCGGTGTCAGGTATGCAGTACCGGACGACCAGGAGCTGCGAAGGAAGACAACACGCTTCTTGCCGTGACAGTGCCTGGCAGGGAATTGCAAGGCGAAGGCGCACCGAGACCCAAAGGCCTCACCGGATTGGCCCCAGGGCGAGCCCCGCACCAAAACGCCCCAGTCAGTATTAGGTGTGTGGTTTGTGTCGTGTAAGAAGTATATAGGCTGAAAACCCCAAAACAGAGTGGTGCGTAGGAATGCCAGACGGGGAAGCTAGCAAGGAAGAAGGGCGCATAGTTAGGAAAGGGAAGTGAGAGACGTCATAGGCATCACGACACGTGAGGATTGCGTCGCTAATCGCCCGGACGATGCACCCCAGGAGTGCTCTGTTTCTAGGGCACTGCAGAATCCAAAGGGTAGGAGCCAGCGCGGTAGGCTGTCTGCATATGTATTGCTTCGGCAAATGGCCGAGTCAGGGCGCATGAATCCAGAATATATGGTATGTCCATGCAGTATCCCCCGACGAACAACAAGGTCCCTGCATCAGGTTGAACCTGTAGAAGTAGTGGGCGAAACGGCCGTGTCCCGTGAGAAGTATAACGAGGAGCGGCGGTAAAGGGTAGTGTGGTGGTGAAGTCCGCAGGTCTTGCACCCATCGAAAAAGTTCGGAGTGCGTAAACTCTTCACGCCATCGTCCCATCCATAGAACATAAAGTTCTTGGCGGAGCATGCTGCGGACTACCATAAAAGCAGTTAATAGGCAAACCACGGACGAGGTCGAAGCGGGTGGAACGCTGGGGCAGATAGTCGGCAACATCATCGCCGAAGATTCCGGCATGTCCGGGCACGTGGTAGAGGTGAACTAATTGTGGTTCGCGTAATCCGCCTAAGAAGGTGACGAATTTTGGCGATACGAGGTTCCGCATTTGGAGGCGTTGCAAGGGCCTGGAGAAGCGAGAGCCAGTGCGTGTAAATCAGTACAGGAAAACTCTCTTGTGCCTGAATGATGTGCTTCAGGGCCTCAAGGAACGCCATGACCTCAGCCGCATACACAGAGGTTTTATCGAGGAGCCGGAAACGACCCACTCCTTGAATCTTGGTGACCGCGGCATGGCCACATGGCAGAGCATTCGCTTCCAATTCGGGAGGTCCCTTATTCAATATACTGTGCCTGCTGGAAACCCACCGCTTTTTCCTCACGGGTGGACGAGTACATCGAGATGGCGCTCCGTTCTTCACGGTTACTGATCTCGAAAGCTGGCACCATTAGGTTCTGTAAAGGCCCCTGGGCGAATTTTAGCCCACCACAGCCTTGGTGAAATAGTCGAGCATCCGCCGCTGCTGTGGGAGGCAGAGAATCGGCGGCGTAGGACCGCCAGACACAGAAATATGGTGATCATCTTCTTCTTTTACTGCGATAGCAATTATATGGATATGTGTATATATATATATATATATATATATATATATATATATATATATATATATATATATATATATATATATATTCTGATGAACCAGACAGAGACAACACCCGTTTCTCGGGCAAGCTGTTCTAATCTGAATCTCTTCTTCCTCTGCCTCGATCAGCTCCCCGCGCGCCCGGACCCCAGTGTCGTTCTTTGTCATCACACTCGGCCATGACTGCAAAGCGCGCGGAGATGTCGACAACATTTCAGGTGGACGGGGCTGGCTGAATCGCGATGGTCGGAACAGACCACGGCGCCACTCGGTCAGAAGATCCGCCAGGAGTGTGTCCGGTGGGCGACACTGGCTGTTTCGTGGTGGTCGGCCCCGACCCCGCTTCAGCATGGTTTGGTGGTCTGCTAGAAGTTTCTCTGGTGGGCGACACTGGCTGTGCCGCGGTGGACGATGACCTCGGCCACGCTGCGACTTTGTAGGGAAATCTCTCCCATTGGCCTGTCGTGCACGGAATTGGCAGTGTCGAAGTACTCGAAGATTTAGGCCAAGAGACTTCTCGCGAAATATCGGTAGTTGCTCGGGTGGGTGGCAATTACTGTTTCGGCATGATGGCAGGCTTATCCCGAAACGGTGACGTTGGTCCCGCCGCAGCTCTGAAGATAGTACAGCATGCGTAACTGTCGAGTGTCGGACTATGTGAGGTCGGGTGCAGTTGTCACGTTGGGCCGAGCTGGCGTTTCCTGATGAGGGGTCACGTGAACAAGATGTGCCCCGGGAGCGAGCAGTGCCGTCAGCGGGGCAGTTGGTTTGCGGTGCCAAGTCTCTGATGATAATGTCCTCTGGCTGGTCAGGCATCTCGTTTGCGACATCTGGCTGGCCTACTTTGTGAAGCGGCATGGCGTAGGTCGCGTTACTGGCGATCGTGGTCTGGTAGTCTTCGTGGTCGTGTCGTTCATCTGGCACGACAGGTGGGAGCGCCTGTTTATGCTCTGACGACGATGAACGAGAGGGCAGTTTCTCCGTTTGCAGAAGGTCTGGTGGCGATATGCTCATGTCCATTACCGACGCAGAGTCCTTGACCTGCAGAGGAGGGGCGGGGCTGCTCCGGTAAGCGTCAAAATCTACGACGTACACCGTCGATGGTCTGCAAGGCGCCGTTGCAGCCTCAAGGTTGTGACCCTCCAGAGCTCCGTCGGCGGTGGCGGTCAGGATGGACTGGGTGGTGGCAGAGAGGTGGTAGGGATTCCTGCCACACGCAGCAATGAGCTTGAAGCTCCACTCCGCCCAGGACTGTTGCCGCGCGCCTTCGTACCTATGCCACGCCGCGGCACCATTTCGAAGGCGGTCTATGGCTACACACCACTTCTGCTCTTCCGTCCACGCCATGCGAGCTCCGAGAGCATTCACGGTCGCTACCCAGTGGTGGGCGTCCTCCTCAAAGCCGTTGAACTCCTGTAGTTCGCAGGCAGCCGGCGGTGGTCGGACGGCAGGCGAAAAACCGGACAGCGCGGACGCTAAGCAGCCCAGTTGGTTAGAGAGCTGCGTGAGAGTACACCGGAACTCGCTGCGCTGCTTGGGCGAGCTCGCCTCAAGGTCGTGTGAGGCGGCTATATCCAACATAGCGTAGATGGCGCACAGTTCCGGCACGATCGCAGGAAAGAGCGCAGAGCTCGACGCTGTCAAGGCGTTGACCGTGACGCGGAGACGCGCTATAGTACGGGAAAGCTCAGCGGCGCTTTCAGGTGATCCGCGCGCGGAGCCAACGGTGACGCCCGAGGAGGTAGTGGTCCCTGTGCTCACTGCGGCGGGATCCTTGCCAGCGGGCACTTGGTCAGCACCCCTCAGCAGCTCAGGTGCCGAGGAAGTCCTGAGCGACAGGTTGTCGCCACGGGAAGCGTGAACAGCGTTCCCGGGCAACGGGAGGCCGTACGCTGTCGTGACGGCGCCGGGGTAAACCTGCCCTTTGGCCACCGAGGAGGCCTGGACGCCGTCCTCGAATGGTGGGATAGGTTCTACCGGCAGACGTAGGGTCCTGGTGTCCATGAGCGAGGAAGCGTGGACGGCGTTCCTTCGATGGAGACACCCGCAACGCCGACGGCCTACGAGCACTTACAGGTGGCTTCAGCCTTAAGGTTCAGTTGTCGTAGACTGCGCCATTGTGATGAACCACACAGAGACAACACCCGTTTCTCGGGCAAGCTGTTCTAATCTGAACCTCTTCTTCATCTGCCTCGATCAGGTCCCCGCGCCTCGGACCCCAGTGTCGTTCTTTGTCATCACAATATATATATATATATATATATATATATATATATATATATATATATATATATATATATATATATTGTTGAGAAGCCTTGGGACATGGTAACGGGTTACCCTCTCCAGCGCCTTCTAGTGGGTCGTCCTCTTTGGTTGCTTGAAAAAGAACGCCGCTCGCGCAGGGAGTTCGTGCCTTGCCGTGACTGTCGCCATTACTCATTGTCGTTCAGTGCTGTCTATTAAACACCTTAACAATTTGGTGGAGGTGCGGGGTATCACTAGTGTCCACTGGCGGCCGTCGGCGTTGTAATTGCGTCGGTGCAGGAGGTCGTCACGAACGGCGAAATGGTGGGCTTGACGACGCAATAACGCGCGAGTGGATGGTGTTGCCGTCGGATCAGTGAGCAAGTCGATCAGCGAGGTGATCCATTTATCCTTGCGCTGTTCGGTAGCGATGGTGTGAACGCTGATTGAAGCAACAGCTATGTGAGATACTGAGCAGGGGGCATTGTCGTCAGGCAAGGGAGAGCGCGAGAGGGCGTCGGCGTCAGCATGCTGGCGTCCGTTGCGGTACAGCACGCGGATGTCGTAGTCCTGCAGGCGAAGTGCCCAGCGGGCGAGACGGCCTGAGGGATCCTTCAATGACGACAGCCAGCATAGTGCATGATGGTCGGTGACGACATCAAATGGGCGAGCATACAAATAAGGTCGAAACTTTGTAAGGGCCCATATGATCGCCAGGCACTCTTTTTCCGTGACTGAGTAATTGGTCTCTGCTCTGGTAAGCGTACGGCTTGCGTATGCCACGACATATTCGGGGAACCCTGGTTTGCGTTGCGCAAGGACAGCGCCGAGGCCTACACCGCTGGCGTCCGTGTGTACCTCCGTTGGGGCCGTAGGGTCGTAGTGGCGTAGTATGGGAGGAGACGTCAACAAACGACGGAGCTTTGCAAACGCGTCGTCACACTCGGACGACCACGAATTTAGGCGTCCGTTACTTCCAAGGAGCTTCGTCAGCGGCGATATGATGGTGGCAAAGTTTCGTATGAAGCGTCGAAAGCATGAACACAGTCCGACGAAACTGCGCAGTTCTTTGACGGACGTAGGTTTGGGAAATTCGGCCACGGCCTGAAGCTTGGCCGGATCGGGAAGGATTCCGTCTTTGGACACGACGTAGCCGAGGATTGTCAGCTGCCGTGCCGCAAATCGGCGCTTCTTCAGATTCAGTTGGAGGCCGGCGTTGCTCAAACTGGTCAAGACATGCCGCAGACGTTGGAGATGCGTGGAGAAGTCCGGAGCGAAGACGACGACGTCGTCCAGGTAACACAGGCATGTGTGCCATTTCAAGTTACGCAGAACGGTGTCCATCATGCGCTCGAAGGTCGCGGGCGCATTACACAGACCGAACGGCATGACGTTGAGCTCGTACAAGCCGTCGGGCGTGACAAAGGCTGTCTTTGGTCGAGCGTCATCAACCATGGGTACTTGCCAGTACCCCGAGCGCAAATCGAGAGATGAAAAGAATTCTGCTCCTTTGAGGCTGTCAATCGCGTCGTCGATTCGCGGCAGTGGATAAACATCCTTGCGGGTGACCTTGTTGAGCCGTTGGTAGTCCACACAGAACCGCACAGAACCGTCCTTCTTCGCAACGAGAACAACAGCTGTCTATTAAACACCTTAACAATATATATATATATATATATATATATATATATATATATATATATATATATATATATATATATATATATATTGTAGCGAAGCGTTGGAAGCCTGCAATGGGTCGCCCTCTCGAGCGCTTACTAGTGGGTCGTAGTATGGGCGGTTCGCCGGGCTGGTGGCAGGCGACGCGACTCTAGGCGGCTGCACGCGATTGCAATAGCGCGCCACGTGGCCGGCGTAACCGCATGCGAAGCATATGGGGTGGTTGTCAGGTGTGCGCCATCCGTTCGCTGGGGCAGGGCCCGCCCATGGTGCAGGACGGGATTGACGGGGCGGCAACTGATAGGACTGGACGGTGGGCTGCAGTCGTGGCCTGTGCGTGACGTCGGTGCAGGTTACCGGTACATCCGCTTCGAAAGAATGAGGTCGAGCGGAGGCTTCGGCGTAAATGTGTGGGGCTGCCGTAGGGATTGCTGGGGGCGTTCTTGGGACCACTTGGGCGTAACTCAAGGGTGCAGGAGCCGTATGGTGCTGGTGGTACTCGGGCATGACCTCCGCGATTTCCTGCTCGATTGGGCGGCGGAGGGGAGGCAGAAGGGTGGTCGACGGCTGTTGAGCGTACCGAGGGCGAGCAAAGTCCAGCAGAGAGAATTGGCACGCTATTTCTCGCGCACGAATGTCTTGATCTCTGCGAGCAACGAGGAGTGGTCAGATATGGTCGACAAGGCAGCGAGCTCGGCGTCGCGTGATGGAGAGCGACGGGTCATCGATCGCTGCCAGCGCAGCTCCTCATAGCTTTGGCAGAGCGTTATGACCTCAGCCACTGTGCTGGGGTTCTTGGCGAGCAGCATGGTGAAGGCGTCGTCATCGACGCCTTTCATGATGTGCCGGATCTTGTCAGATTCGGACATGGTGGCGTCGGCTTTCTTACAGAAATCGAGGACGTCTTCAATGTAACTGGTGAATGATTCACCGGCCTGCTGAGCGCGTTCACGTAAGCGCTGTTCGGCCTGCAGCTTACAAACGGTAGGGCGGCCAAACACATTGATAATGGCGGTCGTGAAGTCGGACCACGTTGTAAAATCTGATGCGTGGTTGTTGTACCACAAGCCCGCCACACCCGCGACGTAGCAAACCAGGTTAGTTAGTTTTCCTGCCTCGTCCTATTTATTGGGGACACTCACGAGCTCGTAAATCGCGAGCCAGTCCTCCAAGTCGGTGCCATCTGCGCCAGTGAAGACCGGAGGGTCGCGGATACGAGGCACACCTGGGCATGAGGTCGGTGTAGGCGGGGTCGTTTGCTGGGAGGCGTCTTGAGGCATCGTAGGCGGCAGGGTACGGGATCGAAGAGCCAGGGGCATCGAATGAGGGCCGAAGTTGTGAAAGCCCAGCACCCTCCACCAAATTATAAAGACGTTTATTAGCGGGCACTCGGCGACGATACACGACTGCGACAGTGTAAAGCTTTTAGTAGGGATATTGAAGACCTGTATTACTCTTTGCCGCATGAGGACCTGTTAAAATGTGTTAATGAATGTATTAACGAACAAGGACACGAGACGGTTTTCACCGATAAATGAGGTGTTTCTACCGGGGCATTTTTAGAAATTCTTTCCATGTATTTAAAGTCGACGCTGGTAGGTTGGAAGGAAGGCGTTTATGTGCAGAAATCAGGGATATGTTTTGGTTCTAAGGTTGCTCCGGTTCTTAGTGATGTATATGTTAGCAAGATTGACAACCTTTTGGAAGGCGCCTTAGGTAATTCGGTTATTAAGGTTTTTCGTTATGTGGACGATTACTTGATTTTTTGTAGTGGTGAGGACTTTGAAAAGGTGGTAACTTCAGTGAGCGAAAAATTTTAATTAAATGGAGGAGGGCTGAGCTTTACTAAAGAGGTGCCTCAGAATAATGGAATACAATTTCTAGACATTTCCTTAATGTTCCAGAAGGACCACGTGCGCTGGCAGTATTCTCCTAGATCTTCGAAACCGCTGTTAACTTTTTCGTCGAAGCACTCGAAGGTTGTAAAAAAACGGCATCGCCATGTCTTGCCTTAAGTCAGCCCTCACCAAGTCGTGTGAGCACAAAATGAGCGATAGCTCTAACGCACAGGTTACGCGTCTTTTAGATGTAGGGTATCCTTGTGATGCAGTGGCCACGGTCGCTGAACGTTTAAAGAAGTCTATTGTGTTAATTCCGAGCGTGGTTGCAGAAAGCGATAGGAAAAAACGGGTCGTAGGTATACCGTACATTCATAGCGTATCTCACAGGCTAAAGAAAGTAGGAAGTAGATACGGCGTTAACGTTGTTTTCACGGCTGCCAATAAGCTAGGTAAGATTTGTGCCGCTGTGTAGAGGAAGAATGAGCGAGTAAAAGACAAGAAGTGGACCGATATTTGTTTCGTAAAACACACCAACAAATTCATTGATTGCCGTACGAGTGTGGTGTATAAGGTCCCTTTCAGCTGCGGCCGCTTCTACGTAGGACAGACGGGCCGATGCATTAACCAGAGATTGTTGGAACATAAGAGATCACTAACAGGAGGCTCACCTTCTAATCTATCTTTACATTGTCGAGATTGTAAGTGCACGCCAAAATTCGATATTGCGCAATATTGTACCGGCATAGAAATGAAGAAACGCGCCTGATGATTGAAGCATGACATATCGAGAATAGTGGTAGCGCATGCGTGAGCCAGCCGTCGATTAACTTACATAAAGATGAAATCAAATGCGTCAACAGTTATCTTCCACGTAGACCGCCACGCATGCCCGATTGATAAGTTCGCCTGTTGCATGGGCATGCGCAGATAAGTTTTCGTGCCTTCTTTCTTTTCCGCCGTTGTGCGTCTCTTCAGTTGTTAGTCGGCGTTTGTGGTGTCCTGACTTCTTTCTTGTATCCGTGTTTGCACGCCCTGTCCTTTTAGAGTCTAAGCTTGCATTGTCGATAATGCGGATGCCAGCCGAAGGTCCGTGAAAGCAAGGTCGTTGCTAGGCACAATAATCAGTTGACGCGCGGAATCATTCTGGCGTTCGAGATTACTCGCCTCGAGGAAGAGTGAGTCGGTATGGTCAGCGCCTCCTCTATATTTCTATGTCTGGGCGAAGGAGAGAAGCGCAGTGGAAACCGGTCGTCGGTATTAGTGTGGCTTTGAGCCGCTGGCGCCGCAACCGTAGTAGACCTGGAGTGGCGTCGTCGCTCGCGGAAACGAATGCCATGGCTGCATTCGAAGCTGCTATGTGGTTAAGTTTTGGGCTGTATTCGCGTTGTTTAAAGTATAATGAAAACTTGTAAACGGGAATCATGATGCATTTGTTCTGGGCAACCAGACCACTTCAAAGACATGTGTTGTTCGTAGCTATTTGATCGAGATGCTCGCGCGTCGTCTGCTAGGCCGATACCAGAGAGCGCATGCTAGTGAAGCGCGGAAGATCGTTTTGTGACTGTTACGTTCGCTTGACTGAGAGTCAGTTTTTTACTGCCTGAAAGTCGATTTTTGAAAGCAGCATTGGTCAGGATGTAATACTGAAAGCTTGGGCGCTAAAAGGTTCCCCGAGGCATGCTACCGTCTGCTGGAGTAGAAAACTATATGGAAGCCTGGAGTGCATGCGCTAAATATCACGACGTCACAGCTTCCAGGGATATACGTGATCACTTCTTCCGTTCGTAAAGCGCTTGAGAATTGCATTTGTTGCCACCGAGAGAAAGCAACAGCTCGTGTTCCAAAATGGGGAACTATGCCAAGTGATTCCACCATTTGAGAGCTTAAAGCAGTTAACTCGTTGTGGCACGAAAAACAAACAAAAACAGCTGCATATGCCACGCGCTTCCTGCAGCACTGGCCTATGTGCGTGAACAGACGCTGCGTTGTTCAAGTCTAAAGTCGTAGTGCCGACTCTCAACTTGAGACAATGTGATAGGCGTGAAATATGCGGCCTGTTGTCAGTTGCCTGAGCTCGTCTTTCTATTTGTCGACGGATTGTTGTAGCTTCAGTATCTGGCTCCTCAGCTATCATTCTTTGTTCCTCCATTTGGCCTTTTCTGTAGTGAGCGAAGTAGAGGCTGAATGGCTGTCGGCCTGGACACTTTTGTCGCATGAGGCAGCCTGCTCATCCTTGTACACACATTCATTGTGACACTGTACTTCATGATTGTCGGTTGTTTCGCCGGTAGCGAATGTGGTGTCCATGGACTCCGATTTTGAGGCTTCGGGACTTAATGTCAGCGTTACACATGACAGCGATCGCGAGGCAGCGTTGCTACTGGTACATGCATTCGTTCACTGTTCTGACGCAACACGGTGACGTTTCGTGACACTTGCCATGCGTGGTTCAGTTGTTACCTTGGCCTGCAAACGTGAAGGGTAGTCTGCAAAGACTGACGCTCCTGCATCCTTCTTAAGCCGCCGCTTCCTATATACTATGAAATCTTCGAGTCGTAAATGACGGCCACATATTGCCACGACTAAAAGCCGGCAGATTGACAGAGGACAACGAAGTGAGGAGCACGAGCAGCAACCACTGTCTCTCTCTGCTGAGGAAGACGACGTTGAAGCGTCTGCTCTTTTGATCTGTCAATACAGACCTTGTTTTCCTTGTCGCACCGTGGTGCTGTGTCCTGTGCTTTCCGCGTTGCGACAATATTTAGGTGTAGTTTGAAAGATGTATTAGGAGACCAATTATCCCGCCTAATTACTGCAAGCAACCTGTCCCGAAAACTAGCGGCCGCTGTAGTTTTATGGAACGACAACCGAACATTGTATTAAGGGGAAAGAAAGCCTTAGATGCCTAATCAAACACAAAAATTGATCCTTGGCGGTGTCAACACGAGTGATGCAAGAAATCATCATTACTTGCTGACGTCTTCCAATGACGCCACAGATAATAAAATTTTGTGACCTCAACGTGACGTCACATAACGTGACGTCATTATATTATAATTCGCTTGGTCAAAATGGGCCGATCACGGAGGCTGTGCATAACCAGCTCAGGTACATAAAACTTGCAGCGCCTCTGATCCTTGAGGCTGTAAGACGACCACGTTAGATGCAGAAGTATCTCGGAGGGAGGAACGGGATGTTCAATATAATGAATCCGAAGAAAAAGAAGATGGCTCTCGCCTTTCAGTCGTCTTTGATGACTTCATGACGGATCCTGTGTGTATATTTTTCTTTGTCAATAAAGAGAAATAAAAAAAAGACAGTCGTGATTTTTTTCCGTTCCATTTGCTGGGTGGAATACAGCGGTATACCACACTAAGGTATGCGCACAAAGGTATGCGCCCTCAAACTAAAACGCTTTATTCGCCACACTGAAAACAGACAAAATTTATTACCTAGCGCAAAGCTTCATTCTGAACGACGACAGGCTTACATGTGACTCGATGACGAACTTGTACCTTCTTCTCGCTATGAGGCAGTTCTTTACAAGCACTAATTGTCAACCTAATAACTGGGAAATGCCGGTAACCTTTACAGGTCCTTAAACACTCGTCTGACACTTTTATGCCTCGAATGCTTACTATTCAAGCAGATACAAACAAGGAGAAATAGCAGCGACAGCAATACGATTCGGACACAAGCCTCCAAATGGCGCCGAATCGGCAGCTTCGTCAAGCCTCCGACAGATGGCAGCAATATTGCATAAGGTCTATTGTACTACTTTCCCAAGGTACAATTATGTGACATCACTGAAGCAAATGCCCTTGAGAAACACGCAAGTGTCTAATTACGTATACACGTGTGGATAAGAAACTACCCGTGTAGTTTGATAACACTTGTGCCACACAATCAGCGCCTCAAAGGATGTAAAGAATACAGCTCCGTAAATTTTCTGTCAGGTCAATTATACGCACAAGGCCAATATTCGCAAAAGCTTCTTACGTTAAAGCAGTTGTGCGAAAATATTTGGGTGAATTCTGATGCTGGATATAATTGTGAAGTCGGAAGGTTTATGAAAAAGAAGTACTGTACTGGCCGACGAACTTAATGGCAGGCGTTATAAGGTTTCAGCATTTTGATAGTGATAATTGACTGGTCAACCAAGTGGGCATCGCGAGGTAACGGATAGGCTGAGCTTGTCCGCCCCTCGTGGGACTAAGCCGCATGCGCGACTTCGTCGCGTCCTGCTGGACCTAATAAAAGTTTTTTTTTCGTTCATTCATTCATTCGAGTGTTAGTCAGTCAATATATTGAAGACCACCATTTTGTGTAGAAAAGTGACTGCGCTAGTGATCGCTGTTATTCATTGCCACAGCATAAAACTGAAGAGTGCAGAAAAACAGATGGCTGATCCCTCTGTCATAGGAATCGGTATAACGCGAAAGTGAAACGTGAGGTCACAGTAGTAGTTCATTGTTTATAGTGCATTGGTATACGAGAGCTCGTATAATGTCGATTGCTGTTTGGGAGATATAGAACCGCTTGATGTGGATGCTGACGCCTAGTGGCACATCTCTGTACCGAGGACTAACGCCCATGACCATGATTTTACGATTGTGGTAGCTGAAGTTGGCAAGATATACCTGGACACCACATATGGTGAATCTCGCGCAAAGATGGCATGAACTAGCACATAATAAACACTGATACTCGATATGCACTCCTTCAAAGCGTCGTGAAACGCGAAGAGGGACGCGACGAGCGTCGTGTCTTCTAGCCCGGCCGTTAATTCTCACAGGGCGAGTGGTGAACGCCGTGCTACAGCCAGGCGAACGTCGGAGAGCTATTTTTCGTTATGAACGGATGCTATGAGCGAGGCTTGGGCTTAAAGGGACCGGCAACTGCCCACAATATGAGAGGAGTTGACTCCACTGATGTAAAGATTGTCCGTCGCACCGACTCAAACCAACCCTGTTTTTTTTCGTGAAAGATAGACTTATATTTTTATTTTTTAATTGAAAGTGACGAAAAATGACCTGTGGCGCCTCTGGCGGCAGAAACATAAATGATCCGATGAAGACGGCCACATGACCGTTGATTGCTGTACGCGGTCGACGATTTTTTTGTTAGTATTGAAATATTGCTCGTTCATTTATGTTAAAAGTGATTACTCCATAATAATGTACATATAGGCCTGCGTTAGTAGTATGCATTAAAGTGGTGCTGCCTTCGCGTGACGTAATGATCCCATCCTCGTCAGCGCGTCTTGAGCAACTTTTCAGCGTGCTCATGCAACCGTGCACGCAGTTTCCAGGTCGCTAAGATTTTTGAGCGACATAGTTTTGCTACCTTCACTTCGTCTCAGAAATTACGCGCGCTGCTACTCGGTGCGGCCGTGCACACTTACGTTTTCGATTACTTGGCTAGGCTCGTGTATCTAGAGAGTAACGACGCCGGGACAAGCCATCCATGACACAGGCGCAGGCGCACACAACGCTGTACAAATACCGGGAAGGTGCATAAAGCCACACATCTCATTGTAACAGCGTGCTATTTTCAAAAATGATTGGAAAGGTCAAAATAAAGGTGGTCAAGCATAGTTACAGTAACTCCTGCTAAAGCAGAACAACCACAGCTTTCACAAGGGCTAGCGGCATCGCTGTCAATTCTTAGCGTTGCTGGAGCAAGCCTCCATGCGTGTTTGGAGCCTTTCAGGTCGAAAAATACTGCTTATAAAATAACTACGTGCTTTTCGGATAAATCACTGCAGGTACAAACGCTACAAAGTGTTAGCTTCCTGTCGCGCCGTAAGAAACTGTGTCGAGAAAAATCAGTTGTCGGTCCCTTTAAGCTGCCACCTCACCGTGTGTTAAAGCGTTGACAAAATTACAGTTCTGCTCTTGGAAACGCGCCGAATCGGACGGTCGTAGCAACGGCGCCTTTTTTCGAGACTGTTGGCACACATGTCACCGTCCCATTATAAAGGGGATGCTCATAGCATCCATCCATCCTTCCAACAGCACTTTGAGAGGAAAGTGCGAAAGATGAAAGGCGCGTTCATGTAGCCTCCGTGATATGTTTGGCGGTAGCTCAGTGACCTAAGCGCCCGCCAGCCATTCTCGCGGACCGAGAGCTCATGAGTTCGACTCCTGTGAACGCAACTTTTAAAGACTATAGTCTTCTTGGGGAACGTAAACGCAGAAATTTTGGTCTGCCTGTCTGTCTGTCACCCGATTCAGCCACCCGGCCAAAGTTGAACCACTTGCTTACCGCCCACTCATCTTTAACTGGTACGGCTGTTCATACTTGTGAACGCTGTCGATCAGAAAGTAAATATTACGCCTATCTGAGGCGCAACATCACTAGGTAAGTATTACATGGTGTGTTCTTTTAATAGAAAATACATAGATACGTAATTCTAAAGACCCTAGTTTCTTAAGCTGCGGTGAAAATGTGCCGGTGCTGAAATTGCGACTCGCCGACGAAAGCTCTCTGCCACGGACGAAGGAAAGAACTTTCCTCCTCCGTGCCCTCTGCACAAGCTCGTTTGCCGACGTAGCGCTCCTCTATCGTCTTTCGACGACATTCGCAGCGCTCTAACGCAGCGCTCCTCTATCGTCTTTCGACGACATTTGCAGCGAAGCACGCAGATACGCGGCCAATTTTTTTCTTATAGTGTTTTTTATGTTTGCCGTTTGATGGCGTTCATTTTGCCGATGGGTTTCCGTGATGGACACACGTTATGATAGTCTTAGTGGACCCCGACATAAAATAGTTTTGTGTTAAAATTATCCCGATTAATGATTTATAAATGGATCTCATTTGTTTACCCTTGCAAATTAGTGGAAGAATGCACTTTTATTTGGACCGTATCACCAATCCGGACGTATATCAGATCTTTCTATGTTTGCGCCATTTGTTCTTCAAAACCATTGGGTCGACGACCTCGATACTTTCTTGGCACGCCTAATTAAAAGTACACAGTCATGTGACACAGGCATATTGTGTTTATATACTTGACACTATTTTAAAAACCTGGGTGCTCCCAAGTTGAAGCTTTCAGGCATACCTCCATCCTGGCGACTAACGTCCATGATCAAGGATGAGACAAACCTTTGTGGTAGCTGAAGTAGCATAATGAGAGAAAGCGGTGTGACAGCCTGAAGAGCATCGACTAAGGTGCATTTCGTTGCCATTCCGTCCGCATGTTAAGAGTAAAGAAACCACCACGGCCTGCCTAGAGGGAAACGCAACGCGCGTCGTGTCTGCCCTCTAGCCCGGCCGTGATTTTTCTCGGGGCGAGCGTAAGCGGGGAACGTGGTGTTGCAGAGGCAGGCGCACGACGCAAATCTAGTTTTAATGTGGATGGAAGCTATGAGGGCGAGGCTTGGGCTAAGCCGCCACCTCGCGCTATAATAAGGCGTTGACGAAACTATTCCGCTATTGGAAACGCGCCGGATGGGACGGACGCGTAGCCACGACGCGTTGCAGGAGCTAATCGCGAAGGCCATGGTAATGAGGCATTACTTCAGTTTCGCGCTCCCACAGGCCGACACCACCCCATTATACTATAAAACTTTGAGCGCAAATAAACGACGCGGACTAAAAAGTTCATTTGCGCTCAAAGTTTTATACTATAATGCAAAACCAAGTAGCCCACCCAGCTATCCTGGGACCACAACGCGACGAAATGCACTGCGAGAGAAACGTGTGAGACGTAAATAACGCGTTTGTAAAGCCTCCACAGTGTGATGGTGGCACAGTGGATTGCATGCCCAGCACCTGTTGTCGGGAACCGAGAGGTTCCCTGAAGTCTTGGTGGGCCCTGGCATAAAACGCGTTCTTGTTAAAATTCTTAAAATTGGTGCGGAGTTGTTGTATCGCTTCACCGCAAAGCACATTGCGAGCGAAGGTAACGCGCGCTAATGAGTACGAGTAAGGAAGCGCCATTCTTCTTCTAGCAACCGGCAGAGGTTTAATGCACTCCCTTTGGTTTTGTATTTTGGTCAGATTTATTCAACAACTTATGAGTCTCCCACCTCAGTAACACGCGTAAGGACAGAAACAACATTTTCATGAAAAAAAATACTGTAGGAGGGCAAATAGGACACTTAAATGATGGCCTACAATGTTTAGAACAAAATCTGAGAGGGTCGAATCCAATGTCTGGGGCGTTTGGCATGTAAAAGTGGTGCACTATTTGGCAGATGGATCTAAACGCCGCAAAATCAGTAACGATGACCTTAACGAGGAAAAAACTCATTCTAAATACGACGTGCTCTATAAACGAGTAGGAGCTTATCAGAGTCGAACAACAGAAATATTTGGGTTTATCGATAACTTCCGATCTACGATCGAATTTGCATGTAGACTCCGTTTGTGCTAAGGCTATTAGAGCATTGTGGAGACTTCGGAGAAATCTGCACCACGCCAGACCGGAAATCAAATGTTTGGCTGGCAAGGCACTCGTACGGCCAATTATGGAGTACGCAAAGGTGGTATGGGATCCGTATACAAGAGGTAATCGCACTAAGCAAGATAAATACAACGATTGGCGTCACGTTTCATATTTAATAAATACCTGCGTTGCCACTCCCCAACTCAGCTTTGCAAGCTGGCCCACCTTCAACCACTAGAACAAAGGACAGAGTATGAAAGGCTTACATTACTCTTTTTTAATAATGAAAGGGCACGTAAAAATAGACAAATCAAAGTGCATACCCAGCATTTCGGGACTTCCCTTTTAGTTCACCGTTTTTCACACCACGTGGCATACAGACCTTGAAGATTCAAAATTCGCACCATGGGGGATGCCGTCAGCGTAGCGCCCACAAAGACAGACGACAACATCGGCTTTCACCACCGAGCGCCAACCGGCAATCGCCGACTGATAACGCCAACGCATACGACGAGCGGGCGAGTGCTCAACAGTGAATTGGCAGTTTTGTATAAAAGTGGCTCCCCTATCGAAAAAAAAAACAGCGTTTCCAGTGCCTCCCAGTGCCTTTCGGCGCACTGGTTCGCACTGGAAACGCCGTACAGTCTGTCCCAGTGTACTACAGCGCGCTGGGAGGCACTGGGACAGACTGTACAGCGTGGCCAGTGCCGCCCAGTGCGCTGAAAGACGCTGGGGATACTGTACCCAGTGGCCCGGTGTCTTACAGCGCACTGGGAGGCACTGGGCACACTGTACAGTGTCTGCCCGCGCACTGGCAACACTGGCAGCACATCGGAAAAAAACTGGGCGCGCTGGGCGGAATTCGTATAAAATTTGGTATTGAGTCGCGAGAAGTCGAAAGAAAAATTTATCGAATATTTTCAAAATATTATTCTATTTTGTGTCGTACGCATATCTAGCTTTAGCTTTAGTTAAGCGACGGACGTACGTGTACGCTAAAGCAATCTGTCGAGCGCGCGCACTTTCGCTGAATTGTGTGATCGAGTGTCGTGAATGTAGTTCATATAACTGCATCGAAAGAACTTATCATTCGCACCACAATATGACATTAGTATTAGTCTGATAATAACATCAACCTACCTTACCAGTCAGTCCTTCTATGTGGGCTCGAACCGCTGAAAGCCGCACTATCGCCGCACGTCACCGGCAACAATGAACCAATGTAACGCTCAATCTCGGCGTTTTTAGCTGCTGATTTGTGTAATCGATGGTGCAAATATGGCCTCGCTTCAGTCAGGTATGATCGAAACTACACTTGAACGGTTATTAAATTCTTCGTAATTGACTATGCACGTTCTTCACAGCGATCGCGGCGCACGGAGTACAGCTCTAAGCCTAACAGTTGGTTCGGCTAGGGTGAACTACTGCGGCCGTATATTACGCGGAATGTAAAGAAAGAGGACGTAAAATATGTTCAAACGGGTGATGAAAACTAAAGGGTTCAGTGTGTAGTTCACATAAACATTGTTTTCTACATAGGTATGACTAACTGCTTAGCGATTCAGTGCGATCGCCCCAACACATCTGCGGTTAGGCTAGCACATTTTGCGGCAAAACGTGCCAGATTGACGTTCTGATGCTAGGCAGCACGTAACAAACAAATTAACTATCTTCTGTTAGGTTCTAACGAGCACGAAGAGACTGAAATCTGCGTTTCTAAACGAGGAAATGAAAATACTTGCTACGGGAAGTAGTTACAACATGAAGAAATAAGAGTTTGACTGACGTCTTTCAGCTGTGGCGTAGCGGTAACGTGTCCGACTCGGGATGCACGGTGCGTCGAGGTGGTGGGTTGGACTTTTGCTCGCTCGTTTGTTTTTTAGGTGTTTTTTTTGTCGCAGCGCTCGTGTTTCAGCCCTAATTACGATCTTGGCATGACCAGAGTTTTTAAAAAAATGTCGCCCGCATCTTCCCATGGGGGGAACTCGAGTAAATGCGTCGCAGAGTGGTGGGGGTATCGCGTGAATGTTGCGTAATTGGGTTTCGCAGAAGCGTCGCGCTGCCCGAGTGATGGATCCGCTGCTCGACTTTCACGAACGGTTGCTGCTTCTCGACCACGACGTTCAGGATCCACAGCCCGTCCTTGCCGTTTCGCAGCTGCTTCTCGTTCCCCGAGTGAAGGATTCGCAGCCCGTCGTTGCCGTCTCGCAGCAGCTTCTTGTGCACGAAGTTCCGAGGCCGCAGCTCGCTTCAAACGTTTGCTTTCAACGTCGTATGCTCGTCTCCTCGCAGCCTTGTCTTCTGCGTTGCTTGCTGTTGTTGACGCCGACGACGATGAGGGTGAGGTAACGTTGCCTTCAACGAGTGGTGGGACGCTGATTGAACGTACTGTTCCTTCCATCACATCTACTCGAGTCAAGCAAAGCGTCAACTCAAGCGAAAGCCAAGTAAACACGCCCTTGACTGAATTTCGAACGCGCGCTCCGCCGCTTATATACACACCGCCCGCGTTCGATTGAGAGGAGGGAGGGACGGAGAGGAGGGAGGGAGGGAAGGAGGGAGAGGAGAGGCTTGCTGCCGGCGCGAGACGAGCCGTGCATGCGCAGTGGGGGTGTGGACGGTGGCCGACGCCGCAGGTGCGACTAGGAAATGCTCCGCATTTAAAACAATTCAAAAGCCCCATTTCGGCCCTTAACGGGTGTCCCAGTGTGCAGCGCGCCAGTGTCCAGCGTGCCGCGCTGCACGCCAGCGTCCACTGTCTCAGTACCCAGCGCCACACTGGTCCAATAATCATGTATGGTACTGGGACAGTGACGCTGGGTTTTCCAATAGGGTCGTTCCTTCATCGAGACGACAGAATCTCGAAAGGGCGTCCTGCCCTTCCTCTCGTCTCCGGCTCCTTCAATATATATTTCGTCCTATCGTACTACCGTTGGCCTGCCCTGGTTCCTTTTAAAGTTGTCGAGAACGCCTTTCGTCGATGTAGTATTCTAAAGCGCGGAAGCTAATTTTGATAAATACTACCATCTTAAATTATGACGGTCGCGTTGTTCCAGAATATGCATGCTCGGTATTGACTTTCCGAATTTTATTGACATCTTTTTGCAAGCCCACGATATTGCACTTTTGGGTGAAAACGCCAAGCCACGTGTTATAATCGCTTACAGAGACTTCGTTTTATAAAGCTGAATAAGCGGCATAAGTAGAGGCACGCATTTGTTTAAAAACTGATTCATGTTCAGTAGCCTTCTTCGTTTAAAAGTTTTATTTAAGGGCGTTTAGTTTGAACCACATTCCTTTCGTTTCTGAAGCTCACAATAAAATGCGCTGGAAACAATTTATTTTCTTAAGCACTTGGCACGCTACAGAGCCCAATCTCGCGTTTCTTCTCAGTGTTTCTGAAAATAAAATAAACGCGAATATACTGTTGCATACACAACCCAGAATCCTACCTCGTTGCCAGAGTGGATATACGCTGGTATAACGGCTGCTTGAACGAGTTGGTTCATGATTAAGATACATTTACCAGCGCCAAAAAAGATGGAACATTTAGGAAATACACACACACACAGCGCTGAACTCACAACTGATTGATTACTTCGAACGCAGTGCGTTTTTGTAGGCACGCGTCGAAGCAACAGAAAGATAACATGAAGAAAAGAAGCGATGATAACCACGTGACAACTGTTGCCGAAAAGATAATCAACCGAAGGTAACCGCGCAGTCGAAAATTGTTACGCCACAAAGCACGCCCCCGATATGAAAGAAGTGAAAGTATATATGATCCTAAAACCAACCGGCAAACAGGTGCAAGCCAGAGAAACCAAGGCAGCCACACAAGAAAGATAAAAAAGATCTAAAACGTTAAAAACTAAAATGAAATATAAGAAATGTTGAAAGTACAGGGTAAAATCTATTGTGTAAGGCACAGGGTAAAAATAAGGAAGTAAGCTACCTACGGCGCATGCCTTTTAGGGGCGTAGCTCCTCTTAGTCTAACCTTGTCACGTCTCCGTTGTCCGGCGTATCACCCGGCAGCCGGCAGTAAACGGCAGTATCTGTCCGGTGGTGGTGGTGTGCGGCGTGACCACCCGTACTGCGCATGCGCATACCCTCTCCACACACCTCCTCTCTACTTCCCCTCACCATTCCCCATGTCCTCTACCCCTCTCCACTTCTCCTCTCCCCTTCCCCTCTCCCATAACCAGTCTTAAAAACGGAGGGGGCGTGCACACATGAAGGATCCCTAAAGACAATGCGCTGCGACAGTACGTGATATGTATCGCGCTCTCCTCTCCTACGCCCCCCCCCCTTCCACACTATCTTGCCTCGCGGCGCAGCGGCGCCGACGCAGGCAGCGTCGCGAGGCAGCGTCGCGGCAGCGTCTTGATTGAAAACCCGACCGCTCGCGCTGCACAACCGTTCACTGACCACCCCGTATATATAGGCACTGGATTTTGACCTCCAAGGTAGTGCGTGTGTGCGATTTCTCCTGTGCGTGATTAAACAATGAAAATTCACAGCGTACATGCAAAATTAAAGTGAGCTGCAAGTCGTCATAACTCTCATCGAACCTTTAGTATAAACGCGCCCGATCTCAGGTCGGTGATGATGTACTGGGCAGAATTCACGGAAGATGCACGGCTTACCGATGAACCCCCGCAGCTTCGCCCACTCATCATCATTCACTCCGCGGATATGCTGTGATTTTTTTAATAGTTTTTACCCTGTGCTTTACACATTTCTAGGCAACATAGGGTACTCAATGAACAAATGATATTTAATGTAATAAAAAAATCTAAGTAAGGACATAGAATACTGGTAAACGTAACACATACATATGTACGCTGTATACACGTGCATACATAAACGGAAAGGTAAGCATACTGAAAATGATGGCGGATCATGATACGTATGCATTTAAAACATGCTTGCTGTAGACAGATTTATATCGAAACATTTTTTTTCCGCACAACTATTAAAAAAAATATTACAGTGTACAATGAAAGAAGTGTGTAGTGGTAAGAACAGATACCACTGTTTAGTACAGCTCAGACATAAAATAATCACGCAACTTTTTTTACACACATTGTTAAAATCAGTGCCCTGCTTCTGATATTTGTTTAAAGGATATGGTACATTGAAAGCCAGTGATTGCCATATGTTGTGCGCCATCGCGGTACTGACCATTTCTCGTGGCCTCTGGTTCTAGCATCGTTTATCTGTTTTTTTTAACCTGCAGTGACTACTTAGAAAGTTCATAGTCTTTTTGTTTGAAAAGAAAAGCGAGTGCAATAGGCGGTACTGTTACATGAAAGTGACCTTTATTATTGATAACGGAGAAAAATCTATTCAGTGGGATGAGCGTAGGAAACGTTAGCGACGCATCGTAATGCTTTCTTCTTGAACAAGAGGATTCTACGCTGATTTCCTTGCGTAGTTGTTCCCCATACAAGTCTGCAAAAGTTTACACGAGCGCTAAACAGTGCGTTAAATATTTGCATTTTGATCTTCTTAGGAAAGAAATGGCGGCACCGCGATAGCGCTGCCGTAGCTGAAGCTAGTGATCTAGCAAGATAGTCAAAGTGGGCCATCCACGTCACATCAGCAGAAAGGATGATGCCAGGCGATTTGTGCTTTTCTACAAGCTTGATTACACTCCCACCAGGACACAAGTCTGCTGGTAGACGTGCGTGTTTGTTTTTGTCCCTAAATAAGATGGCTTTACAAGTGTTGAAGATCGGGCGAGTTGGTTCGTCGTACTTGAACTGGTATTAGTGCATACGGGGAAGAGGAAACGGCGAGCAGACCGACACAAGAGGACAAGCGCTCTGTCCTCTTGGTGTCCGGTCTGCTCGGCCGTTTCCTCTTCCCCGTAATGCGCTACACCATTTCAAGTAAGATGGCTTTAGGATTGCCGGCGTTGATTTTGAGCAAATTAGTGTTCGACCAGTCCCAACACAGTCTGAAAGAGCTTTTTGAGACTTGGTAATACTTCATTTTATATAATGGCTGCTTTACGAAGAGACTGTGTCCATCCGCGTACATTACAATGGACGAGTCATTATGTTAGTTCAGTCACTCGTTCAACGTACCACATTAAAAGAAGTGGCCCCAGGAGGCTTCCCTGTGGAACTCTTAGAGGTAATATGTTAAAAGAGGATACACAGTTAATAATCGTAACGCACTGCTGACAGGATCGTTCCAAGGTAGTATTAAATAAGGAATGAGCTACACCACGTACGCCATAGCAATACAACTTCTTTGAAACATACGATGGTTTAGCCAGTCAAAGGCTTTTGGATGGTAGTCCTATAAACAATACCAAGAGTTACTTTGGTTTGTTCGATGTTATGAAGAATTATTCCTTTTTGTGTTAGTAAGGCCGTTACTGTGATTTTCCCTTGCGAAGTCCGTCCTGCAATCAGATAATTACGTTCTGTTTTGCAAATATATTGTTAAATGGGGGAGAATTATTTTTTCAAGACCCTTCGAAAATACTGGGAGGATGGATATGGGTCGTAATAAGTAACAAGGCTCCTTTCACCCACCTTTATAAATAACAGGACTTTCGCACGTTTCATCGCACTTGGGAAACAGCCGGACCTCTAATGCCTGGTTAAATATGCGTGAGAGGAAGGGAAATTTATATAATGGCATACCTCACGGTCTGATTTGTATGTAATCAACGTCCACATTTTACTATTCTTTAAGTGCATGAATACTTCACAATCTTCAATCTCAGTTGTAGGCTCAAAGAAAACACATGGCTTCAGAACGGCGCAACAAGGAAGACGAAAAGACGTGATGTGGAAGAAACTTTAGCTGTGAGTCGCCGCTTGTGTTCGTGTGATCTTTCGTCTTTTCGTCTTCCTTGTTGCGCCGTTCTGAAGCCACGCATCTGTACCAACTCGCCCAATTGTCAGTGCTACTCAAAGCAAATACTTTCTTTGCAAGAATTTCACGGTAACGTAAGGAATACTGTGTGATGGCTTTACATATTTACAAAGTTAGAGTTAATCATTCTAAAAAGACAGGGCGTGCGAACACGGACACAAGAAAGAAGTCAGGACACCACAAACGCCGTTAAAGTGTACGGCGAAAGCAGTCCCCGAAAGCCGTTTGTTATCGATTTCCAATTCTGATATCATGTCATCGGTGTTTCCGCGTTTCAGGACTTGACTGATCATTTCCCCGCTTTCTCGGGGTGTTTCTGCGATAAATCACAAAAAAGGTTATCGTAATACAAAGCCTTTGCTTTTTTCGGCTACGAGTTTAATTGGTTGCGGTACTTTTTAAAAGCTGCCAGCTGGCAAGGATCTCTTGATGACAAGAACCGTCTAAAAAGTTTATTTTTCTTGTCGATTATTTTGATATCTTTCGGCCTAATCCGCGGTTTCCTAATGTTTTTGTCCGTTTTTTAGGACCTTTATACGAGAAAGAAATGTTGTATGTATTCAAAAATATGGACAGAAATTCTGCGTAGGCATCAGAGGCATTAGTTTTGGTGTATACCACTGGCACTGACCAATCTAATTTGGAGATTTGTTCACGAAAGGAATCCATATTTTGCTGTGTCATGCACCTGTTTTTCACAAGCGTTTCGTGAACATCATCTTGCGCCCTTGGAGTTCAATACGCAAGAACAATAGGGTTATGTCTGCACATATGTCTGCACATATTGTACTCACAATGTGAACACAAACATCTAGATTTACTTTGAAGTTATCGAGTCGAGATTGACTATGGTTTGCTATGCGTGTTGGTGTTGTGACGACGGTCTGGAAACCACTAGCTCTGACTCTATTTAGTAATTCGAGAGAGTGCGCATTTGCACTAAGCAAGTTTGTGTTAAAGTCGCCTCCAAGGAGCATGGTTGCTCGGTGAAGCGTGGCGTATTCCAATATTTCGGCTAAAATATCTAAAAAGGTAGCTATCTGGCCCAAGGGAGGTCGATATACTACGGCAACAATTTCAGTGTTATTTCTCAAGCAAAGTATTTCAGAGTCGGCTGCTACGCGTGTAAATTCTTTTACCAGTTCACATGACTTATTTCGCGCGATATGCATTGCCACACCTCCACCACGCATGGTTTATGCGATAGGCGGGGGTAGCCATCAAGCAATAACCTATCGCTATCAGTAGTACACCACGTTTCGGAAAACATGATAACGTCAAAGTGAAAACGAAATTCATCTAACAGCATACTGATTTCATCTTGTTTGGAGCTAAGGGAGCGAACATTGATGTGAATGGCTGAAATTGGGTTGTGCAGTCGACGGGGCTCTGGCAACTCTTGGGGAAGGCACAATTCGTAATACGCCATAGCGCGAGTTGTCCTAAGGCCGATACTTTTTTTGGTTGCTCAGTTGATCTTGCCTAGATCCCTGTCACAATCGATGCGTGTCGTGTCGCTTGTTTCCAATTTTCGTGCGAAGATTTTCCACACAAAAAGCCAGTGACGTTCACGCTTTTTGTCGATTGCTAAAGAAGCCTTTTCAGGGCAGGCCACAAATGTTCGTTTACGAAGATGGGTGATTCATCAGCGACACCCACCTGCCGGTTTCTGATCCTTTTCTTTCGAGCCTTTTCCAGAACGTTGTCCCTTTTTTGCTTGGTTTTAGTTATGTTTTTCCTTGTTCGTTTTCTCCTTGATGTGGGTTGAAGTCCCGTCAAGGAGATGATCGAGGTCGATGGAGCAGGAGGCAAGTTGGAGGCAATAAAAACTTGAAGGTATATTGTAGCGAAATTTTTACAGTCATATGTACATCTTGCCGAAGCACACTGATGATAACATAGACATGAACAGGATCTTACTCTTCTACTTAACTTTTCTTAAGTTAGAGCCTAGAACACTGTCACTACATACGAAGAACCGAGTCTCACTGTTCGACCACCAAGTGGCTACGGCCCAGACAGAAGTTGCATCGTACGGAGTCTTACTGATCGATCAGTTATGTGATCACAGCCTAGACTGAAGGGAAACGAATTCCGTCCAGTCTTAAGTACCTTGCGGTAAAGAAAAAAAAAGGGGGAGGTGGCCACTGGTGGTCCGCCTCGACATTCCCTTATCCAATCCGTTTATCCTCATGTTAAGCCACTCCCTACTGGGCTGTCCCTAATCTCGACAGCAGTGTCTTTACAGTGCAGACAGGCGTTTTGGCACTCTTTCCCATCATGGCTCTCCCTCTCCTTATCCCACGCTCTCAGGGATTCTCACGGTCGAAACACCTGTATCTTAGCCCTGGTGCATTCACGCCATTTTCCCATACTCATCGAGTTGAACTCGCGGCGCCAGTCATTAAACGGTTCCGGGAAAGAAAAGGCGTCTGCGTGACCCTGCCTCCCACGCATTTGACCTTGCATTGTTGCGAAAGCACATGTCGGTCGTTGTTGGGGTCACGCATACTGTCGCCTCGAGCGACGGCATAGAGCAGGGATGTCCTCCTCATTTCCCACACATTCGGGCCGCCGACCTCTGAGAACGGTCGCTTGACCGCAACCATGCTGGCCATCGTGGGATCGAGCTGCTCCCTGCAGTTTGCCTTCCGTTGATAAGTGCACAGTCAAAGACCACGCAGAGAGGGAGCCGAGAGAGAAGATTTGTACGACGTACAGTGCCGCGCCATCCCGTCTGCAGTTTCGACTTATGAGCGGCAAACATAACACGTCCCCCCTAAAGAGTACGCTGGTTTGTTCTACGCTCAGTGGTACGATAAATCACTGCCGTGATTAGGTCACTGGACTTTCTAACCATACAACAGTCTACACAAACATCAAACACAATTTCAAGACAACAAGACAAGATAATACAATAAATGTAAACAAGTACATGCTAAACAATGAAGCACACCATTGCTGCTTCAAGCAGTATGATCACTAATGTCTTTCTTGAATTGACAATCACACAGTCCACAACATATAGCAGCAAGTGGGCAGGAACATTCACGTCCCCCCCAGTTGGAATGGCACTGTTATTCTGATGGCTTCCATAAACTATTCTGGAGCCTTGATAATGCATCCGCCTTACCGTTACATACGCCCTTCCGATGTTGTACTGACACGTGATATCGCTGTAACGCCAGCGCCCATCCTGTCAATTTCGCCCCGTGCGGAGTCGAAGTTGTAAGGTACGACAGCGGATTGTGGTCGGAAGCGACGTTTACTATGGCACCGAAAAGCCAGTAGTCAAACTTTTTTAAGGCCCATATTATTGCGAACGCTTCCCTCTCAATAGTCGACCAGCGCATCTGGGTCGGTGAGAAGCGGTGGCTTGCAAAGCTTCTGTTGCCCCTCGGCTGACATTTGCGCCAAACATGCTCCCGCCGCCGTGGCTGATGCGTCTGTGAAAAGCCAGTAGGACTCAGATGGCTCTGGAGTGTTAAGCGCCACGGCCTCGCACAAAGATTGTTTGAGAATCTCAAATGCCGCCTGAGCTTCCTGCGGCCAGGGTATCTTATTAGGTACCGCTTTCTTTGTTAACAGCGTGAGCGGGCTCGTCACCTCTGCGTATCGTCGGACGTACTCGCGATAGTAGCCGCAAAGTCCTAACAGGCTGCGTAGTTCCTTTCTGGTGCGCGGTGGTACCAGGTTCTTAATCGCTGCTATTTTTTCAGTCTGGTGCATGTGTCCCTGAACCGACAACATGCCCCAGGTAATGTATGTGGGATTGCGCAATCTGACACTTCTCCGGACTGGCTTTCAGCCCCGCCTTATCTAAGACCTTAAGAATAATGTCGAGATGCTTTAAGTGCTCCTCCCAAGTGCTAGAAAAAATTGCAATATCATCAAGGTATGTCGTGGCATACATTTGATGTTGCGACAAGAGCTTATTCACCATTCTTTGAAAGGTTGCTGCGGAATTTTTTAGCCCGAAAGGCATCACTTTCCATGCGTACTGACCCTCGTGCGTTACAAACGCGGTGAATTTCTTACTCTTCTTTTTCATCGGTACCTGCCAGTACCCGCGCCTAAGGTCCACTACCGTAATGAACTGCGCTCTACCTACTCGGAAAATCAATTCCTGAGGATTCATCATAGGGAACGCATCCGCTTTGGTGACGGCATTTAACGCCCTGTAGTCCACACACATGCGGATATTCCCATCTTTCTTTCCGACGCATACTACCGGGTGTGCGAACTCACTCTCCGTGGGGTAGATCAACTTCGAAGTCAAAAGTTCGTCAACTTGCCGGCTGACTTCCTTTTTAATAGTTCCGGCACCCGATAAGGAAACACCTTTTTTGGCTGGTGGCCCGGTTCTATTTCTATCTTATGTTCGTCTACCTTCGCTATAGCCGGGGTGCCGTCAAAGAGTGTGCAATGTCTTTGGAACACCGCCTGTATTTCCGCCTGCGCGTCAGCATCAAGGTGAGCAACCATCTCGCTCGTTAGCACTAGCTCTTCCCGCTTTATAGTGGTTGGTTGTGGAGCATATTCCACCTCCCCAAAATCATGGTCCTCATCGAAGACGACCCCGATATGACTGACCCTTGCGTAGTAAGGTCGAATGTTGTTGGCGTGGACACTTTTCACCTTTCCCTCAGATGTTTCAACGCGGTAAGAATGTTCGCGCTCACGTCCAACCACTGTGAATGGGCCTAGCCATTTAGGTGACATCTTACAATTCCGATCATTGTCGAAAACCACAACTTGGTCGCCAACGTTAAAAGCTTTGAGCCTGGTGCTGCGATTATACGCACTGGCGTAACTCTCCTGATGAGTTGCACTCATTAGCTCAGCAATATTAGCGGCAGTCTCGAGCTGCTCCTTAAGTTGCTGTACATACTTAGCGGGGTTTTCTCTCAATATTGACGGCACCGGCATTTCTCCCGTCCACGTCCTCTGCAGTATTAGAAGCGGTCCCGTGGGATTCCTTCCATACAATAGTCGAAACGGAGCTACTCCGGTTACCAAATGGGGAACTTCCCGATAAGCCCATAAAACCATTGGCATCAATTTGTCCCAATTCTTGGAGTCTCTCTGGATGACATGATACAACATGTTTTTCAGTACTCGATTCCACCTCTCTACAACTCCATTACTCTCTGGGTGTTCTGGGGTTGAGAATCTTGGTGTGCAGCCTAATTTCTCCAGCATCGTTTGCGTGAGCTGAGATTTAAAATTAGTGCCTTGATCGGAGCAGATCATCTCCGGAACGCCTGTGCGACTGCAGATCTCAATCAGTGCATCACAAGTCGCCTTAGCTGTCAAATAGCGCAGTGGCACCACCTCTGCCCACCTCGTGCAAAGGTCCACTAAGCACAGCGCGTACTTATGCCCTCTCGCTGACGGTGTGTCAAGTGGTCCGATTACATCTACATTGACAACTTGGAAAGGGTGTTCTGGTCTAGTGAGCGGAGTTATAGGCACCCTATCCGTGCGACGCCTGTCTGAACGAATTTGACATTCATGGCACGAACGACAATGCTCCAATATCTCCTTCGCCATACCTGGCCAAAAGAAGTTATACCTAATGCGAGCTTTTGTTTTCTTTGGCCCTAGGTGCCCCCCACATAGTGACTCATGGGCTAAGTGCATTACCTCAGTACGCTTATCTTTGGGGACAACCAGCTGACTCACTCGGGTGCCTGCTATTGAGTCGCAGTGGTATAACAGTCCGTCTGAAATGAACATGCCGGATTTCCCACTACGAGCATCATCCCAACATTTCTTTAGCGTAGCGTCACCCAACTGCACTTTGCGGAACTCTTCTCTTTGGCCTAACGACGCCTCCCTTTCTTCACCAATTTGCACATCTTCCCCGGAAACGTCTTTTTCCTCCAAGGTAAGATTGCAGGCCACCACTTTTGGTTTCTCTACTGCTTGTTCTGCCTCATGAGCAGGCTCGGCCGGTGCTCGACAGGGTGCCAGAGGGCTGCTGACCTTCAACAAAAGTTTCCAATCTTCCTCGGTCAACAAACAATCTGTGCCCTCGACGAGCTCATCAGTTAACGCGCAGAGTAGGTCGACGCTCTGAGGCTGCGTCACCACTCGCGGGCTATTTAATTTTACCGGCAACGTAGCCAGCCTTGCCTCGATCGTTTTACCAAAAGCAGACACCAATCTTACCGTGCCAGACGGCTCTACTAAACTTCGCGGAAGTAGACTCTCCCGAATGACAGTTATCTCACTCCCTGTATCCAAAATCGCATCTGCGGATACATCTGCACATGATACAGGAATTAACTGCAGTTTATTTGTGCCTTCACCCTTGTGTTTCAGAGACTTCACCTTTGCGCTAAGGACGCCATCAGGTATTTCAATTTCCGTCTCGTGGGTTAAAATTACCTTTTGGACCTTCCGCTTTGGCTCGGTAGCCTTCTTCGGGTCGTTCTCCTTATCACTAGCCTTCGGGCACTCTTTAGCGAAATGGCCTGAGCCGTGACATAGGTGGCACTTCAGAGCCCCTTTTTCTACTCGTGTCGCCGGCTTTTGCCCCATTTCTACAGCTGGTTGCTCTGAAGCACGCCCTTTCCCTTTCGCTTGTTCGAAAGTTTGGAGCACTTTAGCGATCTCAGTTGGCCTAAGCCATCCCTCGCCTTCCCTTAATCTCACATACTCCAGACCCTCCGTACTTAGTCCCGATTTTATACGGTCAGCAACCATGAGTTCGGCCATCACTTCTACCGTGTCGGCCTCTCTCACTTGGAGGCAGTATGAGAAATAAGTTTTCACGCGGGACGCGAACTGCGCCCACGTCTCTTCCTTCCGCTTTACTGCTCGTTCAAACCTCTGCAGATACTCTGCCGGGGAAAGCTTCAGTTCCGTCAGCACTGCTGCTTTAACTGCCTCGTAATCTGCACTCTCTTCAGGGTTGAGGTTACGCAGTAGGTAACGAACTCGTTCACTTAGTGTTGGTATAACCAAATGCACGCGACTATCATACGGTACTTGGTATGTAGCAAGCAGTTTTTCTACTTCCTCAAACCATAATGGCACATCCGCGTCACTCGGCAGGCGAAACCCTTTCAGCACTTTTGCACATTGCTGGACAGAATCGAAACACCGTCGCCTCTGATCACCCGTCTCCGCCCTAGAGTTGGACAACGTGCCATTGAGACGTTCCGCGTTCATTCTAGTTTGCAATAGCTTTTCGTACTCAATCTGGAGATTGAGCCTTTGGATTTCAAGTTCGAGCGTTCTCGTTTCACTTGAATTCGGCAAAACCTGAGATGCCTGCTGCATCGATTCTTGCCTCTGAGTAGGCACTCTCGCCTCAGCTGATTTATCAGAATTTAGACTACCATTATTTGATGGCTCTCGATTCCGATCCATATCCGCCACACTCGTACCCTCATCTCCATTAAGCTCCATTGTTTCAGCACCCCCGCGTGTTCTCACCATGTGCTCTACACATAAACTGCCATGCCAACTTGAGAAAGACGTAAGAAATCCTGCCCACCCTTTGCTGAATGCTCTGTCGTTCCTGGAGCTCCTCCACGGCGCCGGAGTTGACTGCTGTGGGATCGTCTCGACGTTGCCGCTGGTGGCTGTTGGACGCCTTGCCCCTCGGGTCTTCTCAGCGCTGGTCCAGTGTATGGTGCTGTAGAGCTCGCCGATCCTGTCGACTGCGCCAGTTATGTTTTTCCTTGTTCGTTTTCTCCTTGATGTGGCTTGAAGTCCCGTCAAGGAGATGATCGAGGTCGATGGAGCAGGAGGCAGGTTGGAGGCAATAAAAACTTGAAGGTATATTGTAGCGAAATTTTTACAGTCATATGTACATCTTGCCGAAGCACACTGATGATAACATAGACATGAACAGGATCTTACTCTTCTACTTAACGTTTCTTAGGTTAGAGCCTAGAACACTGTTACTACATACGAAGAACCGAGTCTCACTGTTCGACCACCAAGTGGTTACGGCCCAGACAGAAGTTGCATCGTACGGAGTCTTACTGATCGATCAGTTAAGTGATCACAGCCTAGACTGAAGGGAAACGAATTCCGTCCATTCTTAAGTACCTTGCGGTAAAGAAAAAAAAATTGGCCGCGTATCTGCGTGCTTCGCTGCAAATGTCGTCTAAACACGATAGAAGAGGCGCTGCGTGAGATATGAACGCCATCTGGCAATACGTCGGGAAACGTGAATGCTGTGTTGCGGGCTGGTAGTCCCGGCGCAGCAGCAGGCAAGACCGGCGGTGACCAACGCGACCGGCGGGGACGCCAGCCAGCCCGAACACGCGGTTTGGCGCGAAGCGCCGAAGCAGAAGAAACGTCCGCACTCAACGAGTACTCTCCACACACTCTTTTATATTCACGTCGCCTGGGTGAAGCAGGAATGCCAGAGCGGCGCCCCATGACACTCGTACAGTGCAATACTGAACTGGAACCGAAACACAACCATGAGCTCGCGCAGAGGGCACGGAGGAAGCCAAGTTTCGGCGCAGTCGCATTTTCAGCGCAGCTTAAGAAACTAGGGTCTCTAAAATTACGTATCTATGTATTTTCTATTAAAGGAACACACCACCTAATACTTGCCTAGTGATGTTGCGCCTCAGATATGCGCAATGTTTGCTTTTTGATCAACCATGTACACAAGTATGAAACTAGTGAGCCGTTCACGATGGCTGGCCCTTGTGCAAGTGGTTCAACTTTGGCCGAGTGGCTGAATCGAGGGACGTGCCGACAAACAGAAAGACAGAAAGACAGACAGGACAGACGGAAAGACAGACCAAAATTTCTGCGTTTAATTTCCCCAAGAAAGACTATCGTCTCTAAAAGGGGGAGGTGGCCACTGGTGGTCCGCCTCGATATTCCCTTATCCAATCCGTTTATCCTCATGTTAAGCCACTCCCTACTGGGCTGTCCCTAATCTCGACAGCAGTGTCTTTACAGTGCAGACAGGCGTTTTGGCACTCTTTCCCATCATGGCTCTCCCTCTCTTTATCCCACGCTCTCAGGAATTCTCACGGTCGAAACACCTGTATCTTAGCCCTGGTGCATTCACGCCATTTTCGCATACTCATCGAGTTGAACTCGCGGCGCCAGTCGTTAAACGGTTCCGGGAAAGAAAACGCGTCTGCGTGACCCTGCCTCCCACGCATTCGACCTTGCATTGTTGCGAAAGCACATGTCGGTCGTTGTTGGGGTCACGCATACTGTCGCCTCGAGCGACGGCATAGAGCAGGGGATGTCCTCCTCATTTTCCCACACATTCGGGCCGCCGACCTCTGAGAACGGTCGCTTGACCGCAAGCCATGCTGGCCATCGTGGGATCGAGCTGCTCCCTGCAGTTTGCCTTCCGTTGATAAGTGCACAGTCAAAGACCACGCAGAGAGGGAGCCGAGAAAGAAGCTTTGTACGACGTACAGTGCCGCGCCGTCCCGTCTGCAGTTTCGACTTATGAGCGGCAAACAACAGTCTTGAACTGCACAACAACATTGCTTTTTTCCAGGATCTCTCGTCGGAACACGGTGGCATGTCACCATTTCTTCAGCCACTATTGACTCACCTACAGCGTCGCCTATTTTAACGACAAGATCGGTCACATCTTCGTTTTCTCTTTGGACCAGACCCTTTACTTCTAGGTTATACCGGCGCGAATACTGGTCGATTTGAACAGTTCTTTTCTGAAGTTGAGCAATGAAAATTTCGTTGCTCTTGCAAGTTTCTCGAAGGCTTGCGTTTTCTTTCATTAAAGCCTCTCTGTCTGTAGACGCGACAACAAGTTTCTTTTTCATCTCCTCAAATTCTGAGTTCACGAACTTTACGCTTTCCTTGAGTACTTTCAATTCAGCGCGAAGCTCACGAATCTCATTTCGGAAATCCCTGTCCGTCGGGGGAGCCATCGGTCCCACGACAAGTGGCACAACATAACAAGCGTACTACACTAAATGATAATACGATAGAAAGAAGCAGTTGTGAAATGGTTGCAGCAGCGACAGTTTTTTGGAATTATTGGCAAGTTGGTGAAGTAAACCATGTTTAACCAAGCTGCAGAAGAAATTGACGGTGAGTAGGTATGCTAGCTAGCTGTCGCTGCTGCCAAGTGGCCGCCTTTGCTTGTCCCTCTGCTTATATAAGCTCCGCCAAGATGACGTCACTCGTCCAACGGTGTTTTCGTCAGTGCTGCGTTTCGCGCTTCCGGTGCACATGCACTTATCCACTGTCCGCACGCGCTGTACGTCCAACGATCTTGAGGCCTGCAGAACAAATGGACGGTGAGTAGGTATGCCGGCTAGCTGTCGCTGCTGCCAAGTCGACTAACTATGGTCAGGCTTGACTATTCTACTCCAGCATCGGCCGGTTCATACAAATCAACAGCGCGAAAGAAATGGAAGACAAAAAGGAAGAACTACACAAGACAAGCGCCCCTTTTGTTTCTCGTTTCTTTCAGCCGGATCCCTACACTACCTACGCACACTGCCCGCCAAAACCGCGTGTCACGCGGTTTTGGCGGGAACGTGTCTCGTGCTAGCTGTTACGTCATGTTGTGATTTTAATCACGTAACTCGCTGTTAAGTGGTTCCTGACAGGAACATATTACGCGACCGGTTATTGCTATTTTAGTCACGTGATTAGCTGTTATCGTTACGTGATTTAATTCATTTGACTAGCTGTCACGTGACGTTACGTGATTTTTAGTCACATGAATACGTTACGCGATGCAAAGTGATTTTAGTCACGTGCCTATAGCACGTGGTTCTGGCGGAAACATGCCACGTGAGTTGATGTAACGTGGTTTTAGCGGCAACATGTCCCGTGATTAGTTATTACGTAATCTTAGTCACGTGACTAGTTACGTGAGTTTGTGCGCGTGACTAGTTTTTGCATTATGTTAGGTGCTTTAGATACGTGACTACCGCTTACATATTTTTGGCAGAACATGTCTGACAGGCTGTTTTATGATGTTACGTGGTTTTTAGTCACGGGTCTAGATATAACTAGGGCTCCTTGTTTTCGGTTTTATCTGAAAAAATCAAATAAACATTCGCCGGTAAAATTTTTGACAACTCGTTTTTATCCGATAAACTCCGATTTCAAGTGCCAATATGACCTGGACCAACACCAACTCGCCCAACTTTTTATTACACTGGTTCCGTTCTTTATCGAAAGGGCAATTGTTTTAAGTGCTCATTGATACATCTTATGGTTTAACCGATTTAAAGTTTACCACGCGTAGCTGTGTTAGGCGACGTAGCCGTATTGTGCTCCGACTCAGCTTCCTACATGCAGAAGCTTCACAAGGACTTCCAACTCTCCAACCCCGAATTCAAGGCGCTTCACTTCAATGATCCGTGCCACCTACTCAACAACGTTCTGGAGGATGGAATCAGGGCGAGCTCGTTTAACGTAGTTCAAGATTTTGTTGTGCACTTTCCTGCCCTGTTGAAGTCGTCGCGGGAGCTGCGCCGTAAGTTTAGTCTTCTGTGCTTGGCCATGGGCATGTCCTTGAAGTCGCTAAAAACCTGTCGGAGTTAACACGAGAAAGATCCAGCCCCGACAGCGTTCAGTTTTCGAAGTGATTTTTTTATAATCGCGCTGCACCCGCCGCGCGGCCGAATGCCAACTTCTTCTTCCTTGACGAGCGCCGAATTCTGAGGCGCTACAGGGCTCCCCCCATAGAACTAGAGCCATAGGAGTCGCCCAGTGAACATGCTTGGATGTGGGCATCCCGGCTGAAGATTGAAGCCCCGCGGACGCGAGAGCGGCGATATACGCAGGTTTCAGTCGACCGGCAGCCACGATGTCTTCACGGCCACTGATGTCCAGCGTGAACGTCTTAGGTGTACGATGGAGTACGCGGAATGGACCATCATAGGCTGGTGTGAGTGGTGGCCGTATTTGGTCACGCCGAACGAAGACGTGACTGCAGTCATGCAGATCCTGGCTGACGAAGACAGACTGGGGTGTCGGTCGGCAGGAATCACAGGAGCAAGGTCCCGAAACGTGGTGCGCATTTCTCGAATATACGTGGAGGCATCGTGAGTGGAAGGTGGCGATGATGGCTAGAAGAATTCTCCTGGAAGACGCAGGGATCTGCGTCTTCCAGGAGATCTGATCGGATGCCCAGAAGTACAAAGGGGAGGTGGTCGAGCCAACGTTCCCTTGGCTGGTGAGCAGTGAGGGCAGCTTTCAGTTGTCGATGAAGCCGTTCGACCATGCCATTGGCGGAAGGATGGTAGGCAGTTGTGAGGATCTGTCGAATGCCGAGGATATTGGCAAGTGCGGTCAAAAGGGCCGATTGAAATTGACGACCGCGATCAGTGGTGACGACAGAAGGGCATCCAAAGCGCGACACCCAGCCGTTTGTGAAAGCCTTAGCAACTGTTGGTGCTGTAATGTCGGAAATGGGAAACGCTTCCGCCCATCTGGTGAAGCGATCCACACATGTCAGCAGGTGACAGGCTCCTTACGATGACGGAAGAGGGCCGACGATGTCGAGATGGACGTGAGAAAACCTTGCGTCTGGAGACCGAAAGGGGGATGTTGCCGTGACAGTGTGGCGGTGAACTTTAACCCGCTGGAACTCAAGGCAGGTTCGCGCCCAGCGTCGGACATCAGCATTGATGCATGGCCTAAGGAAACGAGATGTGGCTAGCTTCTGGGTCGCACGAATACCAGGATGGCTCATGTTGTGCAATTGATCAAAAATTGCACGACGAAAAGATGAAGGCACGAAGGGCCGAGGGACACCAGTAGACGTTTCGCACGCTATTAATGAGGTAGAAAATGGAAGCGGGCACTCCGTGAACGATAGAGACGTGGATGAAGAACGAAGACGATGCAGCTCAGGATCGTTGCTTTTGGCAGCTGCTAGCTCTTCCATGTCTAGTGGTGGCTGGGTCGACAAGGCATCGATGCAGGATAGCGCATCAGCAGCAGCATTTTCCGGCCCATGTACGTGTCTGAGATCCACAGAGAACTCGGAAATATAGCATAGTTGACGGATCTCCCGTGCAGTGTAATTGCTATGATTGCGATGGAAGGCAAACGTCAGGGGCTTGTGGTCTGTATCGACGTAAAAGTCCCGGCCCTCCAATAAATGGCGAAAATGTTTCATGGCGAGGTATACCGCGAGGAGTTCTCGGGCAAATGTACTGTATATTGCTTTCGGTGGCTTCAGTTTTTGCGAGAAAAAAAAGCCGGCAGATCCCACGCACTGTGGGAATCGATGTAATGCGAAGCAGCCAGCAAAGAGCTGCATACATCGCCTTGTTTGTCTTTGAGCCAAATGAAATCATTCATGCCATGGCATCTAGTCCACCATATATCGCATGTTTGCCATGCACGCATGCATGCGCAATCTAGTATACACCATGCCAATGAAACGCATATTCTCGTATTCTCGTATATACAATGCATGACCTGTCGTTTATCTTCAACACGCACTCGTGTCATGCCATGCAAATTTTGGTATATATCCAGTTAACAAAACGGCCGGAAGCGCACCATGACAGTGGCATGTAAATCATACCGTACATGATATGCATAGCATGATTCGCATGTTAAGCCCTCTCATTTATGTTCGTCATACAGTCACATCGCGCAATACCAATTTTGGTGTATATCGAACGAGCGAAATGGCCGCGAGTGCACCATGAGTATGGCATGTAAATCATGCCATACATGACATGCATATCATGGTTTTTCATGTTACCACCTGTCACTAATGTTCATCATACAGTCACATCGCGCAATACCAGTTTTGGTGTATATCAAGCTAGCGAAACGGCCGCGAATGCACCATGAGCGCGGCATGCAAAACATGACATACATGACATCATGTCACGGTTTTAATGTTACCACCTCTTATTCATGTTCGTCATACAGTCGCGTCGCGCAATACCAATTTTGGTATATATCAAGCTAGCGAAACGACCGCGAATGCACCATGAGCATGGCATGTAAATCATGTCGTACATGACTTGCATGTCATGATTTTCATGTTACCACCTCTCACTTACGTTCGTCACACGGTCGTGTCGCGCAATACCAATTTTGGTGTATATCATGCAAGCGAAACGGCCGCGAATGCACCATGAGCTTGGCATGTAAATCATGACATACATGTCATGGACGTCATGGTTTTCATGCTACCACCAGTTATTCATGTTCTTCATACAGTCACATCGCACAATTCCAGTTTTGGTGTATATCAATCTAGCGAAACGACCGCGAGTGCGCCATGAGCGTGGCATGTAAATCATGTCGTACATGACATGCATGTCATGAGTTTCGTGTTACCACGTGTCAGTTATGTTCGTCATACAGAAATGTATCGTCATACTAGTTTTCGTATATATCCCTTCATTTAAACGGTCGCGAGCACCCAGAGACCATGTCATGTAAATCATGCTGCACATGGCATGCGCGTCATGATTTGCATGTTCGGACCTGTCATTATGTTCGTCATGAATTCTTGTCACGCCGTACCAATTTTGGTGTATATGAAATTAACGGAACGACCGCAAGAGCCTAAGGCCGTGGAATGTAAATCATGCTGTTCATGACATGCGTGTCATGATTTTCATGGTATGACCTGTCATTTATGTTCGTTATAAGGCCATGTTATGACACACCAATTTTGGTATACGTGCGCTTAACGAAACTGCCAGGAGAGCACAAAGTCGTAGGCGGCTAGATAGATAGATAGATAGATAGATAGATAGATAGATAGATAGATAGATAGATAGATAGATAGATAGATAGATAGATAGATAGATAGATAGATAGATAGATAGATAGATAGATAGATAGATAGATAGATAGATACGCTCAAAGTCGCAGAAGTTCGCTAAGAAATGCTTCGCATTTAAAAATCCCTGCGGGAAAGAAATCCACGCAGTGTAATCACAGCAAATTGCAAACACTTAGAATGGTTGTCCTAGTGTATCTGCCACTAGAGTTCAAATTGCGAATAATTAATTGTTGCGCTTTAATTTACTTTTAAACAATCACCCCGTGCACTTTCGATGGAGGCACTAAAGTACCTCGGGAAAAAACTCCTGCCGGCGGATTAAAACTAATCGCCATGTACAGCATAAGAACGTTGTCGGCGTTATCTTGAGTGCATTGCTTAGTAATCATTTTTTTAAAGATTGCTCCCCGTAAAGCTACGCCGAGCGCATGCCCTTGGTGTCAACTTTGCCGCATTATTCGGCGTCCCAGAAAGCTGGACATGAATATATCGGTATGTAGCGCCGTGAAACGGCACTTCTGAGTGTGCGTGAATGTGTGCGCGAATGTGTGCTTCGGTGTGTGCGCGAAAGGCCAACAGCGCAAGCGCGAGGAGCCACGTGACTTTTCTTCGTGCACTTCAAAGGAAATGAAAGTTCAGTTGTTTGGGACGCGAGTGGCTTACTTCGCTTGCGCGACCTGCTCGCCCAGCTCGGCCTAGCAGTGCGTTCCAGCAGGTATAAACAAACTGGGGAAACATAAAGACACCGGCATAACATGTAGTACATCCCTCCTCCCAGATCATACAACGCTTGTTTTAGGTTCAGTTTCTTTCAGCGGGCGATCAGTGAGTGGAACAGGCTGCCGAATTCCGCTGTCTTATCGGAATGTGTACCTTCATTCTTAAAAACCTAAATCACGTCGTGTTTAAAGATATATAGTTCATTTTATGCTTATTTTGTGTGCCCAAGAGCAAAGTACTTTGGCTATTCTTGTCATTCATTGTTATGTATAATAGTTGTTTGTATAGGGAGTACCTATTTCTGTGTATGCGTGTTTGTTTTTCCACCCCTGTTATAGCCCAAATGGGGCTGACTATAATAAAATGAAAAGAAAAATGAAATTAAATAATGGCCAAGCACCAAGTTGCCCAACACGCAATGTATGCATTATCATTGAGGCACTAAATATACCAGGCAGAGCATGTGCTTTTTGTAGTTTGCGTTATTATTTCATAATTCTTGTTTAGTGCACGTGTAAAGCAGCAAACGCAGATTTTCAGTAAAACCTCACCTGCATGTCCCAAATGTGTGCTTTTCCGCAGTATGAGGCGTTTCTGTCACGCATGACACTTACAAGCTAAAGAATTAATCAAGTAGCTTGTAAAAAAGTAATTGCAAACTCCTGAGATTTTTTGCTTCTACTCGCATTTTTCGACACGCACATAATCTTGAGATGCATCCTATAACACAGCCTGCGGTCATAGAATTTTGTCCCAAATCAGATTAGCTGCGTGAGCTGGCGTAAGATCCCAGTTTTGTCATGTATTGCTCTGTTGGGCACAGGGCCTGCCTGGCAAGGAAGGTCCGCCTGGCATCCAAGGACGGCCTGGTGACAAGGGACCAGTTGGGCTGCCCGGACAGCCTGGACCACCGGGCATCCAAGGTTTGCAGGTAGTGTCCGCCCCTTATACTGTGCCTAATTTTTTGCAGATGCAGTGCAATATGTTTTGCATCAAGTTGAAGTTATAAGAGAGTTCTGTGCGTTCTGTTATACAAAGCAAGCCTTGAAGTGACAATGAGACAGATCTGCTTTATTAACAAGTGGGTCCATTTATGTGTTATTTGAAATCTTTCTAAGGCCTGCGACTGCATTTTGTACCATTGACTTGGTAAGTTAATAGTTTAATTAGAGTTTATTGCATCTGACTGCTTTTATCGTTTTATTGAGGGGTCGTGAACTACCGCTTGGGTTGGCGAGAAAGGCTTTTGGTGTAGCGCGTAAGGAAACACATACACGAGAAGGAACAAGGAATACCACACAGCGCTACTAGCAACAATGTCTTTATTTTCAAGAACCAGACCGCCTATATACCACCAAAATTAGGCAGACAGCCGAACACGTGGGATCACTCAAATAATGCGTAAAAACCCGCTTCACCTGAGCAAAATCATGACAGGGGAAAACTGTAAATCACCGCTTGCGCGAAAATCCCAACTCTTTAGGTGACAATGTTATCGATGGCTTGCTCACACACAACTGACCAAGCGCATCGATAAGCTCGGCTTCGACTATAAGACGGGTGATCTCTTTTTTATCTTGACCAACAATGACGGTGTTATGAAACAATGGTCGGCAACCGCACGCATGAACGTGGAGTACTAGAAACCCATCAGGAGCCACTCTATTCGATTTGTAATGGTACTTAGAATAACAGAGAGCTGAGCAAGGGCGTGCAAACACGGACACAAGAAAGAAGTCAGGACACCAAAAACGCCGACTAACAACTGAAGAGACGCACAACGGCAGAAAAGAAAGAAGGCACGAAAACTTATCTGCGCATGCCCATGCAACAGGCGAACCTATCAATCCGGCACGCGTGGCGGTCTACGTGGAAGATAACTGTTAAGGCATTTGATTTCATCTTTATGCAAGTTAATCGACGGTTGGCTCACGCATGCGCTACCACTATTCTCGATATGCCATGCTTCAATCATCAGGCGCGTTTCTTCATTTCTATGCCGGTTTTTCGTCAAAGCACTCGAAAGTTGTAAAAAAACGTCATCGCCATGTCTTGCGTTAGGTCAGCCCTCACCAAGTCGTGTGAGCACAAAATGAGTGATAGCTTTAACGCACAGGTTACACGTCTTTTAGATGTAGGGTATCCTCGTGATGCAGTGGCCACGGTCGCTGAAAGTTTAAAGAAGTCTATTGTGTTAAGTCCGAGCATGGTTGCAGAAAGTGATAGGAAAAAACGTGTCGTAGGTATACCGTACATTCATCGCGTATCTGACAGGCTAAAGAAAGTAGGAACCAGACACGGCGTTAATGTTGTTTTCACGGCTGTCAATAAGCTAGGTAAGATTTGTGCCGCTGTGCAGAGGAAGAATGAGGGAGTAACAGACAAGAAGCGGACCGATATTTGTTTCGTAAAACACACCAACAAATTCACTGATTGCCCTACGAGTGTGGTGTATAAGATCCCTTGCAGCTGCGGCCGCTTCTACGTAGGACAGACGGGCCGATGCATCAACCAGAGATTTTTGGAACATAAGAGATCGCCAACAGGAGGCTCACCTTCTAATCTATCTTTACATTGTCGAGATTGTAAGTGCACGCCAAAATTTGATGAACGCGCAGTGTTGTATCGGCATAGAAATGAAGAAACTCGCCTGATGATTGAAGCATGGCATATCGAGAATAGTGGTAGCGCATGCGTGAGCGAACCGCCGGTTAACTTGCATAAAGATGAATTCAAATGCCTTAACAGTTATCTTCCACGTAGACCGCCACGCGTGCCGGATTGATAGGTTCGCCTGTTGCATTGCTTGCGGCCTGAATGTCCAACGAGACGGAATGTACAACGAGACTGAATGTCCAATAGTGGACATTCAGTCTCGTTGGACATTTCGTCTCGTTGGACATTCCGTCTCGGTTGGACATTCAGCCTCGTTGGACATACAGTCTCGTTAGACATTCCGTCTCGGTTGGACATTCAGTCTCGTTGGACATTCAGTCTCGGTTGGGCATTCCGTCTCGTTGGACATTGCGTCGCGGTCAAAAATTTCACTTTTCCGTTTTCGTTCCACACATCCCAATATTTGCTGTGAAAATTTTACGAATGTGCCCTAACATTTGCGACGTGCGTGAAAATTCGTTTCGTCTTCACGATATATATATATATATATATATATATATATATATATAGAGAGAGAGAGAGAGAGAGTGAGATAGAGAGAGAGAAAGAGAGAGAGAGAGAAAGCGCAAAGACACGAGGGAATAAAATAAAGACACAAGACGCAAAAAAGAAGTATTTAAATATAAGAAAAAAATATTTAAAGAACTCCCTTTTGCACCCGTTTGCTCGTGTTCATATAACTTCATGCCTTTTCAACCAATCGAGTTGAAAGGTTGCGCTTTTCATGCTTTTGTTACGTGCGTCCTCCCTAAACAAATGTACCTGTAACTTTAGCACAGTTTAACAATTATGCAAAACCAAATAGCCCGGTACCTCACCTTGTTGAGTAATCGATTAGCTTTCAGTTTTTTCTGCGTAATCCGTTAGTTTTTTTTTTAAAAAAGTAATTGTAATCGCTGACGCTCTTTCACTGTAATGCGTACAAGTCTGTTCCCGACCCAGTTTTTTTTTTTCACTTGAGCTTCACAGCACCAATATCGACGTCATTGGAAGAGCAATAGAAAAGCTCGTGTTCAGGCCGGTTCTGAAAGGTCGTCAAATGATTTTAAACATTATAAAAACGGTTTTATTGTCGCCAACGATTACCTGTATGATATGTGTTGTAATCAAAAATTATTCACGCGAAGCATTTTGCAGAACGCGAGCAAGACTGGCTACTTCGGCAATACGCTCAGAAAAAATGAGCAGTTCGTAGCGGATGGCCTGATGCTCTCTTGACTGGCCCGGTGCAGCGCAGCTGTAGGTGACCGCTCATTGCACGTCACTCTAATGTGGTGTGACGTCACTAAAACTTTCGTTACGCTTCCTACACAGTGACGTCGGTGTCAGTCGCGCTAGCGATGGGTCTCGATCGCGAGAATGAGCATTTACACAGACTTTGGAAGTGAATTAAAATATATTGTAAACGTTTGCTGCGTGCAGTACTTCGTGCTGAGCGTCCTTGCTTACAGAGAAAGCCTACAGCAGGCTTTTTATAGCCTCAAAATTTGGTGACACCACCCCTTTAACGGCCTTTCCTAGACAGGGCTGCAGTTCTCTTGTAGCCGAAATGCCATGACATGTTTCCATCAAGGTAGTCAAAAGTAAAAATGATATCCCACACTCCGTATGCTTCATAATCATTTCGTGGTTCTGGCGCGTAAAACCCAAGAATTTAATTTTAAAGGAAAATTTCCTCCCTTCGACCCGCATTCTTTAAGAGGAAAGAAGAATTGTTCTAGGGGCTCGTAGAAAGCCAACAATCAAGCCAAGGAAAGCATAGGTACGTTATTTGTTGGTGTTTTTTAACTGTAGTGTAACGAATATGACCTAAATTGAAAGGACTTAAATGGCACGAAAAAGCACACTTTCGTTCGGTGGGATTCGAACCCACAACTTTCGCATTACGCGTCTGATGCTCTAACAATTAAGATACGACGGAGGGCGCTCCCTCGTCCACCTTGTTGGGTATTTACGTGAGCTTGATCCCTGGGAGTGTTACCAAGCGCAAATCGTCGCTGTAATTATAAGGTTGCGGGTTCGGATCCCACAGATGGAAAGGGTGTTTTTTCGTCTACTTGGATTCCTTTGAATATGGGTTATACGTATTACATCGCAGTTAAAAAAAGCAACAAATAGTGTCCCCAATGTTTTATTTGGCTTAATTGGCTGTTGGTTTTCCAACAAATAACTGAGTCTCTCGAACTATTCTTCTTTCGCACTTTCATAGCAAGGGCTTCGTCCTGCCTCGTGACGCTTTCTGCCAAAAATAGTGTTTCACACTCGCAGCCTTAGCTGCGAGTGGCGCTGCTAACACTCTCAGGGACTAAACGCACATAGATACCGCACAAAGTGGACGAGGGAGCGGCCTCTCTCGTAATCTTTTAAGGGGCTGTGATGTCCGATTTATGACAGAGATAAACAGTAACAGCGAAGTATGCAAACAAAAAAAATAAAGCAATAAGGTAACATATTCAACGTACATATGAAAACTAAAAATACAAAATAGAAATAAAACTAAGAAAACTTGAAATTATGATAAATGCAGTAAAGAGAATACGGAAACAAAAATACGACGCCCGACGCCGCAGACAGTCAATATTTGCAAAACACACACAAAAAAATGCGATCTTCCGTTAGGCTATCTTAACCCAATGAATGAGTTGTCTGAGAAATTTCAAACGAGGGCACGTTTATCTCTTCTAAATTGGACATTCCGTCTCGGTTGGACATTCAGACTCGTTGGACATTCAGTCTCGTTGGACATTCCGTCTCGGTTGGACATTCAGACTCGTTGGACATTTAGTCTCGTTGGACATTCCGTCTCGGTTGGACGTTCCGTCTCGTTGGACATTCAGTCTCGCCGGTCACGTGACCCATTGGACATTGAGTCTCGTTGTACATTCCGTGTCGTTGGACATTCAGGCTCTGCGCTTGCGGCCTGAATGTCCAACGAGACGGAATGTCCAGTAGTGGACATTCAGGCTCGTTGGGCATTTCGTCTCGTTGGACATTCCGTCTCGGTTGGACATTTCTTCTCGTTGGACATTCCGTCTCGTTGGACATTTCGTCTCGATTGGACATTCCGTCTCATTGGACATTCGGTCTCGGTCGGAAAATTTAAATGAGTCGCCAGTCGGAGGAACCGAATTGTACGTAATAGAATACATGTAAGCCGGCAAAGTAGCCACAATATTGTGGGCAGCGAGTTTGCATACTTTGCTACACCAGTTTCTGTTGAGCGCTCTGTTCTAGGATTTATTTAGTGGTGCCACCATTTTCGTCGCTGGGATCCAAACGCGCACTTTCAAATTACGCGTCTGATGCTCTAAAAATTGAGCTACGACGGAGGACGCTCCCTCGTCCACACCGTTGGGTATTTATGTGCGTTTCATCCCTCGGAGTGTTAGCCAGCGCAACTCGTAGCCGTATTTGTAAGGCTGCGAGTTTGGATCCCACTGACGGAAAGGGTGTTCTTTCGTCCATTTTATTGCCTTCAATTTAGGTTATAGTATCATTAGAGTAGAGTTACAGACAACAAATAATGTTCCTCTGCTTCGCTTTTGTTTGACTTATTGGTTGTTTTTTTTTTTTAACAAAGGATAGAGCCCCTCGAACAATTCCCCTTATTTCGCACTTTCATAGCGAGGGCTTCGTTCTGGTAGGCGTGATGCAGCATGTGAGGGTTTATTTAACCGAAATAAAATAACATATGAAATATACATCTGAAAACTAAATATAGGAAAGAAAAATAAATGAAACAAAAGTTGAAGTTATGATAAATGCAGTAAAGAAAATTAATAAGGGAACAAGAATACGATGCTGGCTTTCCTGTCTCAACCCTATCGTCCATTTCGCTGAGGTTGCTAAAATCATTAAAACTGTCCGCCTCTCGAACGGGTCAGCGCACCAACGCCACCAAAAAGCGAAAGAATGTTGCCGTGATCCCATATGTCCATGGGCTCTCGCATAGGCTCAAGAAGATTACTAAGGGCTATGACGTAAATGTTGTTTTTTCTGCTCGAGGTGAGGTTGGAAAAGCATGTGCTGCGATATACAGGAAGAAGAATGGCCAGTCACGGAGAAATTTGTGCTCCGTCAATCATCCCACCCGTTTTGTATCATGTGCGGTAGTGTATGACATCCCGCTCACTTGTGGAAAGAAATATATTCGACAGACGGGTGCCTGCCTTAACGATAGACTACGCCAGCACAATAACACTTTAAAAGGCACGCCTACTTCACATATGTCTGCTCATTGTCGTTCTTTTGGCTGTAAACCGCTGTTTAATCGCACGCATGTCATCTTCAGGAACGTTGACCAAAGCTCTCGTGAAATCACAGAAGCTTTTCACGCTAGGTACAACCATGATGTTTGCATTTCCATCCCATCTATCTGTCTTCATGACTGCGTATTTAGCCTGCTTGAAAGAAGTGACAATTCTCTGTAATGCGATGATGCGCGCGCAGTCGGATTACGTGTATTTATTCCTTCCTGCTCAATAAACCCAACAGTTGTTAGTCAGCGTCTGTCCTGTGTAGTCCCCCTTCTCGTATCTTCGTCTTTTTGCGCTGTTTAAACAATGAAGAATACGATGCCCGGCGCCACAGTGAACATTTACAAAACACAAAGAAAATGCGATCTTCCGTTCGGCTATCTTAACGCAATGAATCAGTTTTCTGGCAAATTTCGAACTAGGACAAGTTCCTCTCTTCTAAATCGAACATTCCGTCTCGTTCGACATTCCGTCTCGGTTGGACATTCAGACTCGTTGGACATTCAGTCTCGTTGGACAACGCTCAGCGGTTTGCGCTGAGCGTTGCTGACACTCTTTGTGGGCGAGAAACGAATAAACCAAAAGTGATAATAAGAACTTGTGGCCGGAAAATGAGAACTAGGACTACAGCAATACACGCTGTACAATGATAGCGGCGAACAGGGCGTCGTCCGTCGATCAACTGACAAGCGGTGAAGCGCGTCGGCATTTAAACATGTGCCGTCGAATATTCCAGCATTATCGCTGGCAGTCGTGCAAATTCTAGAATAGGCTCGGGTGTGCGCGTCCTGCGCGCAATCTTAACAAAACGATCTACAATGATCTACAATGAGGCGCGGTTTGCGCTGAGCGTTGCTGACACTCTTTGTGGGCGAGAAACGAATAAACCAAAAGTGATAATAAGAAACGCCCGTGGCAATGCCCCCCTCTGAAAAAGCATCGTCCCGATGCTTAAAACAGAACAGTCCAATGCATGCAACAATAAATAACAAGAATAAAGCAACAAAGTACAATAAACAATAAGCACAAGCAAGAAAGTACAATAATAAAGCAAAATGACAGTCCTCAGATTCGCTAACGCGTGTAATATGGTTTGAGGCGCACGACATGGACGACTTCAGGTCGTGCACGGCGCCGCTGAGAGTTCGTAATGCCGTCAGGGACAACCTCGTAGTCGAGTGCGCCGAGGCGGCGAAGTACCCTGTACGGTCCGAAGTATCGTCGGAGAAGCTTCTCACTAAGTCCCCGTCGGCGTATTGGCGTCCATACCCAGACACGGTCGCCGGGCTGGTACTCCACGAAGCGTCGTCGAAGATTGTAGCGACGACTGTCGGTGCGCTGCTGGGTCTTGATGCGCAGGCGGGCCAGCTGTCGAGCTTCTTCGGCACGTTGTAAGTAAGCGGCGGCGTCGACATTTTCTTCGTCGGTGACGTGGGTAGCATGGCGTCCAGCGTCGTCGCAGGGCTCCTTCCGTAGACCAACTTGTACGGCGTCATCTGCGTCGTTTCTTGGACGGCCGTGTTGTAAGCGAAGGTCACGTACGGAAGGACGGCGTCCCACGTCTTGTGCTCAACGTCGACGTACATGGCCAGCATGTCGGCGATGTCTTATTTAGACGTTCGGTGAGGCCATTGGTCTGCGGGTGGTAGGCGGTGGTGCGGCGGTGGCTCGTCTCGCTGTATTTGAAGATCGCCTGAGTTAAGTCCGCAGTAAAGGCGGTACCTCTGTCTGTGATGAGGACCTCTGGGGCGCCATGACGCAAGACGATGTTCTCCACGAAGAACTTGGCTACCTCGGCGGCACTGCCTTTGGGCAAGGCCTTTGTCTCGGCGTAGCGGGTGAGGTAGTCAGTTGCTACGACGATCCACTTGTTGCCGGAAGTCGACGTGGGGAACGGCCCCAGTAGATCCATCCCGATTTGCTGGAACGGCCGGTGAGGTGGTTCGATTGGCTGCAGAAGTCCCGCTGGCCTAGTCGGCGGTGTCTTCCGTCGCTGGCAATCTCGGCAAGTCTTAACGTAGTGGACTACGTCGGCAGCAAGGCGTGGCCAGTAGTATTTTTCCTGTATTCTGGCAAGCGTGCGGGAAACACCGAGGTGTCCAGCCGTCGGGTCGTCGTGTAGGGCCTGGAAGACTTCTGGTCGCAATGATGAGGGCACGACGAGAAGGTAGTCAGTTCGAAGTGGCGAGAAGTTCTTCTTCAGGAGAACGCCGTTCCGTAAGAAAAACGACGGCAGTCCTCGCTTGAATACCTTCGGAACAACGGCGGTCTTGCACTCGAGGTACTCAATAAGGCCCCCCAGTTCCGCGTCGGCCCGTTGCCTTTCGGCGAAGTCGTCGGCACTTATGGTTCCGAGGAAGCAGTCATCGTCGTCGTCTTGCGGCGGTGCGTCGACGGGGGCACGAGACAAGCAGTCGGCGTCAGAGTGTTTTCGTCCGGACTTGTACACGACGGTAATATCGAATTCTTGAAGCCTCAGACTCCATCGTGCGAGACGACCTGAAGGGTCCTTCAAGTTAGCTAGCCAGCATAAGGCGTGATGGTCACTGACAACTTTGAAGGGCCTGCCATAGAGGTAGGGGCGAAACTTTGACGTAGCCCAGAGGATGGCAAGGCATTCCTTTTCTGTTGTGGAATAGTTTGCTTCCGCCTTGGATAGTGACCGGCTAGCATAACTGATAACCCTTTCAAGCCCGTCAGCCTTTTGCACAAGGACGGCACCGAGTCCTACGCTGCTTGCGTCGGTGTGTATTTCCGTATCGGCGCAATCGTCGAAATGCGCGAGTATGGGTGGCGTCTGCAGGCGTCGTTTAAGTTCTTGAAAGGCTTGCACTTGCGCCGTTTCCCACCTGAATTCCACGTTATTCTTCGTGAGAAGCGTCAGTGGTTCGGCGATCCGTGAAAAGTTTTTGACGAAGCGTCTGTAATAGGCGCATAAGCCGAGAAATCGGCGCACGGCCTTCTTGTCAGTGGGTGGCGCGAAGTCGGCGATGGCAGCTGTTTTCCGCGGGTCTGGGCGCACTCCAGACTTGCTGATCACATGACCCAGAAACAAGAGCTCGTCGTACGCAAATCGGCACTTTTCTGGCTTCAGGGTCAGTCCAGAGGCCTTGATTGCTTGAAGTACTGCCTCAAGCCGCCGGAGATGCTCGTCGAAGGTTGAGGAAAACACGACGACGTCGTCCAAATACACAAGGCACGTCTGCCACTTCAATCCGGCCAGTACGGTGTCCATGACACGCTGGAACGTCGCAGGTGCCGAGCAAAGACCGAAAGGCATGACCTTGAACTCAAAGAGGCCGTCGGGTGTTATAAAGGCAGTCTTTTCTCGGTCTCTCTCGTCGACTTCGATTTGCCAGTAGCCGGTCTTGAGGTCCATCGACGAAAAGTACGTCGCGTTGTGAAGTCGATCCAGGGTGTCGTCTATTCGTGGGAGGGGGTACACGTCCTTCTTCGTGATTTTGTTCAGGCGCCGATAATCACGCAGAAACGCAGTGTCCCGTCCTTCTTCTTCACTAACACCACGGGTGACGCCCACGGACTCTTGGACGGCTGGATGATGTTGTCGCGTAGCATTTCGTCGACTTGTTTCTTTATCGTGTCGCGCTCTCGAGTAGAAACTCTGTAGGGGCTCTGACGGAGTGGTCGAGAATGTTCTTCTGTTATAATGCGGTGCTTCGCAAGGGGCGTTTGTCGGACCCGCGATGACGACGAGAAACAGTCCCTGTATTGCAGGAGCAGGGTTTTCAGCTGGTCTTGCTTGGCCTTAGGAAGGCTCGGATTGACGTCAAAATCCGGTTCGGGACCTCTGTTCGTCGAAGCAGGTTCGGCAGCATCGAAGAGGGCGAAAGCATCGCTGGCGGCTACACATTCGTCGATGTAGGCACCGTCGTACCCATGTTGAGGTGCCTATATTCGTGGCTGAAGTTTGTCAGCAGTACCTTTGCTTTACCGTCATGCAGCTCGGCGATACCTCTTGCGACGCAAATTTGACGATTCAGGAGTAGGTGCTGATCACCCTCGATGACGCCTTCAAGGTTCGCAGGTTTTTCGGTGCCGACGGAAATAATGACGCTGGAGCGCGGCGGAATGGTCACCTGCTCTTCTATCACATTCAATGCATGGTTGCCTGGCATCGCGTGGGGCGGGAGCGCTTTGTCTGAGGTCAGTGTTATCGACTCAGACCTCAGGTCGATGACGGCGCCGTGGTCACTTAAGAAGTCCATTCCAAGTATCATATCCCTAGAGCAGTTTTGTAGGATTACAAAACTCGCAGGATAAGTCCGGTTATTGATGGTGACTCGCGCCGTGCAGACACCAATCGGCGTTATCAGATGGCCTCCAGCGGTCCGGATCTCGGGGCCTTCCCAAGCAGTCCTAACTTTCTTCAACTGTGCTGCGAACGGCCCACTGATGACGGAATAGTCGGCTCCAGTATCGACGAGAGCAGTGACGTTGTGGCCGTCGATCAGAACGTCGAGGTCGCTAGTGCGCCGTCTTGCGTTGCGGTTAGGTCGCGGCGTCGGGTCACGGCTACGTCGGTTTGCACCGCTGCTTCCGCGTTGCGTCGTCAGGTCTGCTTCCGGTCGCAAAGTTTCGTCTTCAGGGCGTCGTTCGGCGTGCGGCGGGGGCTCGGAACTTCGTCGCGGCGTGGTCGTCGACGGCGGAGGATCTTCAGCATTTCGTCGTTCAGCAACCGCACCTCCATCGGTTGCTGCCCTTAGTTTTCCGGATACGGGCTAGGCGACCGGCCCCCGGTTGGGCCAGTGTACTGCCGGCGGTGCGGTGACATGTAACGGCCGGGCGACGGCGAGCGGGAAGGTCGTCGTTCTTGCCGCTGTGCTCCGGTGAGATAGTCGTCGATGTCGCGAGGCCGTTCGCCTGGCTGCGGGCGCGGCGCGTTGACGGCGAATCCGCGTAGCCCCATCTGTCGGTATTGGCAGCGGCGGTACGTGTGGCCGGCCTCCCCGCAGTGGTAGCAGAGCGGGCGGTTGTCAGGGGCGCGCCAAACGTCGGTCTTTCGGGGGTGTAGCTTTGGCTTGCAGGCGGGCGGGATAGCGTCGGAGGTGGCGGCGGTGTCTGGCGACGGAAATGCGACGGCGCGGGGCGTTGGTGATAGCGCGGAGTGGCGACAGCATGGCGTGCAACGGGAGCATAGCTCATGGCTTCCGGCTCAGGTTGCGGCGGTGCAGCAACTCCCAGCGAATGCTGAAGTTCCTCGCGAACGACGTCGGCTATGGAATGCACCTGGGGTTGCGATGCAGGAAACATCTTTCGGAGCTCTTCGCGCACGACCGCCCTTATCGTCTCACGCAAGTCGTCCGAGCCCAGCGCATGTGCTTCCCCGTAGTTCGTCGTCGGCATGCGGCGGTTGTATTGCCTCGTGCGCATCTCGAGCGTCTTCTCGATTGTTGTTGCCTCCGCCAGGAATTCTTGGATGGTCTTGGGTGGGTTTCTGATCAGTCCCGCGAACAGCTCCTGCTTGATTCCTCGCATGAGGAAGCGCACTTTCTTCTCCTCGGGCATCTCGGGGTCTGCGTGGCGGAACAGTCTCGTCATTTTCTTCTGTGAAGAGTGCCACGTTTTCGTTAGGCAGCTGCACGCGGGTTTCGAGCAGAGCCTCGGCCCTCTCCTTGCGGACGACGCTGGTGAATGTTGCCAGGAACCTGGTGCGGAAAAACGTCCCATGGTTGTCAGGGTTCGCTCTTGGTTCTCGAACCAGGTTCTAGCTGCGTCCTCCAAGGCGAAGTAGACATGCTGTAGCTTGTCTTCACTGGTCCAGGCATTGAAAAGGGCGACTCGGTCGTAGGCTTCGAGCCAGCTTTCCGGGTCTTCGAACGACGATCCGCGGAAGGTTGGCGGCTCCTTGGGCTGGCGAAGAAGGATTGGCGCAGGCTGCACGTGGTCGGTCATAGTCGCTGTGGTCGATGTTGAGATCTGCGGCTGCCTGGGGTTTTTTCGGGAAGGAGCCCGTGCTCTGGCTGCAGTCCCTTCTGCCTGCGGCTTGTTCGACGATCCGGGATTTCCTTGCCGTCGTCCTCGTCGCGGCTTGGGCTTGGGTCAGCGCTCCGCGGTGGCGTCCGGATCATGGAAGAAGCAGCACCTCCACCAGATGTCACGTGGTCGTGACGTCGACGAAGACAGCGGTCGGCGTTTGCAGGATGAAACTGTTTATTTGGCCGAACTTGTGGCCGGAAAATGAGAACTAGGACTACAGCAATACACGCTGTACAATGATAGCGGCGAACAGGGCGTCGTCCGTCGATCAACTGACAAGCGGTGAAGCGCGTCGGCATTTAAACATGTGCCGTCGAATATTCCAGCATTATCGCTGGCAGTCGTGCAAATTCTAGAATAGGCTCGGGTGTGCGCGTCCTGCGCGCAATCTTAACAAAACGATCTACAATGATCGCGAAGCCTCTCGAACAATGAGGCGCGGTTTGCGCTGAGCGTTGCTGACACTCTTTGTGGGCGAGAAACGAATAAACCAAAAGTGATAATAAGAAACGCCCGTGGCAATATTATCGCGAAGTGCCACCTTCTTGAGTTTATGTGACAGCTGGTGAACATAGGGGATTACAGCAGTGCGTCTCGTTTTTGTCTCATTTTTACACTGGCTTGAAGTTCTGCGACTTCTTCTCAAGTGTTTCTCTGCCACAGACACTAAAACATGATCTGGATAGCCAGATTCTTTCAGGCGTGAAATCTGGTTCTCGAGGCTATGCTTCGTTAGGTGGCCACAAGATTTGTTCAAAGCGTTGCTGAGGCACATCGTCGCGATACCTCTCTTGCTTAGTTTCGAATCATTCGAATGAAATGGGGTAAAGCTGTTTGAGCACGCGGTTCGTAGCTCCAGCATAGCTGGTTGTCAGAGCAAACGAGACTTAAGTCTAAAAACCTAATACGCCCCTCGCTCGGCCATTCAACTGTCACTTTTAGGGGATCAATACCTTCGTGAAACACATCCAACACATTGGCACTCTCACTTTCAAAATTGTTCCACGAGCTGACAATAAAAATATTAAAATCATTCACATAACGACACACTTTCTTAACCTTTGTACCCCCGATACGATCTGCCACACAACGGTCAAGTTCCGCTAGAAAAAGATTGCTTAACACAGGCACTATACATGAGCCTATACAAATACCCTTTTTTTTGTAAAAGTATCTCATTGTTCTATTTAATGAATTTCGAAGTCAGATAAAATTGTAAGAAGGTAATAAAATCATCAGCAGATACGCCGACTCAGTAGAGAACTTGGCCACACCGAATTCATCAGTGCTGCTTTGAACACATTCTAGCAATTGCGCATGGAGGGGGGGATAGTATAAGTCAGTGACATCAATAGAAAAAGGCTTTTCATTGAAGTCTAAAATATTGTCTGAACTTTTTACTAAAAATCACAGCATATCCACGCGGTGAATTATGATGAGCGGGGCGAAGCACCGGAGAATATCATCGGTAAACCGTGAATCTTCTGTGCAACGCCCCATTAATTGTCATATAAAGAGTGAGAAACAGTGTGTGTATATTACAAACATCAAATTTTTATTTTTCTTAATTAAAATGATGCTTGGCTTGCGTTGTCCCTTCATTATCACGGCTTTATGGTCCGTGAAATGAAGGGATAGCGGTTCCTGTACGGGTTGCAATTGGAAATTTGAAAATACCAGGTCTATACGCGTCCCTCGGATGGTCGTTGGTTTCATATGATCAAAGGACGTGCACGTGAGAGCATATTTGGCTGCCATACGTTGTATTAACCACTCATTCTTCTTTTCGGTAATATCGACATTCAGGTCACCGACTAACACAAATGGTCTGATCTTGTACTTGTCATATTTACACGATGCCGTGTCAATGAATGTCTTGATATTCCCACTCGACAAATTGGGGGCAAGGTACATGGTCATTATGATGCATCCATCAAAATCAATGGCAGCATATTCACCGTTGTGGCTCTGTGTCGTTGGTAGTAGTTTCAGATCTTGTGCCTTTTCTGTTTGTTTGACGTATACGGCCACACCACGTGCAGGACGCTCTGCATCATCGATGCACACGACTGGAACGCATCCTTTGATATACGGTCTTTTGGCGTTCCACGTCTCGGTAATATAAAGAACGTCCACAGCAGTAAGTATGGGGACCCGTTCCACATCGTCTACAAGTATGCCATAAAACCAGCTAGGCTTACATGGTAGGCGGGAAACTACAGAAGGCAACAACAAGTAGGGTAACAAGGGTGGATCTTTGGCCTTGTTGGTGCCACATATGCATAACGTTAAGCGCAGTACTGAATTGACGAGAACGGGACAGGGAGTGACACACACACAAGCGCTAACTTTCAACAATGATTTATTGTGAGCCGGATCACTGCATCAATACATGAAAATTGCGGACATCAGGCTTGCGCAAATGTGAAGGATCTAGGAATGACAATTCTTTTCAGCGCACCTTCATTATCATTGTCCAGAAAAGAATTGTCATTCCTAGATCCTTCACATTTGCGCATGGCTGATGTCCGCAATTTTCATGTATTTATGCAGTGATCCGGCTCACAATAAATCATTGTTGAAAGTTAGCGCTTGTGTGTGTGTCACTCCCTGTCCCGTCCTCGTCAATTCAGTACTGCGCTTAACGTTATGCATAAGTAGGGTAAGGCGGGGCAAAATGAGACGCGGGGCAAAACGCGACATTTAGACTTTGCCGCCCTCTATAGCTATTACAAAAAAGTACCTTTTCTTTGTTTCTCTATTTCAGCGATAGGTGCCGGTAGTTTTCGATATTTTATGTGTAAAAGTTGATGATTGCTCACAGCGTTCGCGCGGGAAAAATTGCGCGGCTGATGCCAGTGTTCGTGAACCGCCAAAAAGGGGCGATATTCTGCTCGGCCATATTTTCGGATCCGTGCACGAAGCTACTCCGGCATCAGTACAACAATGTAAGTATTTATGTTGTTACTTTAGGCTAACTACTAGCTACATTCCTATAAAAGTTTAGTTCATTTGGTGCCGTGGGCCAAAGGGGAATTTTTTTTTAAATTTAGGCATGTGAGAGGGGCAAAACGCGACAAAAAGGCATCGAGTTGCCTTAGAGAGTGTCTTCTTAAGTGACCCATTTACTTACGCTCATTATATATAATATTTCTTTTTGTTAAGAATGGTGCGGACGTACAAGAGAATATCATCTAGAGTTTCCTGGGAGGAAAACGACATGAAAAAAACTCCACAGCATATGCACGGGGTGAATGATGATGAGTGGGGCGAAGCTCTCGTACGGCAGGATCTCGGCGGCGGCGTCGCGCAGCTTCACGCCCAGTACATCATCAACGACGTGAGATCGGGCCGGTTTATACTAAAGGGTCGATGAGAGTCATGGCGACTTGCAGCTCACTTTAATTTTACATGTACGCTGTGATTTTTTATTGTTTAATCACGTACAGGAGAAATCTCACCAGGCACTACCTTGGAGGTAAACAATAGCTGCTAATGGGGAATAAGAGACAGAAGTCGGCTTTTAGTTAACGCGCACGCTGCGAATTTTTTATTGTTCAACAACGTACAGGAGAAATCTACCACCGGCACCACCTTGGAGGTCAAGATCTGGTACTAGCGTTACGACTGGTTACGCACTGCGACGGGGAAGAACGGGTGCCGCTTTAAGGAGCTTCGACCCTAAAAGGCACTGAGTGCATTTCAGGAGTTTAGGAGCAGCACAGCGCCGGGTTCTGTGTGGATTCAATGTATGGAGTGCAAAGACTGGGCGCGTGAAGACTGCGTGGCGGCCCACGGAGTGTACTTGATGTGCTTCTACTGCAAGAACTGAAAAGATAAAGTTTTCTCACGCTGTCTCGTTTTGCCTCACGCAGCGTCTCGTTTTGCCCCGCAGGTTGGGGAAAAATGAGACATGTATTGCAGTTTTTGTTTCTTTTTAAAACAATATTTTGAAAAGTCACAGCATGGCCATATTTATGTAGCACATACCTTGTACACAAGAGAAAGTTCCTGTGTTGATATTTTATAGTAAAGAGTGAAATACAGAAAGATATTCACTATTTTCAAATTTTTGTCGTGTTTTGCCCCGCCTTACCCTAAAGAAAACATAAGAGAACGGCAATCTTTTGCCATGACGTTCGACCACTGCAAAGTTAACGGCTATCTTGTGGGTGGGTCTCTGTAGCCTTCTCTTCCAGCGAAAGAAAAAGCGCGCCAAGAGGGAACCTCATGGCGCGTTACTTCTGAAATGTTGTCTTCGGGCGTCGTTGAAAACACGAGACGTAGTGAAGAAGAAAGAACGCCACACAGGCGAAGACGCACGAGAGTCTCGCTCGTCAACGTCGTCTTCTTCTTTTACTGCATACCAGAACGCGCGCTTCTCACGAACTAGAGGTGGCTACTACAAACAAACCAACAAACGGAGGATGGACAGACCCACGGCATAAGGAGCTTCGCCCCTAAAATGGGTCACGAATCTTGAGAATATTGAGCTTGTCGAAGAGAAATGTAGCAAGTTCCTTTTGCCAGGTATTTACTTCCGGTACAATCACTCGAAAAGGTATGTCAGCCTTGTGATTCGCGCTAAAGAATGCGTCCACACTATCTTTCCACCCTTTTGAATACCCTTAAGAGTTCCAAGGACTTTCATGTTTCTGCGCAACAGAATAGCCTTTGCTTTTACTTTCTTCAAAGACTCGTTTTTCTTCACCTTGAATAACCCAGAAACGGCCTCATTAGCTTTCACTGCAAAGCAAGAATGCGCAAACTTTGCGAAGCCTCCTTCTTTATTTCCCTGTATAACACACAGGGAATTATTGTTCAAGTATAACACACGCTTTACAGGAAGACGTGAGAAACAGGTTTATACCGTGATAAGGCGTCTACTCCTTCAGAGGTAAGTCTTCCCTACCTCACCTTGGATGAATGGATGGATGCTATGAGCGTCCCCTATATAACGGGGCGGTGACAAGTGTGCCACGTGACTCAACAAAAAATCTATTTCCTTTTTTTCTTTTTTTTTATGTTGGCCCAGTGCCTCTACTTACTACTATACTTACTATAGAGAAAAAAACCGTTAATTGTCAGCCCAGTTCTCCGCCCTTTACGGCAGACTGTCCTTATTTTTTCCCAATATTTACTTTGTCCTTTCTCTCTAATTTTCTGCCACCAATACTTTAACCGTCTCTTACTAATTTCAATCGCGGGTGTGTTCAGCTTTCCGTTGTTGTCGTTAAAACCCAAGGCTTCATGTAGGCTCGTGCCCAAACGTACACCCAGGTGGATATCTTCACATTGAATCAGAACATGCTCCGCCGTTTCCCTATCCTCCCCGCGGCGTGTGCATTTTTCTTCTTCTTTACTGAATCTCGCTTCATAACTACGCGTTCTAAGGCAACCGATCTCGCTTCAAACAGTAAAGCGCTTCACCTTGAATTGTCGTAAAATGCCTCCCTCCTTACTTCATTTTTGCCCTTTCGGTAGTCACCTTCAGTAGCACGCCGCGACACCTGACGAACGACGGTCAGGAGCTCAGGGTTAGTCCTCTGTTTTTGAACACCAAACTTGGGGCCGAGTCCTAGGACTTGAACGACGTCATCAGGTAGATGGAGGTTTTCAGGTACGTGCACCTTGCCCCCAGCTTTCCGCCGATCCCTTGTCGCCCGCTCCCGGAGGTAGCGAAGCTGTGGCAACCAAAGCGCCTCTGTCCCCGCCAATTGCAGATAACTTCTTAGCTGGAATCCGGCGACAGATGACTCGAAAGAATTCTGAAGCTGTAAATCAAGATGGATTCTGAGGCGAATCTAGGGATACAATTCGGCGCGTAAAATTTGTAGCATCCTTTTTGCATGACCGAGTGACGGCGAAAAGCCTGTGAGAAGCGCAAGGACCTCATCCGGAAGAATGCGCGCACGGATGCAGAAACTGAGTGAAGGTGCCTAGCATGTAGCGCCGGCGATGAAGGCTACAATCCAGCACTCGGCCATGCAAAAAAGGATGCTAAAAAAAGATGGTTGATCCCTCCTTCATAGGAATCCGAATAATACGAAAGTAAAGCGTACCCTTACACAATCAACTGAATGTTTATAGAAGTAACTGAATTGATATAAGAGAGTTTGCACAATGTATATTGATGTCTGGCAGCTATAGCACCGTTTACCATGTACTTAGCCTTAGGTGCACGTTCATGAACCCCAGGTGGTCGAAATTTTCGGAGCTCTCCATTACGGCGTCCCTCATAATCACATCGTGGATTTGGAACGTTAAACCCGAGATATTATTATTATTATTGTTGTTATAACACCGTTTAACGTGGATGCACCCACTTCGATGCTTTAACATGGACGTTAGTCCATGTTAAATGATTAAACACACTCTTGCGGTAGCTGTAGTAGTTAACGGTGAAAGCGTAATCAGAGAACGAGGTGTGATAGCCAGAAGAGCGTCGCATATTGGACGCTGAACTTGGTCGCCATTCCGCGACATGTTAAAATGTGATTGAACACCACGGCCGGACTAGAGGGAAACGCAAAGCGCGTCCTGCCGCCCCGGTAGCCCAGCCGCGATTTTTCTCGGGGCGAGCGCGTCAGCGGCGAACGCGGTGTTACAGCCAGGTGAGGCAGGCGCGCGTCGCAGAGCTAATTTTGGTTTGGATTAGCGTGATGCTATGAGCGAGGCCGATGCTTTTACGACGCTTGGTCTAAGATCGCCACCTCGCGGTGTGTTAAGGCACTGACAAAATTGAACTTCTATTGAAAACGTGCCGAATGGGACGGACGTGTAGCGCGTTGCAGGTGCTAATTGCGGAGGCCACAGTAATGACGAATTTCTTTACTTTACCGCTCCCAAAGGGCAACACCACACCGCCGACCGGGAGAGTGGTAGATATAAAAGGCGCGTTTGTAGAGCCCCTAGAGTCTGTGGCCGTGGCGCAGTGGGTAGCGTGCCCGCCATCTATTGTTGCGGACCGAGCGGTCGTGGGTTCGATGCCCGTTGACGGAAATTTTTTTCTTTGACATCTGATCGTGTAAATTTTTTCTACGTCATTTCCGTGACGGAAATACGTCACTGAAGTCTTGGTGGACCCCGGCATAAAACACTTTCGTGTTAAAATTTTACGCGCCGAATTGTATCGCCAGATTCGCCTGCACAGAATCCATCTTGGTGTACAGCTTCAAAATTTTTCGAGTCGTCTGTCGCCGGATTCCAGCTAAGAAGATATCTGCAATCGGCGGGGACAGAAGCGCTTTGGTTGCCACAGCTTCGCTAGCTCCGGGAGCGGGCGACAAGTAATCGGCGGAAAGCTGGGGACAAGGTCCACGTACCTGAAGACCTCCATGTACCTGATGACGTCGTTCAAGTGCTAGGACTCGGCCCCATGTTTGCTGTTCAAAAACAGAGGACTAACCCTGAGCTCCTGACCGTCGTTCGTCAGGTGTCGTGGCGTACTACTGAAGGTGAGGAAGGGATACTTACCTCTGATTGAGTAGACGCTTTATCACGGCGTAAGCCTGCTTCTTCACGTCTTCCTGTAAAGCGTGTGTTGTCGTACTTGAACGATAATTCGCTGTGTGTTATACAGGGAGATGAATAGGTGGGCTTCGCAGTGTTTTCGCTTTCTTGCTTTGCAGAAAATGCTAATGAGGTCGTTTCTGGTTTAGTTAGGATGAAGAAAGACGTGTCTTTGATGAAAGTAAAAGCAAAGGCTATTCAGTTGCGTAAAAATATGAAAGTCCTTGGAACTCCTAAGGGTATTTAAAAAAAGCAAGAAAGATAGCTTGGACGCATTCTTTAGCGCGAATCACGAGGCTGACATACCTTTTGGAGTCATTGTATCGGAAATAGGTACCTGGCAAAAGGAACTTCCTACATTTCTCTTGCACAAGCTCAATATTCTCGAGGTTCGTGACTCATTTTAGTAAAAAGTTCAGACAATATTTTAGACTTCATGGAATCTCACGTAAATGAAGGGCTAAAATCCTTTTCTATTGATGTGACTGACTAATACTATTCCCTACCCCATGCGCAATTGCTAGAATGTGTTCAAACCAGCACTGATGAATTCGGTGTGGTCAAGTTCTTTACTGAGTCGGCGTATCTGCTGATGATTTTATTACCTTCTTACAAGTTTATCTGACTTCGAAATTCATTAAATAGAACAATGACATACTTTTATACAAAAAAAGGGTATTTGTATAGGCTCATGTATAGTGCCTGTGTTAAGCAATCTTTTTCTAGCGGAACTTGACCGTTGTGTGGCAGATCGTATCGGGGGTACAAAGGTTAAGAAAGTGTGTCGTTATGTGAATGATTTTAATATTTTTATTGTCAGCTCGTGGAACAATTTTGAAAGTGAGAGTGCCAATGTGTTGGATGTGTTTCACGAAGGTATTGATCCCCTAAAAGTGATAGTTGAATGGCCGAGCGAGGGGCGTATTAGGTTTTTAGACTTAAGTCTCGTTTGCTCTGACAACCAGCTATGCTGGAGCTACGAACCGCGTGCTCAAACAGCTTTACTCCCATTTCATTCGAATGATTCGAAACTAAGCAAGAGAGGTATCGCGACGATGTGCCTCAGCAACGCTTTGAACAAATCTTGTGGCCACCTAACGAAGCATAGCTTCGAGAACCAGATTTCACGCCTGAAAGAATCTGGCTATCCAGATCATGTTTTAGTGTCTGTGGCAGAGAAACACTTGAGGAGAAGTCGCAGAACTTCAAGCCAGTGTAAAAATGAGACAAAAACGAGACGCACTGCTGTAATCCCCTATGTTCACCAGCTGTCACATAAACTCAAGAAGGTGGCACTTCGCGATAATATTAGGGTAGTCTTTTCCGTGCCCCATAAGCTCGGGAAACTCTGCGCCTTGACAAATACTGTTAGAGCAGAAAAAGTTGGCTGCACAAGAAAGCATGCAAACGAATTTGTTGATTGCAAGTGTTTTGTAATTTATCGTGTTCCGCTCTCTTGTGGAAAGCAATAGGTCGTCCAAACCAGCAGATGTGTCAATGAGCGATTAAGAGCGTACCATTACAAATCGAATAGAGTGGCGCCTGATGGGTTTCTAGTACTCCACGTTCATGCGTGCGGTTGCCGACCATTGTTTCATAACACCGTCATTGTTTGTCAAGACAAAAAAGAGATCACCCGTCTTATAGTTGAAGCCGAGCTTATCGATGCGCTTGGTGTGTTGTGTGTGAGCAAGCCATCGATAACAGTGTCACCTATAGGGTTGAGATTTTTGCGCAAGCGGTGATTTACAGTTTTCCCCTGTCATGATTTTGCTCAGGTTAAGTGGTTTTTTAGGCATTATCTTAGTGATCTCACGTGTTCGGCTGTCTGCCAAATTTTGGTGGTATATTGGCGGTCTGGTTCTTGAAAATCAACTTGTTGCTAGTAGCGCTGTGTGGTTTTCCTATTTGCCTTCTCGTGTCCGTGTTTCATTTCGCGCTACACCAAAAGCCTTTCATATGAGTAAACAACAAACCCACGTGGCAACCCTCATTGGCGAGAAAACACATCCTGCGGAAAGCAGACACTGCTATGAACTGCTCAGCGAAATCTTCCAGTCGTGCGCAGCAAGGGCAGTTTAGAAGCGGATCGCGACGTCACCATTTTCCCAAGCGCGCTGTGTTCACACAGAGGCCCGTCCTCATTCTCTTTGGTGAGCGGGGTGCCTGCTGTTTGGCGTCGGACAACCGATAGGATGCTATTGGCGACTAGCCGACATAAGTCGTGCGCGCCGTTTGAATCACATGTTTTTCTTGCCACGGCGTGCCGCCACATGCCAGCGCCGCGCTCCAGAGTGTGTCAAGCCATAAAAACCCCCTACACACACATGCACGCACGCACACAGCCACACGCACGCACGCATACGCAGACAAACACGCACGCAGACATACTCAACAAACGCACACACACACGCACGCACACACACACACACGCACACACAGCAGACGTCCCTGAAGGAGTGTCAAGGATGTCCAGAGGATGTCCGCTTAATATCTCATACAAATCCAGGGAACCTCCTATGTGACACGTCGACAGATGAGAACTAACAGACAATAATGCCACAGAAAGTATAGAGGGTGTTATTTTAGATACTTAGGATATAAACGTGAAAAAAAAGTAAAGTGGCCGAAAAGATAACTTGCCGCCGGCAGAGACTGAACCCGCGACATTCGAATAACGCGTCCGAAGCTCTACCTCTGAGCTATGGCGGCGGTCATCCTCCCGTCCACTTCATGGGTTGTATATGTGTATTTAAACGTAGGAGTTGTCACGGAGTCGTTACCTACACGAAGACAGCAGTCCGCGCGTTCAAGATGAAACTCTTTATTTGGCCGAACTTATGGCCGGGAAATAAAAACCAAACTACAGCAATACACGCTGAACACTGATAGCGGCGAACAGGGAGTCGGCCGTCAATAAACTGACAAGCGGTGAATCGCGTCCGCATTTATAAATGTGCAGTCGAATATTCCAGCTTTATCGCTGGTTGTCGCGCAAGCTCTAGAATGAGCTCGAGTGTTCGCGCCTTGCGCGCAATCTTAAGAAAACGATCTACAATAATCGCGAAGCTTCTCGAACAATGAGGCGCGGTTTGCGCTGAACGTTTGTGACCGTCTTCATGGGCGAAAACCAAATACAGCAAAAGTGATAATAAGAAACGCACGTGGCAATGCCCCCCTCTGAAAAAGCATCGTCCCGATGCTTAAAACAGAACACGGGGTGGGGGGCATTGTATGCAACAAGAAATAACATCAATAAATCAAGAAAGTACAATAAACAATAGCAACAAGCTAGATAGTACAATAAACAATAAGCGCAACCAAGAAAGTACCATAATAAAGCAAAAGTACAGTCCTCAGATTCACTATCGCGCGTATTGTGGCTTAAGGCGCACGACATGGACGACTTCAGATCGCACACGGCGCCGCTGAGAGTTCGCAATGCCGTCACGGACAACATCGAACTCGAGTGCGCCGAGGCATCGAAGTACCCTGTACGGTCCGAAGTATCGTCGAAGAACCTTCTCACTAAGTCCCCGTTGGCATATTGGCGTCCATACCCATACACGGTCACCGGGTTGGTATTCCATGTGGCGTCGTCGAAGGTTGTAGCGGCGGCTGTCAGTCGTCTGCTGGTTCTTGATCCGTAGGCGGGCGAACTGTCGTGCTTCTTCAGCGCGCAGTAGGTTGGTGATCACGTCAATGTTTTCCTCGACGGTCACGTTTGGTAACATGGCGTCGAGCGTTGCCGGGCTCCGTCCATAGATCAAATTGTATAGCGTCATCTGCGTCGTTTCTTCTACGGCCGTGCTGTACGCCAAGGTCACGTACGGAAGGATGGCGTCGCACGTCTTGTGTTCGACGTCAACGTACATGGCCACTATGCCGGCGATGGTCTTATTTAGACGCTCGGTAAGGCCGCGGTGTCTTGTGTTGCTGTATTCCAAGATCGCGTGAGTTAGGTCAGTCGTAAACGCCGTACCTCTCCGCACTCGTTCTAAAAAGGACAGAATGAATACTTAACAACTAGCTCAGCTCTCTGCTATTCTAAACCTCTCTCGTAACTCTAGGGCGCCGTGTCGAAGGACGATGCTATCAACGAAGAACTTGGCTACCTCAACGGCGCTGCCTTTGGGCAGGGCTTTTGTTTGGGCGTTGGGAACGGCCCCAGGAGGTCCATCCCGATCTGCTGGAATGGTCGCTGAGGAGGCCTGATCGGCTGAAGGAAGCCTGCTGGTCTTGTGGGCGTCGGCAGCACGACGTGGCCAGTAGCACTTTTCTTGTACTCGTGCTTGCGTGCGGGAAAGTCCGAGGTGTGCAGCCATGGGGTCGTTGTGCAGGGCATGCAGAATTTCTGGTCGCAGTCCCGAGGGTACAAGGATATGGTAGCCGGCTCGGGCCAGAGAGAAGTTCTTCTTTACGAGGAGGTTGTTTTTCAAGGAAAATGATGCCAATCCTTGCCTGAATACCTTTGGAACAAAGATGGACCGGCCTTCCAGGTAATCCACAAGACCCTTCAGTTCCGGGTCGGCTCACTGTCGTTCGGGGAAATCGTCGGCACTTATGGCTCCCAAGAAGCTGTCATTGTCCTGGTCGTCGGGCGGTGGTGGGTCCACGGGGGCACAAGACAAGCAGTCGGCGTCGGAGTGTTTCCTTCCGGACTTGTACACGGAGGTAATGTCGAATTCTTGAAGTCTTAGGCTCCACTGTGCGAGGCGACCTGAAGGGTCTTTCAAGTTAGCTAGCCAACACAAGACGTGATGGTCGCTCACAACATTGAAGGGCCTGCCCTAGAGGTAGGGCCGAAACTTTGACGTAGCCCAAATGATGGCGAGGCACACCTTTTCTGTTGTGGAATAGCTGGCCTCTGCCTTAGACAGCGACCGGCTAGCATAACTGATAACCCTTTGCAGTCCGTCCGTCCGCTGCACAAGGACGGCGCCGAGTCCTACACTGCTTGCATCGGTGTGAACCTCCGTATCGGCGTATTCGTCAAAATGCGAAGTATCGGAGGCGTCTGCAGACATCGTTTCAATTCATGAAATGCTTCGACTTGTGCTGTTTTTGCCACCTGAATTTGACGCCTGTTTTCGTGAGCTGCGTTAGTGGCTCGGCGATCCGTGAAAGGTCTTTGACAAAGCGTCTGTAATAGGCGCACAAGCCGAGAAATCGTCGCACGGGCTTCTTGTCCGTGGGTGGCAAGAAAGCGCCGATGGCAGCTGTTTTCTGCGGGTTTGGGCGCACTCCAGTCTTGCTGATCACGTGACCCAAAAACAAGAGCTGCTCGTACGCGAAGCGGCACTTTTCTGGCTTAGAGTGAGCCCGGAGTTCTCGATTTCTTGAAGTACGGATTCAAGGCACTGGCGGTGTTTGTCAAAGTTCGAGGAAAACACACCGACGTCGTCGAAGTAAACAAGGCAAGTTTGCCACTTCAAGCCAGCTGACACTCTATCTGTGACTCGTTGGAAAGTCGCAGGTGCCGAGAAAAGACCGAAGGGCATGACCTTGAACTCGAACAGGCCGTCCGGTGTTATGAAGGCAGTCTTTTCTCGGTCTTTCTCGTCGACTTCGATTTGCCAGTAGTCGGTCTTGAGGTCCATCGAAGAAAAGTACTTCGCGTTGTGAGGTCGATCTAGGGCGTCGTCTATAAGTGGGAGAGGGTACACGTTCTTTTTCGTGATTTTGTTCAGGCGACGATAATTGACGCAGAAACGTAGGGTCCCATCCTTCTTCCTCACTAACACCGCAAGTGACGCCCACGGACTCTTGGACGGCTGCATGATGTCGTCGCGTAGCGTTTCGTCGACCTGTTTCTCGACGGCCTCGCGTATTCGCGTCGAAACTCGGTACGGACTCTGACGGATTGCTCGGGCACTTTCTTCTGTTATGATGCGATGTTTCGCGACTGGAGCCTGTCGAATTCCTGACGACGACGAGAAGCAGTCCTTCATTAGAGGAGCAGGGTTTTGAGCTGGTCTTGCTTGACCTTCGGAAGGCTCGGGTTGACGTCAAAATCTGGTTCAGGACCTCGATTCGTGGAAGCAGGTCCGGCAGCATCGAAGAGGGCGAAAGCATTGCTGGCGGCGACACCTTCGTCGATGTAGGCGACCTCCGTACCAATGTTGAGGTGCCTATATTCCTGGCTGAAGTTTGTCAGCACTAGCTTCGCTTTACCTTCACGCCCCGGCCGCGGCGGCTGCATTTTCGATGGGGGCGAAAATGTTTGAGGCCCGTGTACTTAGATTTAGGTGCACGTTAAAGAACCCCAGGTGGTCGAAATTTCCGGAGCCCTCCACTACGGCGTCTCTCATAATCATATGGTGGTTTTGGGACGTTAAACCCGAGATATTATTATTATTACCTTCACGCAGCTCGGCTCTACCTCGTGCGACGCAAATTTGACAGTTAATGAGTAGGTGCTGATCGCCCTCGATGACGCCTTCAAGGTTCACAGGTTTTTCGGCGCCGACGGAACTAAATGACGCTGGAGCGCGGCGGAACGCTGAGCTGCTCTTCTATCACATTCAACATGTGGTTCCCTGGGTGTCGCGTGGGGCGGGAGCGACTCAGACCTGAGGTCGATGACGGCGCTGTGGTCACTTAGGAAGTCCATTGAAAGTATCACATCCCTGGACCAGTTTTGTAGGATTACAAAGCTCGCAGGATAAGTCCGGTTATTGTTGGCGGCTCTCGCTGTGCAGACACCAATCGGCATTATCAGGTGGCCTTTCTTCAGCTTGGTGACGAATGGTCCACTGACGACGGAATAGTCGGCCCCAGTGTCAATGAGAGCGGTGACGTTGTGGCCGTCGATGAGAACGTCGCAGTCGCTAGTCCATCGCTTTGCGTTGCCGTTAGGTCGCGGCGCCGGATCACCGCTGCGTCAATTTGTTGCGGTGCTTCCGAGCTGCGTCGTCAAGTCTTCTTCGGTCCGCGAGGTTTCGACGGCAGGGCTTCGTCTGCTTCGCGTCGTGTTTTGCAGGTCTCGTCGCGTTGTCGTCGTCGGCGGCCCCGGAAGATTTTCGCGTTTTCGTCGTACAGCAACCCCACCTCCATCGGTTGATGCCCTTAGTTTACCGGCTACGGGCTAGGCGACCGGCTTCGGTTTGGGCCAGTGTACTGCCGGCGGTGCGGTGTCGTGTAGCGGCCGGGCGACAGCGAGCGCGAAGGTCGTCGTTCTTGCCACTGTGTTCCGGTGAGGTAGTCGGCGCGGCGCGTTGACGATAGAGTCACTAGAAACATTTCAGAGTATCGCATTTGTTTTCCGCGCGCCGCCGCCGCCGCGATTGCCTTACTCGCATCACGTGACCACTCGCCGCCACATCCCTTCCAAGCGCTTTGTGTGCAGGCGCGTTGAATGCAGAGCGTGGCCGGACATTTAGCAGTACCGCGGTCCCTAGAAGTACTTCGTCGCTTTCTTAAACGCGTCATGCAGATGCCAGAGAATAGCTCACCAGTAACCGAACGTTGCTGGCGAGCTACTCCGAGAATTTCGTATATTTTTGCATTCCGTGTGGGAAACGTTAACGTCAAAGAGCGTCGTTGTACGTGGCTGCATAGTTGGCCGCGGAATGTATTCGCCCCCTCGAAGAACACTCCTTTCTGCAGTGAACTACACAAACTTTGCTGGAAAAGCTCCCATGCAACAGGATACTTCACCTTTTCGGTCCGCTGTGTTCAGCGATATTGAAAACTACATACTACATACCTTTCTATCTGCTCGGCTGTTTATATCTCGATCTGTTGAACAGATTGGGCATGCATTTCAAGTTATAAGCGGGTCACGCACGAGAGCGAAATCGAAGACTTATTAAAATAATAACTGTTTACTGTATACCTTGAAGGCAGTTGCCGCATGATCGTCTGGCGCTGCGCAAAACTGAAGCGTGCAACTCTGTTGATAAACTTGGTATAAGCCAATGTTATTAAGCCTATTTTATTTTTTCAAAAAATAAATGTGGCTAATGCTGCATTGCGCGGAGCGTACCTTTACAATACTGTTTAGAGGGTGAGAAATGGTCACAGAAAAAAAAAAACAACAAAAAAAACAAATCGGGTTTTCCTGCCACGCACTGAGGGAATCGATTTCATGCGAGCCCTAGATCTATATACATACTGTGTTGCAGTAGCATGCGCGTTAAAAATTTTCGGGATGTGCTATTTCTGATCAAAATAACATAAATCACTGCGCCGAGGAAGCTTTAACAAGAGTGCATTACGAAAAAAAGAAGTTGAAATTAAAAGCAGTGCACAAAACAAACCCCAGCTGTTGACGCGCTGGCAACGCCAAAAACTTTGTCGGAACACAGCAAAATATTTGCAAATGCACTGCAACGTTGGGAATATTAAGGAAACAAAAAATAGGAAATGAAACAACTGAGCAGTGACGTCAATCATTTCTGATGGCCTATTTTCTACGTATGTGTTAGGAAATGACAACGTATTCGCAAAATCAGGTGCACCTTACCTACCGCACGCCAATTCGCCCGTGCGTTCGGCTGCTGGCATTCCGAACCGAGACAAATACTTCACGCACAACTTCCACTTACCGTACACACACCACTTCTATTACAGATAACACCCGGCTGAACAGCAAGCATGGCGCGCAAGTAAGCTATGCGTCAGCAATTCGTCGAAGGACGCAATGCTGAATGTTCTCGACGTTCGATGATGTTCTTGAATGCGCTATGAAGTGAACCTGAACACCGACTGCAAAGCTAGCGCAAACAGTCAACATTAACCAAGCGTTGAAGTAAATGGCATCTCGCACGGTCATTACGCTAATGCAACTATGTCTACAGGTCCGGACTTTGCGAACACACCCGGCCGTGAAGCAAAAAAAGACCGATAAAGCCACGAAGAGAGTTCGCGAGCACATGGCACAGTGATGCTGCCGAGGACTTCTGAATTGGAGCAATTTTTGGAGCAGCAAAATTTCCACTTTGGAGCGCTTTGGAGCAGCAAAAATTTCGATCTTGGAGCACTTTGGAGCAGATAATTTTACACCTTGGAGCACTCTGGAGCAGCTAATTTTACATCTTGGTGTGCACTAGAGAAGCAAACTGCGTTAACATTCAAGCACCTGAAAAATTATTATGGGGCTCCCATGAAGAGCTAGAAATATTTCGATTCAGTGCAAACCTCATGGAAAAAACCATGACAGGAGAACTCTATATTTCACTCGATAATGCAAAAATAAGGGCTCATGCAGTTGAGTGTTCTGGCTTAACCTATTCGGTGATTATTTTTGACACTAGGAAATAAGCAGAATATCCGATCAATAAAATTGTACTTTATGAAATAACACTCTAAATACAGCTATGTGGTTATCAGCAGACATGGTACACAAACGCGGTCTCATACAACAGTGCCTCAATGCTAAAGAGTCACACTGTCCTTAATGCATTCCCCTAAAACGAATCGAAGGGGAAAGCCAGGTTCTTCTCGGTCGATGTGTTGATCCTCTCCCTCCCTCTCTGCAAGCTTTCTGCGCCCCACCTGGTTTTGCACTACCTCCATGATCGGCGCACCGATCACGGAAGCAGTGCAAAGCGGCGATGTCATGTGATGACGTCATCGCGTGACATTAAGATATATGACGCCATGATGACGTCACAAGTTTTGATGATCTATGACGTCATGACGCCATCACATGATCATTATTTTTGCATAAATCGATTGACGCCGCCGACGGTCAATTTTCGTGTTTGATAAATCATCTGAGCCTTTCGCATTAATATTGCGTACTGAACGTTAACAGCCTGGCCGTTAACAACCTGGCCTTAAATACCAAGCTGTCCTCCATCAAGTCACCACTGTGCCGTGCGCGAAACAGCTTCGCTTGTCATCCACTTCACGGAGTAGAATGGCTCCTGAATTTTTTAATATTTTTTATTGTGATACCAATTATATGGACACACTCGACTGGTTTTTGCCGTCGCCGTTGCCGTACTTTTCCCTATAAAGTCTAAATTGATATCACCTCGCGCATTTTAGCCGCGGGAAAAAGCTCGCATGCGCTGGCAACAAACGCGCTGAAACGGCGATTAAACGAGCCGGCCGTCTCTGTCGCACGGAGAGCGCATGCGATGACATCTTCCCGCGTGCGGGCCTGCCATCCATTGCTCATCAGAGAGGAAACATCTCTCTCTGATGGGCCCGCCCGTCTTTCGTAAGGAGCATGAAAGGACGCCAGGGGAGAGCTGGGGGGACTGCATCACTCGAAGGGCGCCGTCGCTGGCGCGCGCGCTATCTCGAGGCATCAGGAGACAGCTCGTAAACGTGCTATGCTCTCAACGCCTACTTCGCGTTTAGAGAACTCACAGCACGAAAACCGCTTCGGTTCCTGGAGCGGCCATATTCCCTTAAACCAGCGTTTTGAGTTACGCGAGATCGGATTCGAAAGAGTTAGCTGCTATCCTTACTTTCGTATAATAATACAATTTGTTGGTATCGCATTCATTGCTTCGCCCTTAAGCCAAATAGTTTTTTTTAACCGTCAGCTATTGACATTGGAAGGCGAGGAGCGGACGTGTAACATGGCGTAGCCGCTTCACAATGGGCAGTCAGCGACGGCCCGCTACTGACAGCTGCGCATATTAAAACGCAATTGCGGCTGCTCCGACCAGGAGGCATGTTTTAGATGCGAAGCAGCTTATGACCCAGTTCAATCCGGTGTTGGTGGCAGTGGTGTGCGGCGTGACCACCCTTACTGCGCATGCGCATCCTGCTCCCCCTCCTCTCCTACGCTCCCCCATCTCGCGCACCTCATTCTCTCCTGCGCAACGCCGCGATGAGCGCCAGCAGATGCGCGTCCCCTCTATCTCCTCTCCTTCGCTCCCCTTCTCTTGCGCGCCTGTCGACCGCGTTCCCCACTCGCCCTGTGAGAATTAACGGCCAGGCTAGTGGCACGCGCGCAGCGTTCCTCTTCGCGTTCCACGACGCGAGGTCGGTAGCATGCCCAACGAACGTCAACGCAACGCGATCGCGCAAGTGCTCCAGCTTCGCATCGCCCTATGGTCCCCTTTAGCGGAAGATGGTGTAATTTTTATTAATCAGATTACACTTTATTGCGACAGCAATTATACGGACACTCTCGACAAATTTTTGCCGTCATATCCCGTATAAAGTCCAAATTGATAGCCTCCCCCCGCGCATCGTATGTTCTACCACGAGTGAAAGCGCGCGAGAGGCGTACGACGAGCGCGGCTGAAGCAGAGATCAAACGAGACGGCCTATTTCCGTCACTCGGAGGGCGCATGCGCAACATCGCCCCGCTCGGGAGGCCTGCCGTCAAAGCAGAGAGGAAACGCCCCGCCAGTCTTGCACGAGCATGAAAAGACGCGAAGAGGGGAGGGGGGTCGCTCGAGCAGCAACTATGAACTCTGATTCTAAGGGCGCGGTGGCGATCGCTGGCCCGCGTGCTATCTCGGCAGCCGTCAGCGGGCGGCTCGTATGCCCTTATACGTGCTGCGCTCTCAACGCAAAGACACTGTGCGGAAAGAGCATCTCTCCCTGGAGCGGCCGTATTCTCTTACACGAGCGCTTTGTAGAGTCACACGAGATCGGATCCTTGCTATCGCATTCGTTGCTTCACCCTTGCGGGGAAAGTGACTTTCTTTAAAAAAAGCAAGCAATAAATTCGATTCGGAATCATATAGTACTGATAAGCTCGAAAGGGCAGGGCCAAGGGGTACTTACCGCAGAGTGATTACAAACCCGGAAGTGCTGGTGCAAGGAATTACGAAAAAGTTCTTCAGGATGAAGATCCATGAATAAAGTATATCTGAGGAAAAGTGTCAATGCATTCCCACCGTTCACGGGCTCTTCCATAGACGCGAAGCACGGAAAACTCTATACTGTTCCATATGTCTATTGCTAGCGATCCCATATTTCATTCCGCGACGTCCAGAAACAGAAGTGACAGACCTTTCAGCGGCACGCGTGTAGTTATTACTGAGCATTGCTTTCATTACATGCCGTGCGACGCTTGAAACGAGCTATGAGCAGTGTTTCTGGAACAGGCGACGTCCGCCGATCAATCGCCGACACACTTTCACGCTGCCGATGGGCCTAGACGTCACGACCATCTGCGGAGAGCGTGTTTTGCTGTCAAGCCGACTTGCACAACAGAAGCTGCGTCGGCACCGTGCATGGCGCCATGGCTTACTCAGCACGCATGCGCGATCGCTGTTTATTCAGCGGAATAATTATTGGTCCGTGGTTCTAACTTTCGCGGCCCCAAGATCAAGCTGCACATGTTTTGACGCGCCGGCGGCATGACTGCCAGTGATAGACGCTCCCATACCCGAGACTCTGCCACAGTTTGGAACAATTTTTGTCGATATTATCAGGATGGCGCAGTAAATACAATTTGGCGCACTTTGGCGCAGTTGGCGCAGGAGTGGAATCACTGAATGGCAACATTCGCCGCACGTTTCATTAGCTACACCGCTTACCGCGCAGTCGATTCATGACTATCGATGAGTCGAAATCACTTCTGTATCCTTTTGAAGAAACACACACACACACATATTGCAGTTACGCCGAGCGTAATACGGCATCGAGACGAAAAGATCGGTCACTTCTCAACACACGCTACCAACGCGCCGGACGGTCCGGAAGGGAAATGGCCGCCGCCGCCCAGTGTTGCATGCGTGCAGCCTACCTTTGCGGTACTCTGAAATTTTCCAGTGACTCTAGACGGCGAATCCGCGTCGCGCCATCTGTCGGTACTGGCAGCGGCGGTACGTATGGCCGGCCTCTCCGCAGTGGTAGCACAGCGGTCGGTTGTCAGGGGCACGCCAAACGTCGGTCTTTTGGGGGAGGGGGGCGCAGCTTTGTCCTGTCGGCGGGCGGTATGGCGTCGGTGGTGGTGGCGGCGGTGTCCGCCGGCGGAACTGCTGCGGCGGTGCGTCGTGACGTGGGCGCGGAGGGGGGCGTTGCGTCGGGCTGCAGTGCATATCTCATGGCTTCCGGCTCAGGTTGCGGCGCTGAAGCAACTCCCAGCGAATGCTGAAGTTCTTCACGAACGATCTCGGCTATCGAATTAAACTGAGGTTGCGCTCTGGGGATATTCTGCAGCTCCTCACGCACGACCGCTCTGATCGTCTCGCGCAGGCCGTTGGTTCCCAGCGCTTGAATATCCCCATAGCTCGAAGCGGGCATGCGGCGGTTTTGTTGCCTATTGCGGATTTCTAGCGCCTTTTCGATTGTGGCGGCCTCCGAAACGAATTTCGTGGCCGTCTTCGGCGGGTTGAGCACAAGTCTGGCGAAAAGTTCTTCCTTCACTCCCCGCACCAGGAAGCGATCCTTTCTTTCTTCGAGCAGGGCGGGGTCGGCATGGCGAAATAAGCGAGTCACTTCTTCGGTGTACAAGCTGATGGTCTTGTTGGCGAGCTGTACACGGGTCTCCAGAAGAGTTTCAGGCCTTTCTTTCTGGATGACGCTCGAGAAGGCTCCAACGCCGACAAACACAAGATTAACATAATTATCAAGACAGCATACAAGCAAGCCCTGCACGTCCCTCAATCTACGGAGAATCAAAAGCTCATGGAATTAGGCCTACATAACACAATTGAGGAGTTAATTGAGGCTCAGCGCATTTCACACTACGAGCGGCTCTCGCAAACACAGACCGGGCGGCACATCCTCCGTACCCTTGACATTGAATACGTTACGCAGACCGGACCCAAGGTCCCATTGTCCAAGGACATCCGAGAAACGTTCCTGATTCCCCCCATCCCTCGCAATATGCACCCCGTCTACAACGCAGAACGGCGCGCCGACCGTGCTAAACATCTCAGCAAGAGTTACAAGGGGGCCGCGCATGTAGCTTACGTCGACGCAGCAGAGTACCCGCAACAACCGGCCATGGCGCTCGCTGTCGTCACGGGACAAAATCATGTAACTACCACCACCAGCTCCCTACTCACCACACAACCCGAAGAGGGCGAAGAAGCTGCCATCGCTTTAGCCTACGCGACGACTACCGCCTCTTGCATTGTTAGTGACAGCAAGACAGCTATCCGCAACTTCACCAAGGGCCTCATTTCACCGCAAGCGAACCGCATACTTGCAAGCACATCCCCATCTCGTCGCCGCCAAGTTCATTTAATCTGGGCTCCGGGCCATTCGGGCCTTGCCGGGAACGAAGCCGCTCACGACGCTGCCCGAGAAATCGTCCACCGGGCGCGTCACCCGTCATCAGAGCAGCTACCCTCCCGACGAGCCGAGCAGGCTGAGGACGAAGAAATCGAATCCTGGTGCGGCCACGCGAAAGAAAGAATGGTCGCGTATGGTGAAATTGTCATGCATTACCGTAGGGCAAGATTGAAGTACCCACCCCCTGACAAGTCGCTAAATAAGCAACAGTCGACAACATGGCGATTATTACAGACGCGAAGATTCCCTACACCCGCGCTGTACAGTCGCATATACCCGGACGTTTACACACCACAGTGCAAAGCTTGCGGGATGGCTCGCGCCAACCTCGACCACATTATCTGGGCATGTCCCGCAGCGACACACACCACCAAACACAGCAAGAACCCTACACTTAAGATTACCACGCCCGAGCAGTGGGAGGCTATGCTGCTCAGCGCGTGCCCGGATGACCAACTCTGGGCAGTCCGGCTGGCCGAAGACGCCGCCAAGACCCAAGGTCTGGCCGCCGCCTGAGGAAGGGGGGCTCCGGTAGGGCTAGTCTCCCGGCCCCCGCCTCCCTTGACCCCAGCAAGGACAAAATAAAGTTATGTCTCTCTCTCTCGAGAAGGCGTTCAGCAATCCGGTGAGGAAGAGGTCCCATGATGTTAGCGTGGACTCGATTCTTGAAACAGGTCCTTGCGCCATCTTCATGGGCGAAGTAGACGTGGCGTAATTTTTCGTCGCAGTCCCAGTTGTTGAACGTGGAGACCGGGTCGCATGCCTCCAGGCAGCTTTCTGGATCCTCGCATGGTGATCCGCAGAATGTCGCCAGCTCCCTCGGTTGATGCATGACGACCGTTGTAGGCGCCACAGCGGCTGTCATTGTCGCTGTTTTCTTCTTCGTTGTGACCCTGGTCTTGTCGGGCAGTGGTTCGTATTCTGGTTCAGCACCTTACTGCCTGCGGCTGACTTGCTCGTCAGGTTTCCTGTCGATGTTCCCTTGATGGCGTGGGCTTGGCTCACGGCAGGAGGGGGCGTTCGGTACATAGACCGGGAAGCATCTCCACCAGATGTCATGGGGTCGTTACGTCCACGAAGACAGCAGTCAGCGTGTTCAAGATGAAACTCTCTAATTGGCCGAACTTGTGGCCGGGAAATGACAACCAAACTACAGCAATACACGCTGCACAGTACAGTCCACTCTTAGAGGGAACACACGAGCGCGCGGCTAGCGGTCCGCGGAGCGTTAACTGCTGGCGAGATGTGGACACGCGGAGTATGCACTTAGAATCACAAGGGCGGTTCGTGTCCGGCGTCGTCTGCTACTTCTTCGCCCCAGCGCTCAGCGCGCGCCAGCGAAATTCCACATTTCTACGGTTGGAAGGACAAGCTTGCTATTATCTCTGCATCGGACATAAATCTCCTTGTCTGTTATAAAAAGCGGCCGGCTGGTTCGAGCAGCATGTCTAAACCTTACGACAAACTTATCGGTGAGCACTTGGGCTAGTTGCTAATTCATTATGAGGGAAACTGTGCAATAAAAAAAACAATGTCAATGTCGACACAGGGAGAACAGAAGAGCACAAGCGCATGTGCTTGTGCTGTTCTCCCTTTGTCGACGTTGCTTTTTTAACGCGATAGCGTTAAAGAGCTCGTATCGCATAAATTCCGCCGTCGGCGTCGGCACCGTTGGTTGTGAGCGAAAAATCATCTTGTCCGTGACCAAAAAATTGAAAAAGCTGCAAATAAAATAAATAATAAAAATGTTGGGTCCGAGTGAAATCAAACCCAGGCCGTCTGCGTGGCAAGCAGGTGTTCTACCACACAGCCACGCCTCTGCTTGGAGCTGCACTGAAAGTAACTTTCATGCTTCCCAAAAATACGCGTCCTGTATACAGGTGTCACAGTACGAGATGCAATATCGCAGTAATATTGCGTGGTACAAGCATACATTGCCATCGGGAGTCGCGCAATGTCAATATCATAACGACTTTGTGGTTTAAAGACAGCCACCCATTACAGAAGGCACATTACTGCGCGTATTCCTTTAAAACCACGTAGTGGGTGTATCGCAACTTCGAAAAAGTTTCTCGCGCATCGCCCCTGGTTTAAAGCATGCTACCCATTACATAAGGCACACACCTTAGTGCGCACATTCTGTTAAACACTCGTAGTGTTCGAAGTGCGCACTAGGGGCAGGATATCCCTATCGCGTTCAACTCTTAAAGGCGAAGCTTAAGCGTCCCCCCAATTTTTTTTGCGCAGTTTCCCTCATAATGAGCACATACACTAGGTTACGCAGGTGACAGGCTTCGTTATCATATTGTCACGTGGTCGTGACGTCAACGAAGACAACAGTCAGCACGTCCGAGATGAAACTGCTTATTTGGCCGAACTTGTGGCCGAGAAACTGAGAACTAGAACTACAGCAATACACGCTGTACAATGATAGCGGCGAACAAGGCGTCGTCCGTCGATCAACTGACAAGCGGTCAAGCGCATCGGCTTTTATACAGGCGCTATAGAACTTTCCAGCAATATCGCTGGTGGCGACGTTATCTCTCGACAAAGCTGGAACATTCGCGTGCGGCGCGCAATCTTAACAAAACGATCTACTAAAATCGTGAAGCTTCTCGAACACTGCTTCGCGGCCAGCGTCGAGCGTTGATGACCGTCCTTGCTGGTCAAATTCGAACACATCAAAATAAAAGAAGAAGCGGGCGTGGCATTGCCCCCCTCTGAAAAAGCATCGTCCCGATGCTTGCAACAGAACATGGAAAGGGAAAAAAAACAAGTGCATACACAAATAAATTACAATAACAAAGGAAAAAAGTAGAGTCCCCAGGTTCGCTAACGCGCAATAAACGGCTTAAGGCGCACGACATGGACGACTTCAGGTCGTGCGCGGCGTCCCTGGGAGTTCGTAATTCCGTCCGGGACGACCCCGTAGTCAAGAGCACCGTGACGTCGAAGCACCTTGTACGGCCCGAAGTATCGCCGAAGAAGATTTTCACTGAGCCCACGTCGGCGTATCGGCGTCCAGACCCACACACGGTCACCGGGTTGGTACTCCATGTGGCGTCGTCGAAGATTATAGTAACGGCTGTCGACCCTCTGCTGGTTCTTGATGCGTAGGCGGGCGAGCTGTCGAGCTTCTTCGGCGCGTTGCAAATAGGCGGCAACGTCGAGATCGTCTTCGTCGGTGGCGGTTGGTAGCATTGCGTCGAGCGTCTTTGCCGGGCTCCTTCCGTAGACCAGCTTGTACGGCGTCATTTGCGTCGTTTCTTGCATGGCCGTGTTGTATGCAAAGGTGACATACGGAAGGATGGCATCCCACGTCTTGTGTTCGACGTCGACATACATGGCCAGCATGTCGGCGATGGTCTTGTTTAACCGCTCGGCGAGGCCATTGGTCTGTGGGTGGTACGCTGTGGTCCGGCGGTGGCTTGCTTGGCTGTATCTCAGTATTGCCAGAGTTAGGTCAGCAGTAAACGCCATACCTCTGTCGGTGATGAGGACCTCTGGGGCGCCATGACGCAGGACGATGTTTTCAACTAACTTCGCTACCTCGGCGGCACTGCCTCTGGGCAGGGCCCTTGTCTCAGCGTAGCGGGTGAGGTAGTCGGTAGCTACGACGATACATTTGTTTCCGGTTTTGGACGTCGGGAACGGCCCCAGTAAGACCATCCCGATTTGCTGGAACGGCCGTCGAGGTGGCTCGATAGGCTGCAGAAGTCCGGCTGGCCTAGTCGGCGCTGTCTTGCGTCGCTGACAGTCCCGGCAGGTATTTACGTAACGAGTGACGTCGGCGGCAAGGCGCGGCCAGTATTACTTTTCCTGTATTCTTGCGAGCGTGCGAGAAATACCCAGGTGTCCAGACGTCGGGTCGTCGTCCAGAGCCTGGATGACCTTTGGTCGCAATGTCGAGGGCACTACGGGAAGGGAATCGGCTCGAAGCGGCGAGAAGTTCTTCTTAAGGAGAACACCGTTGCGCAAGGCAAGAAAAACGACGTCAGTCCTCGCGTGAATACCTTGGGAACAACGGTGGTCCTGCCCTCGAGGTATTCCACAAGGCCCCTGAGTTCTGGGTCCGCTCGCTGTCGTTCGGCGAAGTCTTCTGCGCTTATGGTTCCCAAGAAGCAGTCATCCTCCATGTCGTCCTGCGGCGGTGGGTCGACGGGGCGCGGGACAGGCAGTCAGCGTCGTGGTATTTCCTTCCGGACTTGTAAACGACGGTTATGTAAATTTTTGAAGTCGTAGGCTCCACCGTGCGAGGCGACCTGAAGGGTCCTTCAAGTTAGCTAGCCAACACAAGGCGTGGTGGTCGCTCACAACTTTGAAGGGCCGGCCGTAGAGGTAGGGGCGAAACTTCGATGTAGCCCAGATGATGGCCAGGCACTCCTTTTCTGTTGTGGAGTAGTTGATTTCTGCCTTTGATAGCGACCGGCTAGCATAACTGATGACCCTTTCGAATCCGTCTGTCTTCTGCACAAGGACGGCGCCGAGTCCTACGCTGCTTGCGTCGGTGTGGATTTCCGTATCGGCGTATTCGTCGAAATGCGCAAGTATCGGAGGCGTCTGCAGGCGTCGTTTCAATTCTTGAAATGCTTGAACTTGCGACGTTTCCCACCTGAATTCCACGTCGGCCTTCGTGAGTTGCGTCAGTGGCTCGGCGATCCGTCAAAATTCCTTGACGAAACGTCTGTAATAGGCGCACAAGCCGAGAAAACGGCGTACGACCTTCTTGTCGGTGGGCGGCGGGAAGGCGGCGATGGCAGCTGTTTTCCGCGGGTCCGGGCGAACACCATCCTTGCTGATCACGTGACCCAAGAACAAGAGCTCCTCGTACGCGAAGCGGCACTTTTCAGGCTTCAAGGTGAGTCCGGAGGTCTTGATTTCTTGAAGTACAACTTCAAGGCGCCGAAGGTGTTCGTCGAAGTTTGAGGAAAACACAACGACGTCGTCCAAGTACACGAGGCACGTCTGCCACTTCAAGTCGGCCAGTACTGTATCCATAACCCGTTGAAATGTCGCAGGTGCCGAGCAAAGACCAAAGGACATGACCTTGAACTCGAACAGGCCGTCTGGTGTTATAAAAGCAGTCTTTTCTCGGTCTCTCTCGTCGACTTCTATTTGCCAGTAACCGGTCTTGAGGTCTATCGACGAAAAGTACTTTGCGTTGTGTAATCGATCCAGGGTGTCGTCTATCCGGGGAAGGGGATACACGTGCTTCTTCGTGACTTTGTTCAGGCGACGATAATCGACGCAAAAACGTAGAGACCCATCCTTCTTCACTAGCACCATCGGGGATGCGCACGGACTCTTCGACGGCTGGATGATGTCGTCGCGTAGCATTTCGTCGACCTGTTTCTTCACGGCCTCGCGTTCTCGTGTCGAAACTCTATACGGGCTCTGACGGAGTGGTCTGGCGCTTTCCTCTGTTATGATGCGATGTTTTGCCACGGGAGTCTGCCGAGTTCTTGACGACGACGAAAAGCAGTCCTTGTATTGCAAGAGCAGGGTTTTGAGCTGTTCTTGTTTGTGCTTCTTAAGGCTGGGATTGATGTCGAAAGCTGGTTGCGGCGCTTTATTCGTCGGAGTAGGCTCGGGAGAATCGGTGAGGCCGAAAGCATTGCTGGCTTCTACGAATTCTTCGATGTAGGCGACCGTCGTGCCTTTGCTCACGTGCTTGTACTCGTTGCTGAAATTCGTGAGCATAACTGTTGCTTTCCCTGCCCGCAGTTCTGCTACTCCTCTTGCGACGCAAATCTAGCGGTTAATCAAGTGGTGCTGGTCGCCTTCAACAACGCCTTCCAGGTCTGCTGATTTCTGAGTGCCGACAGAAATGATGACGCTGGAGCGAGGGGGAATGGTGACCTGGTCTTCCAGCACATTCAAGGCGCGCTTTCTTGGCGGAGTGTGCGGCGGTAGTGCCTTTTCCGTGGACAGCGTTATCGACTTAGACCTCAGGTCGATGATTGCACAATGAAGGCCTAAGAAGTCCATACCAAGGATGACTACGAAGTTCGCGGGATAAATCCGGTTGTTAATGGTGAGTCTCCCTGTGCAGATTCCCTCCGGCGTTACGAGGTGACCTCCAGCTGTCCGGATTTCGGGGCCTTCCCAGGCTGTCCTAACTTTATTCAGCTTCGTGGCGAACGGTCCACTGATGACAGAATAGTCGGCTCCGGTGTCGACGAGGGCTGTGACACTGTGGCCGTCGATAAGAACGTCGAGGTCGCTAGTTCGTCGTCTTGCGTTGCAGTTAGGTCGTGGCGTCTGGTCACGGCTACGTCGGTTTGTTCCACTGCTTCCACGTTGCGTCGTCAGGTCTACTTCGGTCCGCGAGGTTTCGTCGTCAGGGGTTCGCGTCGTGTCCTGAAGCCTTCGTCGTGGCGGCGGCGTCGGCGGCGGAGGGTCTTCGGTATTTCGTCGTACAACAACCGCACCTCCAACGGTTGCTCCCTTAGTTTTCCGGATGCGGGCTAGGTGACCGGCCCCGGGTTGGGCCAGTGTATGGTCGGCGTTGGGGAGAGGCGTAGCGGCCTGGCGGCGGCGATCGGGAAGGTCCTCGAGGGGTCCACTGCGTTCCTGCCAGATAGTCGGCGATGTCACGTGGTCGTTCACCCTGCTGTGGATGCGGCGCGTCGACGGCGAACCCACGCAGTCCCATCTGTCGATAATGGCAGCGGCGGTAGGTGTGGCCGGCTTCTCCGCAGTGGTAGCAGAGTGGACGATGGTCATGGGCGCGCCAAACGTCGGTCTCCCCTTCCTCGGCGTGTATCGCTGACCGGCTGGCGGGCGGTATGACGTCGGTGGTGGCGGTGGTGGTGCCTGGCGGCGGAACTGCTGGGGCGGCGGCGCGGCGTCTTGACGTGGGCGAGGAGGGCGGGCGTTGCGTCGGGCTGCAGCAGCATAGCTCATTCCTTGCAGCTGCGGCGGTGCCGGCTGAGGAACACCCAGTGGCTGTTGGATTTCCTCGCGTGCAACGTCCACAATCGATGTCACTTCGGGCTGTGCAAAAGGTGCGAGCCTTCGCAGCTCCTCTCGCACGATGGCTCGGATAGTTTCGCGCAAGTCGTCGGAGCCGAGGGCATGAACTGCTGCGCTGTTTTGGAATGCGCGGCAATTGTACTGCCTAGTGCGCATATCGAGCGTCTTGTCGATGGTTGTCGCCTCCGAGAGGAATTCTTGGACGGTCTTGGGTGGGTTCCGCATCAGCCCAGCGAAAAGCTCCTGCTTGACTCCTCGCATGAGAAGGCGAACTTTTTTCTCTTCGGGCATGGTAGGGTCTGCGTGGCGGAACAGCCTGGTCATCCCTTCCGTGAAGAGCGCCACGTTTTCGTTCGGCATCTGCACGCGGGTCTCGAGCAGAGCCTCAGCCCTCTCTTTGCGGACGACGCTCGTGATTGTGGTGAGGAACCTGTCGCGAAAAATGTCCCACGTTGTCAGGCTTCGCTCTTGGTTCTCGAACCAGGTCCGAGCGGCGTCTTCCAAAGCGAAATAGACATGCCGTAGCTTGTCTTCGCTGGTCCAGGCATTAAAAACGGCGACTCGGTCGTAGGCTCCGAGCCAGCTTTCCGGGTCTTCGAACGACGATCCGCGGAAGGTTGGCGGCTCCTTGGGCGTCCGGAGAAGGATCGGTGCGGGCGGCACAGCGTCTGTCATCGTCGCTGTGGTCGAGGTCAGGATCTTTGTTTGCCGGGTCTTTTCAGGTAGAGGCCCGTGCTCTGGCGGTAGATCTTGTTGCCTGCGGCTTGCTCGACGATCCGGGTTCTCTTTGCCGTCGTCCTCCTCGCGGCTTGGGCTTGGGTCAGCGCTTCGCGGGGGCGTCCGGATCATGGAAGAAGCAGCACCTCGACCAGATGTCACGTGGTCGTGACGTCGACGAAGACAACAGTCAGCACGTCCGAGATGAAACTGATTACTTGGCCGAACTTGTGGCCGAGAAACTGAGAACTAGAACTACAGCAATACACGCTGTACAATGATAGCGGCGAACAGGGCGTCGTCCGTCGATCAACTGACAAGCGGTCAAGCGCATCGGCTTTTATACAGGCGCTATGGAACTTTCCAGCAATATCGCTGGTGGCGGCCTTATCTCTCGACAAAGCTGGAACATTCGCGTGCGGCGCGCAATCTTAACAAAACGATCTACTAAAATCGTGAAGCTTCTCCAACACTGCTTCGCGGCCAGCGTCGAGCGTTGATGACCGTCCTTGCTGGTCAAATTCGAACACATCAAAATAAAAGAAGAAGCGGGCGTGGCAATATTCACAGAATTCCACAGCTGGGGGCTCCAGCCGAAATTTGGCCGCTGGGGCCGCGAATCGCATCGCATGAAAACTGGCGAGAAAGCAGTGCAACAAACACCTTTCTTTCTGCCTGCTGATTACGCGACGAGGAGCAGAAAGAGTGGTGGCTACATTAATCGCACTGCTGAAGAACGGAAGCGCTTTCCAGCGCTCGCCAAGCGCAGGGCCGGCAGTTGTAGCAGACGAATAGCGGAAAACGTGGCCCTTACGCCTTTATGCGCGTGCGCCGCGTTTACAAATCTCGCAGCCAGTTTATGCCACGCGGGCCGCCGGCCACGCGATCGCGTGTTCCCTCTAACAGCGGACCGCACTGTACACTGATAGCGGCGAACACTGTCCGCCGTCGATAAACTAACAAGCGGTGAAGCGCGTCGGCATTTATACATGTGCCGTCGAATATTCCAGCGTTATCGCTGGTTGTAGCACAAGCTCTAGAATAAGCTCGAGTGTTCGCGCCTTGCGCGCAATCCTAACAAAACGATCCGCAATAATCGCGAATCTTCTTGAACAATGAGGCGCGCTTTGGGCTCAGCGTTGCTGACAATCTGTATGGGCGAAAACCGAATACAGCAAAAGTGATAATAAGAAAAGCACGTGGCACGTGCGCTTCTTATGGCACGTGCGTTACTTAACGCTCCTCTTCTTAGGGGAGTGTTAGTCAGCGCCGAACGCAGCCATGGCGGCGAGTGTGGAACACTCTTTTTTCTGCCTGCTGGCGTCACGGAGCACGTGATCTTTTTACGAGCTGGCAGTTGACCAATAGTCCCTCGCATACTACCTGAAGGCATCAATTCTGCCAGAACAAAACCCTCGCTATGAATGAAGGAAAGATTACTTTTAGGGCTCGTTTTTCGTTGTTACACGCAATATTATTGAGAACTAACGGACAATAATGCCACAGAAAGTATTGACGACGTTATTTGTTGTAATTAGGACATAAATGCGAAGAAAGTAAAGTGAACAAAAACATAACTTGGCGCCTGCAGGGACCAAACCTGCGACCTTTCAATAACGCGTCCGATGCTCTACCACTGAGCTACGGCGGCGGTCATCCTCCCGTCTACTTTATGGGGTATGTATGTGTATTTAAATCTAGGAGTGTTAGTCAGCGCCGATCGCAGCCACGGCGGTGAGTGTGGCACACTCTTTTAAATGCCAAGCATTTCTTAGCGAACCTCAGGCAGTTTGGGCGTTTCTATCAACGTATCTATCTATCTATCTATCTATCTATCTATCTATCTATCTATCTATCTATCTATCTATCTATCTATCTATCTATCTATCTATCTATCTATCTATCTATCTATCTATCTATCTATCTATCTATCTATCTATCTATCTATCTATCTATCTATCTATCTATCTATCTATCTATCTATCTATCTAGCCGCCTACGCATACCAAAATTTGTATAGCATAGGATGAGTGTATGACGAATACGATTCACTGGTGATGACACGAATAACGCATAATACCTGTCGAGTACATCACGAAACCCTTTCCCTCAGTCACGTGTGACACATACCCGAATACCAGAGTTCATGTTACGTGGGTATGTGTTGCAGAAGTGTTGAAAGGCGGGCAAGTTGGTATAGGTTCATACTGAAAATTGGCAGCGCAAACAAACGGGACACAGAAGAGGAACACAAACAGACGCAGACTGAAACTTGGATTAATTCACAGAAGATAATATATACCAGAAAAAACATGAAGGGAAAGGGAAATACATGAGGGAAGGATCCACCATAATCAGGTGTCGTCCATAAACGAGATTTCACAATCTAAAAGCGATATAGAAGGTGAGCTGACACAACTATCGATATTCTTTTTAATGAAAAAGGCTTCCGTATGTGTCACAGGTGATGATAAAATCTCAATGTACGCAGTAACCGCGAACATACACATCCGCACGGAATGATATCGATAATAATAGTAATGATTGGGGTTTTACGTCCCAAAACCAGGATATCATTATGAGAGACGCCATAGTGAAGGGCTCCGGAAATTTTGACCATCTGGTATTCCTTAACGTGCACTGACATCGCACAATAAGCGTGCGTGTAGCATTTCGCCTCCATCGAAACGCAACTCCCATGGGCGGGATCGACCGGGCGACCTTCGGGTCAGCAGCCGAACGCCGTCCCCACTACACCACAGCGGCCTACGCAAGGAAAGTTAGGCGGCTGAAGACACAGCACCCCTGGAACACTCTGGGCTACCATCCACTCGTCCACGTGGCCCGCAACGTCGATCACGTGGATTACGCAAAAACCGGGGTCAATGCATCCTGCAATAACTCTGCCGACAGGACCATGTCCCTCATGATTACCGGTGACTTCAGCATTGATTTATCAAAACCACCACATGACATCACTTTGTCTCCTTAAAGACCCCTCAAGGGGGTATTACATAAGTGATGACAAGACAAGACAAGACAACTTTATTTCAGCATCAACAGGGAGGAATACAACTCTGGTGAGGCTACAGGGTGTTAGCAAAAAGCCTCTAACGGCTTGACAAAGGCCAGCACCCCGTTTACGAAACTACAAATCAAAAACAGCAGTGGACAGTCAATACGTGTATTTAAGGAAAAGCCTATAAATATAGTGACGGCTTATAGGTTCATTTGTCAGGTTACATTTTAGATGACGGCACTAAAAAATGGTGGGGGCGGAAATTGCCCTTATAGAATATAGCTTCAGTAATTATGCTAGGCTACCTAATTCCTTAGTTTATCGTAATAACGGAGGAGTTAAGAGCCTGTGGCAGCAAGTACCTCAGCATTTGGCGGCCATAGTTTGAACGAGTGTAGGGAACGTTCCATGTGTGACTGCTTCGTGTGGCGTATGTTTTTGCAAGTGGAGTTAAGGTGGCAAGTTTTTCTAGAAAAGAGTCGTTACTTCTGCAGTATGCATCATATCGTTTCAATAGAAGTGTGTTGAACATGTCCGACAATGACGTTATTCCAAGATCTTCGAATATAGGCTTTGTATGGACATCATATGGTTCATTGGAGATGATTCTTACGGCTTCTCTCTGCAGCCGATGGATTTTGGACAAGTTTGTGTCAGTCGTTGTGCCCCATACCAGATAGCCATATGTTAATGTAGATGAGAAAAGGGAATTGTGTAAAAGCAATTTGATGTGCTTTGGTAGGAAGTAACGAAAGCGTGTTCAAATACCCACTATTCGCGAAAGCTTGGAGTAGACGGGATTAATATGTGCGTTCCATTGCATATTTTCTTCAAAAAGAACACCCAAGGTTTTTATTACTGGTACCAGTTCTATTACTGAAAGACCAAGGTGCAGGATAGTATTTGAATTAATTGGCTTATTTCTAGGGCGAAAAAGAACTGCTTTTGCCCTTGAAACGTTTATAGTTAGGGAATTAATTTCACTCCAATTATTCGATATATTAGGCACCTCATTCGCTTTTTTTTGCAAGAAGAGGCAGACTGTGATGTGTCAAAAATAAACTTGTGTCGTCTGCATAACTTACAAACGATGAATTTGTGTCTATATTAACAAGGGCATTTGTATACAAATTGAAAAGCAATGGGCCAAGAATGCTTCCCTGAGGAACGCCATGTAGCAATGGTTTGAAACATGAATGAGAGTTGTTAATGTGCGCGCTTTGGTGGCGGTACTGTAGGTACGACTTGACGAGAGAGAGGAAGCAACCTCTGAAACCGTAACATTCTAGTTTCTTTAAAAGTGTCGCGTGATTTATTCGATGGAATGCCTTTGAATAATCAATGAAAATTCCAAGTGCATAAAGTTAGTGTTCAAAGGCATCAAGGATTATTTCTTTTTGCGTTAGTAAGGCGCTCTCTGTCGAACGTTTTTTTGTAAACCCAAATTGATAGGGTGTCATGATGTGGTGTTTGTTTAGGAATGAGGTCATTCGTATGTGTATTAGTTTTTCGACAACTTTGGGAAATATGGGGAGTATTGAAATAGGTCTGTAGTTAGACATGTTAGATTAATCACTACCTTTATAAATGGTAATAACTTTGGCGACTTGAGGCCGGCGAGGAAACTGGCCACATGAAAAGATTTGATTAATGATGTGCTCCAATACATGATCTATGGTAGCGGCAACATATTTAAGTGGCCGAATTTGCAAACCATCTACATCACAACAGGTAGTGTTGTTTAGAGATATGATTGTAGACAGGACCTCATCTGCAGTTACTGGGAATAGGAATGCTGTTTCCTCTATTCGTGGGCACATAAAGTTCAGACAGTTCGGGTCATGATGGCTATTTCCTACTGATGTGGAAAAATCATTAAATGCTATGGCTACATCATCTCCTGTGTGAGTTGTACCATTCACACTAATTTCACTAGGGTTGTTATTTGCGCCGGGGTGTCTATTTAGAAGTGTATTTAATTTTTTCGAAATGATTTCTGGTGTTAGTTTCACATCTCGCGAGAACAGGTTTTCAAAGTGCTCTTTCTTGGCTTTTCTTAAGAGACTATTTGTTTTGTTCCTGTGTTTTCTGGATGTATCTAGATCATCCTTGTTCCTTGAGTTCAAAAAATTTTGATAAAGAACGGTTTTTAGCTTTATAGCTTTCAGACACTCCGCTGTAATCCATGGTTTGCGTGCTCTACGTGGTTGATTTTTGGTTTTGTAGGGAAAACAGTCGTTATAAAGAGGTATAAATTTATCTATGAAGATGTTGTAGGCTTCCTCTGGAACTCTCGTTGAAAGAATGCTCTCCCAGGATACCTTAGAGAGTAGATTATAAAAAATCTCCAATGTGCCTTCATTTATCTGATGAAGGCACATTGGAGATGCTCGTTTACGTAGATAGGCGATGTTTCAGAGAGGCTGACGTCGGTAGCAGACAGACGCATTTTACGCGCCTTTTCCAGAAGAGCGTCACGTTTAGACCGGTTGTGAAACTGTACAACAATGTGCGGATAGGGCTTATCTTTGGCGGGAATACGATGACAGATATCAACATCGCTTTCTTCAATTGGTTCGTCTATAGCTTCACCAAGTGAAGCTATAGAGAGATCTTGTGCGCATGTACGTTTTCTGAAGTGGAAGATTTATGCTTCAATAAATTTCACTTGTTAGCCTGCGCTTGTCCTGTGTACTACTTCTTGTGTTCCGTCAGTCGCGCAGTTTCTTACCGTTCTAATGTCATACCAACTAGCCCCACAACGCACTTTACTTGAGTCCATTTTTTCTACATGGGGCTCTGTTTTATGTTCCCTTCCCTTCCAAAAACAATGTTCGTTGTGCAAAAGTTTCATTGCTGCTGCGACCTGTGAAGCCCGGATCCTTGGGTACTGCCTCAGGAAAGGTTAGCGTCCTCCGCTGTGTCCGCACTGTTCGGGGTATTCGGCTGCTCCCAAGGCCATTGGAAGAGAATCGCTAAGATTCTTAGGAGCGAACACTGGAGACATGCGCGCCTGCTGAAGGAGTGGCTGAGGTTCCTGTGCTTCAGCTGGAAAGGATGCGGTGCCGGAGGTCTTAGAACACTGAAGTTCTCCAGGACCTGGCGCAAGCTGCGACGGAGTTGCTCTGGTGCAACAAAAGGCGGACTTTGCCAGCGACTACCAAGGTAGAGGTAGGCGAAGTGCCGGTGCTTTGTTTGGGTGGCGCGGTGTTTCCTCCAGTTGTTCAAAAGCTACTGAGCAGGGGACCCAAGTACAGTATGGAAATGCCAGTGAAGAAGCACGAGCTACTGGCGTCTGTCCACAGCATCGCGGAAAAAGCACAAGTTGTGGAGAGGGAACGATGCATTTTGGATTGTGTCGGCACAGTGGACTATAACTACAAAGAAAAAGATGGTACCCGCAGATTACTTACGGTTGCAGAATCTATCAGAGACTCAGGCCAGGCAATTTTGCTTGCTGATAAAGATGGAGGCTTTGTAGTAATGCCCCAGAAGTTGTATGATGACAAGGCCACAGCTGCTGTTTCGAAGAACATTAGGACTGCTGACACAAAAGCAACGAAGGCAAAAAGCAAAGCTCTTGCGGTGCTGGAAAACCTGAACCTAGATAGATTAAGGAAGGATGTGTCAGGGAATAAGAACCTAGTTGTTTGCATGTTCTTCAGTGCAAAAAGCCTCAAATTGGACTGCCCCTTTAGGGCCATTGTTACGGAAAGGGGTACGTGGCAGGCCACCCTCAGCCGGTATCTCCAAAAACAGTTGAGAAGGTTGGCACTTGAGGATCCCTACAAGATTGCCAGTTCGGACCGACTTGTGGACATGTTGAAAGACGCGCAACAAGGAGTGACTTCGGGCTTCTCGGTGGACATTGAGGAGTTGTTCTATTCGGTCCCCCACGAGGACCTGTTCGTGTCCCTTCGCAACTGCATTGAACGCTCGGGAGTGGTGGACTTTCAAAATACGAGTGGCATTTCGGTAGAAGGTTTTTTGGAGTTACTTCAAGTCTACTTAACTTCAACTATTGTGAGCTTCAAGGAAGGTTTTTATGTACAAAAACAGGGGATTTGTATAGGATCTAGCGTGGCGCCGATTTTAACTGTGATCTATCTTGCTGATTTAGATTGTTCACTATCGCGGGCACTTGTTGAATGCATTGTACGAGTCTTCAGATATGTCGACGATTTTTTAATATTGGTAAGTGTGAATTCAGACAACAACCTAGCGGAGGTAGCAGATAACACTCTTCATATTTTAAATCCGTTGCCAAGAAACTAAATTTTACTTTTGAGCTGCCAGTGAATGCAAGTTTGCAGTTTTTAGATATCAGACTATTTTTCAGGGATGGTGGTCACATGTGCTGGGCTTACCAGCCACGCTCTAAGAAGCCCCTTTTACCGTACGATTCTTGCCTTTTAAAGCTTGTTAAGAGGGGAATCGCGATGTCATGTTTGAGGTCTTCTTTAAGTAAATCATGCCACCACACGGTCCGGGATAGTTTCACCTCCCAAGTGGCCAGACTGCAAGAAGCGGGCTTTCCGGACGTTCTGCTAATGGCCGTAGCAGAGAAACTGTTGGAAACCTTTGGCAGATGTACTGTGTCTCCACGGGCGGACACTACATTAAGAACAGAAAGGCGAGGTTTTGTGGTTTTGCCCTATGTCCATAAACTTTCGCATGGTGTCAAGAAGGTGTTCAGGAAATTTGGCGGAGATGTTTTTTGTTCAGCACCATGTAAATTGTCACGGGTATGTGCCCTTACGAGTGTGCAGAGGAGTGGAAGCTGCGGCACGAATCACAAACGCAAGTTTGTAGGATGCAGATCAGAAGTTGTCTATGAGGTCCCGTTAAGCTGCGGCAAGGTCTATGTCGCACAAACTAGAAGATCTTTAACTAAATGCCTTTCGCAGCATTCGTATGCTGTAGCTTCAGCCAGTGGGCAACACTTGGCGGTTCATTGCAGATCCTGCGCTAACTGCATCCCACTTTTTGAAGAAACGAAAGTGCTGGGGCGTGCCAGAGAAAAAAGAGCGCGTGAAATTTTGGAAGCGTCAGTGATCTCGAGGCTTGGTCCTCATAAATGCATTAGTGAACCCTCCGTTTACCTGCATAAGAAATAGTTGGCATTTTTAGCGTAGATAAAGGGCTTTTACTATGGTGTGTGATATTGTTGAGAGAGCTTGTGCGCACGTACGTTTTCTGAAGTGGAAGATTTATGCTTGAATAAATTTTAGTTGTTAGTCTGCGCATGTCCTGTGTACTACTTCTTCTTGTGTTCCGTCAGTCGCGCAGTTCCTTACCGTTCTAATGTCATACCAACTAGCCCCACAACGCACTTTACTTCACAAGCAAGCTTTCTAAGTTTCTCCTGTTCTGCTACAAGTGCTACATTCTGAGCCTTAAGCTCGTTATTTTCTTTCTCTAGTTGAGTGCACTTCGTCACCGTTTCCTCATATTGCTTGTTAAGGAAATCAAGGCCTTGCTTCAGGTCGCGATGTTCTCTCCTAAGTTCTCTTTCAAGGGAGGTACGCAAGTCGACAAACTGTTGTTGCAAGTCACTTTTCAATACATCACGAATTTCTTGTTTAAACTCTTTGAACAGTTTTTGAATATCGGCATTTGGCATGTCACTTCAACACAGTTACTTCGCAAACACAATCACTTCGGCAGCAGCAGCAGAGACACTAAAAATACTACAAAAGATACTACAAACGCAGTCAGGACTAACCTGAAAAAATTTTAGATAACGGCTTCAGTTGCTTGTGCGCGTGTCCGCTGCTGCTGCCAAAGTGTCAGGCAAAGCGCTGTGCGTAACCGCAGGAAAATAGCAATCCAGGTGTCGCTCACGGTGCCTAGATGACAGCCACGCCCACGATGGGGTTCGTTACACCTTGGCACGCGCCGAAGTGTCGATGAGGATACTGCAGAAAGCTGCAAAAATGGTGTAGCGATGAAGGCTTGATGAACGGAAACAGGTAAGGTAGTCGCCGGTACGGGACAAGGCAGCCAGCGGTTGAACACCAAGAGTAGGTAGAGGCCAAAAACGTCCAGTACCTGAAAAAATTGTAGATAACGGCTTCAGTTGCTTGTGCGCGTGTCCGTTGCTGCTGCCAAAGTCATGGGTGTACAGTACAGCCAGGTGAAATTCATTCGGAAAGAAAATTGCTTACATTGTCCAAAAAAGTTGATGGAATAGTAATGGCTGCAATGTTGTGGGAAAGGCCATTCCAATCTGATGCTGCTCTGGGGAAAAATGAAGAGGAAAATGTGATGATGCGTGCACGTGGCCGTGACACTTCTAGTTCGTGTCCGCCGCGATGAGGTATTCGGGTAATGTGAACGATGGAAGGTGGACGGCCGAGATCACTGTAAAAGAATTTGCGGAATAAAGACAGCGTGGCAATGCGACGGCGAAGACAGAGATTAGTTAAGGTGGATTCTGCTTTCAATGATGAAACGCTAGCTCGGTAATGATAGGTGGAATGGATGAATCTAGCAGCACGGTTTTGGACGGCTTCCAGGGCAGAGGCGAGGTAGGACTGGTGAGGGCTCCAGATAGCAGGTGCGTACTCTAGTTTTGGTATGATGAGCGATTTATAGGCTGTTTTACGTGCATGGGCGCATGATGAAGGTTGCGTTTCAGGAAACCTAGTGTTTTATTGGCAGATGCAGTGATGTTAGTAATATGAGTGCGCCATGAGAGGTCATTGCATAAGGTCACCTTCAAATATAAGGTCACCTTCAAATAGAAGTCACAGCCTCCCGTGGCACATCGACAGAATGGTGGTCGACTGCTGAACGTGACAACTCTTCATAGCGGGAAAGTTCTTCGCGGACAATCTATCGGATCATCGAAGACAAGTCTTGGCAGGAGCTCGTGTCGACGCTTGCAACCGTCGTAACGTTCGTCAGCCGGCCAAACTTTGGAGGAATCCTGCGCATTTTGAGCTGTTCAAAAGTACGGCAATGCCGAATGACGTCGGTCACAGAGCCCAGGTTTTCTTTTCCTATGAGGAAACTATAGACATCCTCGGCAATGCCTTTCAGCAAATGTCCGACTTTGTCTTCCTCTGACATTTGAGCATTGACCACTTTGCACAGCTTCGACACATCTTCAATATACGTGGTGATTGTCTCACCTGGCAGCTGCCCGCGTTGCGACAGTGTCTTCTCCGCACGCTTCCCTTTGACGCCCGAGTCGCCGAAACACGCCTTTAGTTCTTGAACAAAACGATCCCACATCGTCAGCGTGTCCTCGTGGTTCTCGTACCACACGAGTGCAGTATCGGTAAGGCAGAAGACCACATTCATGAGCTGAGCGGCGGCATCCCAACCGTTGGACTTGCTCACTCGCTTGTACTGGACGAGCCACGCGTCAACATCTTCTCCCGATTTTCCTCCGAAGGGCGGTGGAACTCGATAGTACTGGAGCGGACCGCAAGGCACAGCCCTGGGGGCGTCTTCTTCTTCGAGCATGTTGGACACGGTCGTGGCAGATGGCGGGAGGCCGGGAAGTCGACGGCTTCGACGAAGGTGTAACAATGGTGGTTCCGTCGTTGCAAACGCGTACCCGGCACCTCTACCACTCCGTTACGCACGAAGGCGACTCAGACGTTACGGCTGAAGGGGCCGTTTATTAGGTCGCGAAGGTGAGGGCAGGAGCGGCCAACAGGTTGTCTCCCTCAGCGTCGTCGTCTTTCCTCTAGCTGCAGCTCGGGGCGGCCAGCACGTTCACTGTTCTTCGTTGTCCTCGCAGGTATACGCGCAACAATATACTGGGGCGGACTGTGGGAAAATCTTTTAGGGGCGAAGCTCCTTAAGGCGGCACCCGTTCGTCCCTCGTAGTCGTCGTGATCGTAGTAGTGAGTAACAAGTCTTACGCTTTGACCTCCAAGGTGGTGCCGGTGGGAGATTTCTCCTGTGCGTTGTTGAACAATAAAAAATTCGCAGCGTGCGCGTTAACTAAAAGCCGAATTCTTCTGTCTCTAATTCCCCATTAGCAGCCATTGGCATGTTCCAGTAGGAAACGTTAGTAGAAGTAGAAGTGTAAGTGTTAGCTAAAAGCCGACTTCTTCTGTCTCCCATTCCCATTAGCAGCCATTGTTTACCTCCAAGGTAGTGCCTGGTGAGATTTCTCCTGTGCGTGATTAAACAATAAAAATTTTGTTCAAAACACCGTTGATTGATGACATAAACCAACGAAAGACGTCAGATGTTTTCTAAGAGCAAAACGAAAGAACGCCAGATGTTTTTCTTAAAGTGTAGTAGTAGTAGTTGTATTTAGCCACCTCGCCCGATCGTCAACGGGCGAGGTGGACCGGCAACGGCGCGAGGACCCTGCCGTACGAGAGTTAAATCACACTAAAAAACATACTTTGCGGGCGATACACTCTAGTGAGCTTTCAACTTTTCGTCTTAATGTACATGATAAAGAAATTATTTCTACGAAAAACGCAAGGCACACCTTGAGCAATATGTTTGGTTTTGGGACGCTAAATGGAACCATGAGGCGATGCGAAGCCGGAGCACTTGCACGATCGCGTTCCGTTGGCTTTCGTTGGGCATGCTACCGACCTCGCGTCGTGGAACGCGCGTGCGCGCGTCCTGTCTTCCCTCTAGCCTTGCCTTTAATTCGCACAGGGCGAGCGGGGAATGCGGTCGCTCTTGGCGCTCTTTCGCTCGGGAGCGGACTTCTTCCTTGCATTTCACCGATCACAAGTGATAATGAAGGGACCACGTAAACCAACAGTACAATAAAAGTTTGATGTTTAATATACACACGATGTTTCACACTCTTTACATTATGTACTGGGCGCATTTCACGGAAGAGTTTCACGGTTTACAGATGATTCCCTCCGTAGCTTCGCCCCACTCATCATCATTCACCCCGTGGATATGCTGTGATTTTTTTGTTCTTCCCTTTTTCTAAACTGCATCGCGTTTTGACCTGCTGCAAAACTGCACAAGAATGTTCGACTGCGTCGAGACTTTCATTGGAATCCTGTAACACACCTCAATATCACTCCGTAAAATGGGTTCGCCGACAGCATCGCGAATTTTTTCCAAGATTTTCCGTAGTCTTTCATCCTGCAAAACTGCAATACTTTTGACTTCTTGGTTCCAGTTTCCTGAGTACTGCTGCAGTTGCATGACCCCTAATTTATTTGCCTGCACCTGTTTCTTTAGGAGCGCACACTCGGACAAAAGGACGGCATTCTGAGCCTTGAATGGCTTTCATGGTCGCAATCATTTCTCTGAAACTTTGATTTATCAGTTCCACGCTAGCCTTCACTTCTCTATTTGCCCTTCTGATCTCCCTTTCCAAAGAAGCGCACATGTCGCGAATTTCGTGCTTAATTTCTTTCAACATTTTCAGCACGTCATGATCAGGTGTCGTAATTAAATAAAATGGCAAGGCAAGAAGAACCACTTACAAGAGCAAAAAAAACAAGGCACTATGTGGCAGTGGCAACAGCAATATTGAAATGAGTCTCGAAAATAAGTACTAATGAGATTGCCACGCTGTAAGGGCAGAGTGCAACACTCAAGCTTAAGCCGAATGTTCCCACCGTTGTTGCCGCTGCCAAATGAAGCATCAATGTGCCAGCATCCCTTTTTGTCCGGAGTTGCTAGTTGCCGGCGTCACGGAGCTGACGATTGTGCCACGATACGCAGGGGGCGAATGTGTGCTGTGTTCTGTCACAGAAGCGTTGTTTCGGCGTCACAGAAGCGTCAGAGAAAGTTTGGTCACCGTCACGGAAGCGTCGTCGACACGGGCGCAGGCATCTGCAAGGGCAGAGTGCAACACACAAGAATGGAAGCTTGAGCGAGTTTGTATGCGTTCATCTTTGTGGAACAGCGCTCACGAGACGACGACGAAGTAAAAGAAGGCACAGGACAGGCGCTGACTCGCAACTAGAGTTTATTAGGAAAGGCACGCATATATATAGGTGATGTGCAACAACAAAACAACAACTAAAAAACACCAAAAGCGAAAAAGACCCAAACAAGTCTCAGGCAAGTAAAAGCAAACAAAGCAGGTATCATACTCTGCAGGTGCTGCAAAGGTATGAAAATTCTGAGTCACTCAGCGAAATCGATGGCATGCTAACACACATATCTCCTTTTCTTCTAATGTGGAACGCCTCGATCACTTCCCTTGCTACCTGTTCTTTATGATGCGATAAAATCATTGTGTCACAGAAGAAGGGTGCGCAGCCGCATTCATGGCAATGAGCGGCGAGAGAAAATGGCTTTGTTTCTGTCAATGATCGTTCGTGTTCACGAAGACGAACGTTAACGCATCTTCCGCTTTGGCCAATGTAAGTTTTTCCGCATGATAACGGTATTTGGTAAACTTTAGTTGCGAGTCAGCGCCTGTCCTGTGCCTTCTTTTACTTCGTCGTCGTCTCGTGAGCGCTGTTCCACAAAGATGCAACACACAAGCTTAAAGGGGTACTGACACAAACATTTTGGCCTCGCGTTTTTTTTTGCTGCAATGTGTTAGTCATAATACGGCACATTGCTTGCTCTAGCGCGCGACAGATAAAAAATTACAGGCTACTCATTACCGACCAGTATCAGTTTCGGTTTCAAAAACTGCATGCCTCTGGGCGCAACTATCAACACCTAGCGGGTGCAGCACTGGACACGTCACCACACAGAACTGTGACACACTTCCGCACGGTTCGGAAGAAGCCGCCGAGAAGTAGGCTGCTGGAGCAAACGTGGCAAAAAGAACATGACGGCTATGACGTCATCATAACTTGTTGCAGCGTGGTCACGTGAGGAAAGTAGGGGGTCCCCAAGGCTCCTCTTTTAGAGTGTCAGTAGCGCGAGGATGTCGATAGCTCACGCACACTTCAAAGTTCATTTAAAATAACCTCCAAGCTATATTCGCGGTTGGTATTTTCCATATGATACACGCATGTTAACCGGAATCGATCCCGCAGGCTATCTCGGCCGCGAAATATTGTGTCAGTACTCCTTTAAGCCGTGTGTTCCCACCACTGTCGCCACTGCCAAAATGCACTGACACCCTCTGCCTCTACGCCTCATCGGCCGACTATGACTGCGTTTGGCCCCTGAATTGATAGCGAACTTGAAGAGGAACACCGAGAGCAACTCCTCGCACGTCTGCACTAGTTTCGCGGCTCGTTTGATTGCCAGCAGACGTCGTCAGGCTCAACACACCGTTGTCCATCACATTACCACCGGCTCACAAGCGCATCTGCGACAGCTCCCCTACCACGTGTCTCCTGCTGAGTGTCATGTGAACAAGTAGACGACATGCTTCAACGTGGCATCGTTCGGCCGTTCAACAGAGTTTGGTCGTCACTTGTTGTGCTCGTGAAGAGAAAAGACGTCTCGATTCGCTTCTGCGACGATTACCGCCGTTTAAACAATGTTACATGCAAAGATGTGTACTCTTTGCCACGCATCAGTGATGCCCTGGACAGCTTGCAAGGGCTGAATTCTTCTCACCACTAGACTTACGGTCCTGCTATTAGCAGGTCCACATGGCACCATCTGATCGTCCGAAAACTGCTTTCGTTACACCCGATGGTCTATACGAATTTATTGTTACGCCCTTCGGCCTTTGTAATGCGCCAGCAACATTGGAAAGGATGATATAGCGTCTTGCGTGGGTTAACATGCAAGACACGCCTTCGCTACTTGTATGGCGTTGTTCTTTTCTACCCTCATTTGGACAGTCACCTCCGTCGTCTCAACGAAGTCTTGAGCTGCCTCACGCGCACAGGCCTTCAGCTCAAAATCAAGAAGTACATATTTGGAGCTCGCAAACTTACAATACTTGGCCACGTTGTCTCAAAGGATGGCGTCCTCTCCGACCCGGAGAAGCTTTGGGCTCTTGCTTAGTTCCTGAAGGCTGCGACTGTGAAAGCCCTTCGCAGCTTCCTAGGTCTGTGCTCACACTTTCACCGCTTTGTAAAGAACTTCGCTTCTGCAATCACGCCGCTGACGAAGCTGCTCACCGGTGATGAACACCTCTCCATTTGGTCGCCAGCATTTCATGATGCTTTTGCAACATTACGCCATCTCCTGACTTCACCATCCATTTAACGCCACTTCGACGATACTGCTCCAATATAGGTGCACACGGATGCCAGTGACATAGGCCTTGGCACTGTCCTTGCTCAACGCAAGCCTGGCTTCTCCGAGTATGTCCTTGCGTATGCTTGTCGTGCCCTCACCAAGACAGAGTGCATATACTCGGTTACCGCGAAGGAAATTTTGGCCATTGTTCGGGCATAGCAGAAATTTCGCCCTTACGTGTACGGCCACCAATTTGATGTCGTAACCGCCCATCATTCGCTTTGTTGGCTTGTTTCATTGAATAATCCTTCGGGCCGGCTTGGACGTGGAGCACTACGTTTACAGGAATTTGATATTCGCGTCACTTACCGCTCAGGACTTAAGCATACCGACGCCGACACACTTTCTCGTTCGCCGCTGTCTTCCGTTGCACCTGTTTTGCTTGCCGAAGCTACCATCGCCAGCAATGACATCGCTGACAGTCCTTCAATACGGCACAAAGACCCTTGGATAGCCGCGCTCATACACGTTATCTCCACGTCTTCGGTGGCACCGTGCCAACGACTACCTCGTGCACTACGCCAACAAGCCCCTCATTACGCGATACGGGACGACATGTTGTATCGCCTCAACTATCAGCCAGGTGGTAGGAAATGGCGTGTTGTTATACCTGGACATTTGCGCTCCGACCTGTGCGCGTACTTCGCACAGACCCATCAAACGCCCGCGCTGGCGTTTAGAAAACTTACGACCGACTTCACCAGCGATTTTTCTAACGCAGAATGTACCGTGCCGTCCACTTTTAGGGTGAACAAGGCTCCGTGTGGCCGCGCTTCGCGGAGAGCCGCTGAATCCGGCGCGGCCGTGCATCGAATCGGAGATGCGCAGGCGCAAGAGCATGCCGCTCTTGCTGTACTACACATAAGCAAGCGCGGCGCGCTCGAGGGCTGTAGCAGACGACGCGAAGTATCTCCCATGGGTCCCTTTGCACATGCACCGCTACGCTTCCATGCGCAGCCGCACCCGCGGAACTGGCGCTGCGCGGAGCGCGGCCACGTTGCGCCGTGTTCACCCTAAGAGTGGACGGCACTGCACACATACGTTCACCAGTACATACGTTCTTGCACTGAGTGCCAGCGGCGAAAAACAACTTGTCATGCGTCTGGCGAATTACAGGCTTTGCCATGTCCAGCTCGCCCGTTTGATAAAATGGTCATAGACCTTTACGGTCCCCTTCCTTGCACTTCTGCTTGTAATCGCTGAATTATTGTGGCCGTTGACCATCTTACCCCTTATGCCGAAACCACCGCTCTGCCAGGCGCTGCAGCTCGTGATATTGCCTTAATTCTTCATCTTGCGCAGCTTTGTCTTTCGTCATGGCGCGCCACGTCAGCTGCTTAGCGATCGAGGGTGTGTGTTTCTTTCGCAAGACGTCCACTCACTACAATATCGTTCATTGCTCCACTACGAGCTATCACCCGTAGGCGAACGGTTTGACAGACAAGGGGAGAAATTCGGCCTTGTTGGTAAGACATTAGGAAAAATTTTTCAGCGCAAAATAACACAGGGACGAGAAGGGAGGACACGTGTTGTGTCCTCCCTTCTCGTCCCTGTGTTATTTTGCGCTGAAAAATTTTTCCTAAAGGTTTGACAGAGCGCTTTAACCGCACACTCGGTGATGTGCTACCTATGTACTACATATCCTCCGACCATTCGAATTGGGACTTAGTGTTTTCTTTTGTGACGTATGCGTAAACACGGCCACACACGGTTCTGAGCCCACTTCGACGCTTGACATTATGCTTACCTGCCTCCCGGGTGCTTCCGAATACCGAATAATTTTCGAATAAGCACCGATGAAAAAACCTCAAAGGAACGAAACCTTGCAACGGCGAGGGGTAAAGAATTGGTCACCTCCCTCCTCCTTTCGCTTGCCTCACTAATTTCTTGCATTGACACTCGATTTCCTTACTCTGCTTTACTTCTACCTTCCTCCTGGCCACTACCCTCACCCTCGCTTCTCTTCCTTGTTCGCCTCCCTCCTTCTCTATCCACTGCCTCACTCATTCTTTACAAGGCACTCCACTGTGCTTTTCTGTCTCCGTTCCTCCTTACCCTGTGACTCGGTTTATTTCCCACTCGCCTCCCTCCTCCTCTCGCCTCACTCATTCCTTGCCTTGACACTCCTTTGTTCTACGCTTTACTCCCTTCCTGCTCACCGTCAACCTCGCCTCCATTTGCCAACACTGCTATACTAGGCTTTCACTGTCGCCTAGCCTTGGCTTCTGCAGATTTCCCTCTCGCTAAGCGCTTGCCATGACTTGGCTATGCTCCGAACGCAATCGCTGCACACGGATTTAGATCGACTATAACAGCTCCGCTGTCAAACTCGGCACATGCAAAAACCAAATACATGCACTAATAGACAAGGAAGGCAATCAGTCTGCCAATATCAACACGATAGTTAAAGTAGCTGGGATAACCAGGACGGTAGTGTAAGGAGTACATGAGAAGTACAGTTTGATGGTAACTTCATCTCATTTACGAACGAAAGTTCTGCCCACAGTCCGCACGCTTTGAGCGTAGCATCTATGTTTGCTCGTTCTATTACATTTAAGCGCATCGTCTTTCCATGTCAAATCATCATCATCAGCCTGTCTACGCCCACTGCAGGCCAAAGGCCTCTCCCATATTCCGCCAATCAACCCCGTCCTGTGCTTTCTGCTGCCACGTTATACCTACAAACTTCGTAATCTCATCTACCCACCTAATTTTCTATCTCCCCCTCACGCATTTGCCATCTCTTGGAATCCAGTCAGTTACCCTTAATGATCACAGGTTATCCTGCCGACGTGCTACGTGCCCGGCCCATATCCATTTCTTCTTCTTGATTTCAACTATGATATGCTTAATCCCCGCTTGTTCCCTGACCCACTCTGCTCTCTTCCTGTCTCTAAGGTTACACCTATCATTTTCCTTTCCATCGCTCGCTGCGTCGTCCACATTTTAAGTCCATGTGAAATAAAGCTTTGGAATTCCCTCCCAGGTAAAATTCGCTCACTACCACTAAATCATTGCATAGTTGTAACTAAAGAGCATCTTAATGACCTGTAAACTATTTTTTTGTTATTGTTCTGTGTGTGTATCTCCTTTTTCATTTATTGTGCTTCTTGCATTTTGTCGTTTGTTGTTTAGCAATATGTAAAGTCTCATGTATGCTACAGCCCTAATTAGGGCGGCAGTACGTGTAACTAATAATCAGATAAACGAACAAATAAATAAATCAAGTTATTAAGCTCAGAGAAATCACACATTGCACCAATGGCAACAGGGGAAGTACAAAGGCGTTAGAAGGAACAAAGAGAGGCAAAGCCGCTGGTGAGGCTTAGGTTACGTCAGAGCTGTTGTAGGATGGCGCACAGGTAGTGCTAGAAAAACTGGTCACAGTGTGTGCAAAGCGTCACTTGACGGTGAGGGCACCAGAATCTTAGAGGAATGATAACATCATGTAAATCCATAAGAACGGGTACGTCAAACACTTGAAAAATTACAGGCCGATCAGCTTGCTGTTCGTTCTCTAGAATGTATTTAAAAAGGTAAAGGCAAATAGAATAAGTTCCGCCTTAGAACTTTAGAAACCAAAGGACCAAGCAGGATTTCGTAAATGCTACTCGACAATAGACCATATTCACACTATCAATCAGGTGTTAGAGGAATGCAGGGAATGTAACCACCCCCTGAATATAGCCTTCATAGATTACGAGAAGCCACTTGATTCGGTCGAAATCTCGGGAGTTATGTTGTGCTCACTACGGAATCAGGGCATCGACGAATAATATATAAAAATAATCGCAGAAATCTACAGCGGCTGCGCAGCCAGCATAGTCATCCATAAAAAAAGACAAAATTCTTATAAATAAGGGTGTAACGTAGTTAGACACGACCTCCCGAAAGCAATTCACCGCATGCTCGCACGAGGTTTTCAGGGCCATAGATTGTGAGCAGTGAGGAATACGAGTTAAAGGAGAGTAACTTAGTAACCTGACATGCTGATGATATTGCCTTAATGAGTAAATGAGGAGACTAACTGCAAATCCTGATATCCGAATTGAACAAGGAAACAGAACGGTAGGCCTGAAAATTATATGCAGAAAATCAATGTTCAACTCTATGGGAAGAAAATAGCGCTTTGCGATATGTAGTGAGACGCTGGAAGTGGTAAACAAAATCGTCCTCTTAGAAGAGGTAATGACGGCGGAGCCTAACCATGAGATTGAGAAAAACAGAAGAATAAGAATGGGGGTTAAGCGCATTTCGCAGCCATTCTAAAATTGTGAATGGTAGTTTACCACTATCCCTCAAGAGAAAGGTAGGTAGCATCTGCGTGTTACTGTTACTTACCTACGGAGCAGAACCCTGGGGGCTTACAAAAACGGTTTAACTTTATCTAAGATGACGCAGACAGCCATGGAAAGGAAATTGATAGGTGCAACCTTGTGAGACAAGGACAGAGCAAAGTGGGTCAGGGAGCTTACGGGTGTTAAGGATGCGCCGTCTAGAGCCGTCTCTATGTTCATGCTTTGTTTCAATAACATTAGGCGATAGCGCTCGGTCTCTGTTTACTATGCTTTTCTGTGCCCCTGTATTTCGTGATGTTTTCAGTTCAAACATGAACAATTAAATAGCAGAATTTCCTCTTGTGAGGCATTTTCTTCTACTCTTTTGTCAAAATGTGACCACACGTTCAGGTATGAATTCACGTGACTAGACCCCTTTGCAGCTTTACTATTTGGCTGCCTACGTGGATATTTTTATTTATTTGCAATGATTGATGAGAACGCATGGTCGGTGTTGCAGGGTCCTCCGGGCAATGCAGGTCCTGTGGGTTCCACTGGAGAACGTGGCGAACGTGGTGAAACTGGGCCACCTGGAGTCCGTGGGCCGCAGGGACAGAGGGGACCGCAAGGGGCACCTGGGCCACAGGGTCTGAAAGGCGACCGTGGTACTGCAGGAGAAAGGGGCTCCAAGGGTCACCGGGGTTTAGTTGGTCTCCAAGGACTGCCCGGACCAGTGGTGAGCCGTCCTAATGGCTCTCTCGTGTAACTGCAAGTTGGTACTCCTGATGCGTGAAGAGGCAAAAGAAAACGTGAAAGACACAATCAATGAACAATATCAGACGACGAGATTAAAACTTACAATAATCATTCTGTTTAAATCACGACGATGTGTCACCTTCAGGCGCGAATTTAGGCAGACTATCTGCAAATGTGTCAAGTCATCACGTTTCGTCAACGTGCATGGTAATATCCTTCAATAAAGGAAATAAAGGCAAGGTGGTCCTTTGGCCAAATCTCAGTAGTAGTCAAAGCCAAAGTCATTTATTATCCTATTATACACAAAAATGGGGATACAGAAAAATATACAGACGAGGGTCCCATAGTCGAAGACTGCAGCGGGACCCTCGGTTAATAATAGTTAACAAGAAGTAAAAACAGGGAGCAGGTGAACACCAACAACAAAAAAGGGAACGCAATAAACACAAATAATATCCAATAAAGTGCATATGTTGAAACACAGTGGCAAAGTACAATAACTCAAAAAGAACTAACAAAAGTAATTATAATACAAATGGACCATTGTGATGATCAAAAAGAAGAAGCTATACAAGTAGCGATATGCTGAATTGGTTAAATTTACATTTGCAAGCCAAAACGTTTAATGGCATATTTGAAATCATGAAAAGATGAAGTTTTGACAGTAAGGGGTAAATCGTTCCACAATTTTATGGCGGTGAATGTCGAGGTCATGTTGCCGTAGTTAGTATGTACAGTAGGCAAAAGAATGTTTCAGCTATGAGCAAACCTGGTAATATTTGTATTAGTAAGATGTCTGGGGAATCAATAAAATCGTATGAGAGCTGTTTATAAAGTAGTTTGTAAAACACAATAGTGAGATGATACCTAAACAAGCCTCTTATATATAATATGTTGTGCTCACGAAGTAACGGAGACGCATTGGTGAAGAAGTTGCTGTTAGTGATGATGCGAATGGCTTGGTTTTGTAAGTGCTGAATAGACGATAAATGGCAGTGATACGTATTGCCCCATGAGACAATGCCGTAGATGATGTGACTGTGAATAAAGGCAAAATTTAATTACAATAACGCACCTTTAGAGAAATATGATTTTGACCTAATTAGTGCTGTTATACCGAATGTGCATTTATGTTTAATGAAAGCAATGTGATCAGAAAACTTCAGGTTACAATCTAGTTTAATGCCCAAGAAAGACACACAGTTGGAGTCCGGGATGATATGACCATCTGAAATTAAATCAGGTCTGTTTGGTAGAATTTTGTGCACATTTCTGAAGATCATAAACGTAATTTTGTTAGGATTGATGATTAATTGGTTTGAAACACACCACCCAACAATTCGTTCAAGTTCACTGTTTAGTTAAGAAACTAAGGTGGGTAGAGATTTATTATACAGTGAGATGGTAGTGTCAGCCGCATACAGCACACACTGTGCAGAGTTAAGACGGGATGGTAGATCTTTAATATAAATGGAAAAAATAAGGGTATATGTAAGGGTAACTAAATATAGATCCCTGCGGTACACCTTGATTAATGATTTTGTTATTAGAACAAACACCATCAGTAAATACTCTTTGCTCTCTGTTAAGCAAGTAACATTTTATAAGGTTTAATACGGGACCAGTAATGTCATGTGACTCCAACTTTACAAAAAGATGTTATGATTAATTGTGTCAAAAGCTTTAGTAAAGTCCAAAAAACTGATGCAACGAAATTTCCATTGTCAAGTGAGTGACGAATGTACTCTATTAGGGATAATAAAGCTAAGTTAGTCGAACTGCCCGTACGAAAACCAAATTGACAGGGATTTAACAAAGTGAACATTTTATATAAGCATTTAACCGTTTACAAAATAATTTATCGACAATTTTGCTAATTGATGATAGAATAGAAATCGGACGATAATTAGACACTTCAGATTTATCACCTTTCTTAAATACTGGAATAATTTCGGCCTTTTTTAGTGTACTAGGAAAAACGCCGCTTTTGAAAATACGAATAATTGTAATGCTGAGTGTCTCGTAAACGAAAGGTCCAACAATTTTCAGATGGAAAACAGAAATGGTATCTAAACCAGCACTGGTGTTCTTCAGAGCTAATACAACAGAACATACTTCATCGGCAGTTACAGGAAATAGGAAGAAAGAGCGATTACATCGTGTCATCGAATAAGCAGATGTTTGACGGCTGTTGTATATGTAATAGAAATAGTCACTGAAAGAGTTTGCTATGGCAGAAGCATCACTTCTAGATTTGCCCTTGTCATTTACACTATTACAGGTAACATCGTTCTTTGGGGAACTCATAAAGTTTTTAAGAAGTTCCCACTGCTTTTTAGGGTTTCCCTTATGCTTTGCAAACTCATTTTCATAGTATAGTTGTTTTGATTTCTTTAGCAAATTGTTCAACACATTACAATATGATTTATATCTAGCAGCCAAACAAACATTGAAAGGTTTTTTTTTAGTCTTTCTGTATAAGTTATCTTTTTTCTCATCGTCCTCATTACAGTATAGTTAAATATATTGCCACGCCTGCTTCTTGTTTATTTATTTATTTACACATACTGCAGCGCTAAGTGCGCTATGGCAGGAGTGGGTATACAACGATACGCGGAATTTTAACAAACATCAATGAAAATTATGTAAACAGGCAAACTAATACAGATGTGTGATTATACAAGGTCAAAAGTGCACAAACATGTGATGAACATGATTGAAAATAGATTAAAGAAACAATGCTACTCAAGAGATCACACCAACAGCAAATAGAGGAGGGTATATTACAGACGCATGTCATGGATGTCGGCTACAAAATTGGGCGATGGGCCAATTTTTATGTATTCGATTTCACCCACAAAAGCTGATAGCAACGCTCGGCACAGACCGTGCCGCGATGTTCGAGAAGCTTTACGACTACCTGAGACTATTCTGTCAAGATCACGCGCAGGGCACGAACAGTCAATGCACAGGACGCGAACAGGCGGGGCGCTATAAATGCCGACGCGCCAAAACCGAGGATCAGATTATCGACGGACGACGCTCTGCTCGCCACTATCAGCGCACAATGTGCAATGCTTGAAGTGTGACTTTTCGTTTCCCGGCCAAAAGTTCGGCGAAATAAAGAGCTTCATCTTCGATACGCTGACTGCAGCCTTCGTCAACGTCACGACCCAGTGACATCTGGTGGAGGTGCTTGTACCGAACGCCCCACTCCAGCCGTTTGCCAAGCCCACACCGCCAAGGGAACATCGACGCCAACCAGTGAGCCAGCCGCAAGCAGCAAGGTCTCCTACCAAAATACGGACCCCTACCGGATGAGACCAAGACCGCGACGACGAAGATGAACAGCACCATGACGGCTGCTGTGTCACCTCAACGAGTCGTCATGAATGAGCCCAGGGAGCCGTCTACTTTCCGCGGATCGATATGTGAAGACCCGGAAAGCTGATTGGAAAAATACGACCGAGTTACCCAATTCAACAACTCGGACTGTGATGAGAAACATAGCCACGTGTACTTCGTCCTTGAAGTTGGACACGACACAGCGCCTGTGTCGTGTCTTTCTTGGTGCTCGTCCGTTTTTATCGCTGTTTTTCCTTCACAATAATGAACCACAAACTAGCCCAAGTTTCTTTTCTAGAATAGCGCTAGGACCTGGTTCGAGAACAGGGGGGCCACTCTGAAGACCTGGGACCTATTTCGAGCCGCATTCCTTTGAACCTTCACGAGGGTCGCGCGTAAAGAAAGGGTCGAAACCCTGTACACGAAAGCCGTGTACAGCTTCCAAACAAAGATGTCGGAACACCGAAGAAATTACCCGCCTGTTCCGTCACGCTGACCCCGCTATGTATGAGGCTCCTGTTCCAAATGCGAGGAGTTAAGGAAGAGCTCTTTGCGGGGCTTCCTCGCAATCCACCTAAGACTGTCAACGAATTCTTTACAGAGGCATCGCCAATAGAAAAGGCGCTTCAGAGAACCGCCGTTTCCTGGGCAACGAACTACGCTGAAGCCCAAGCAGCACTGGCAACTTGCGCGAGACCATCCGAGCGGTACTGCGTGAAGAGTTTTGTAAGATATTTCCGAAAACGCAGCCTCGACTGAACTCGATCATCGACGTTGTCCGTGAAGATGCCCAACAAAATGTTGGGAATCCCCAAACACCCTAGCCTCAGCTACAAGCCATGAGCTACGCTGCTGTTGCCCGAAGCGACGCTCCCCCTCCACGACCACGTCAAGACGCCGCACAGGCGCACTATGGTCGCCAGACGACGCCGCCACCACTATACCGTCCGCCTGTTGGCCAGCGCTACGCGCCAAGGAAAACCGACGTTTGGCGTGCTCCTAACAAATGCCCGCTCTGCTACCACTGCGGGGAAGTCGGCCACACCTACCACCGCTGGCAGTACCGCCAAATGGGTCTACGCGGCTTCGCCTTCAATGCACCGCGTCCACAGTGCGGTGAGCAGTCACTTGACATCGGCGACTATTTCGCCACCTCTGAATGGATACCTAGAAGGTCGTCGCGTTTGCGGTCGCCTGGACGCTACCGGTCCCAGCGAGCACAGCAGTACAGCGCCGTTCCGCGAGCCCATCCGGAAAACCAAGGGCAGCAACCGATGGAGGTACGGTTGCTGTACGACGACTACCGAAGATCCTCCGCCGAGGCGAAATATTATGAACACGACGTAAACCAGACTGAGTCCTCACGATGAAACCTTGGGGCATTAACAATACTGTCGACGCAACGTGGAAGCAGTGGGACATGTCGACCTGCCGTGACCCGACGCCACGACTTAACCGCAATGCAAGACGACAGACTAGCAACCCCGACGTACTATTGGACGGCCACAACGTCACCGCTCTCGTCGAAACTGGAGCCTTTAGTAGATCGTTAGTGGATCGTTCGCCACAAAGTTGAAGAAGCTTAGGACTGCTTCGCAAGGCCCCGAAATCCGGACTGCTGGTGGCCATCTAATAACGCCGGCTGCAGTCTGCACCGCAATAGTCACCATATTAACCGGACTTACCCTGCGAGCTTTGTAATCTTACAACATTGCTCCAGGAATGTGGTACTTGTGATGGACTTCCGAAGTCACGACGGCGCCGTCATCGATCTGAGCTCTGAGTCAATAACACTAACCTCAGAAAAAGCGCTGCCACCCAACACGACGCCAGGGAACTACGCATTGGATGTGAAAGAAGAGCACGTCACCATTCCGCCTCTCTCGAGCGTCCTCATTTCCGTCGGCACCAAGGAACCCGCAAAACGTGAAGGCGTCATGGAGGGCAGGGGCGTAGCCAAGGGGGGGGGGGTTGGGGGGGTTCAGCCCCCCCCGAATTTTTTTTAATTTTGCTTCCCTATATATACACCCACACGTACAAACGCACGCACTAACATACATAAAGTATGGTTGAACCCCCCCCCCCCCCCGAAAAAACATTCTGGCTACGCCCCTGATCGAGGGCGATCAGCACCCGCTTCTGAACCGTTAGATTTGCGTCGCAAGAGGCATAGCCGACGTGCGTGATGGCAAAGCAAATATAGTGCTGAAAAAATGCAGCCACGAACATAGGCAGCAATGTTTTCGCTCTCTTCTATGCTACCGAGCCTCCTTCGGCTAATCGAGGTCCCCACCCAGATTTCGACGCCAACCAGAGCCTCTCAAAGCACAAGCAAGACCAGCTCAAAGCCCTGCTTCTGCGGTTCAAAGACTGCTTGTCGTTGTCGTGAAGAATTCGACAGACCCCAGTCGCGAAACATCGTATCATTACTCAACAAAGTGCCCCACCAACCACTCAGAGCCCATACCGAGTTTAGACGCACGCCTGAACGCGAGCCCGTTAAGAAACAGGACGACAAAATGCTACGCGACGACATCATTGATATGAGTGAAGCGCTCGAGTGTGGTGAATACGGTGGTTAGAGCTGCAAAATTGTTGAGGACGACATACAACGTACTACTTTGGAGCATGAAAAAAACACGCAAACTCGCAAAATAAAGAAATCACCGAGAGCCACTGCGTCTAAAAGGAGAAAGAAGAAGAGCTACGCTATCTGTTCGAGGAATGTGGCTAGGGTGCGGAGTGCGAGCTACGGCGCTTGTACCCGTGCTCTGAAGGTGTCCACCTTTTCGTGGACCTGGCGGCCATTTTAGCGCCGTGGCTTTTTCTGAGGCCCCGGCACGGCGTAGTTGTGGTGCTCAGGCGGGAGACAGCACCGCCGATGTCAGCATCCACCGGGAGCGGCAGTGAGCCGTCAGGCTGAAAACCCGAGCTTGTAGACTTCCACCACTCCGTCCTCTTCACTTGACTGCTTATGTGTCCAACCCGCTCGTGAACCGTACCAGTCTCTTTCCGCATCAGGGCTCTCCTGACGACCTTACTGTGTGGACTTGTACGACATTTAGGCTCGTTATAAGTTTCCCTTGTTTAATGAGAACACTATTTGTGGTCAGACTGACGCTTGTTAGTTTGCCTTTTAGATGCGAAGCAGCGTTTGCTCGGGGCTGTGTCCGGCGGTGGCGCCCGCTTTCTACCAGCTAGCTGTAGTGAACTACACCTAGCATAGCCATCTGAGTGCGCGCTCGCGCCAATGAGAAGTCCTCTTCCTCTTGTTCTTCGACCGCCTTGGTGATGATACGTGCAGATCACTTTAGGGGCCCGGGCTGCGGTATGATGTCCTGGCTTGGCGTAACGCTGATAAAACCATGTGTGCTGGCACGCGCTAGCGCGTTCGCGCCTGTGTAAGGGCCTGGGTGAAGCTGTGGCCTCTTCACTTTACACTCTCGAATCATACGACGGCATCGGGGAAAGAGATTCTGCAGACTGCGATGAACCAACGTGTTGTATAGAGAATCCAAGCTCAAGTTCACGGCGCGACGGCAGCGGCGCGCTGCGGCTCTGGAGAGAAGCTCTGGCGCAACTGGGTGCAAGCGCAGCCGACTCAGCGTGTTTGTCGGCAGCGGGAACACGCGCGCGCTCGCGTTTCTCAGTAGGTGCGGCGAACTGGGGTGCCGTGCCGACAGCTTGGCACGCTGAACCGAGGGGCTTGCTGTGCGACGGCGCATTTCCACGTTGGCAGAAGTGACCATGCGGAAGCGCGAGCGAGGTCCGAAGTATTGCTGTACCGTGGCCTGCCACAACAGTGCAGACAACACCAAGGCACTCGTTTCACATGTTAAACTGTATCGGTTCTCGGGCACGTCGCACGAGAAATAAAGGCGGCAAGCGTGAATAGCTGACAGCGCTGTCTCGCCTTCTATTTTGGCTGTCTGAGTTCATCGCTTTCGTTCACTTCGACTGCATGAATCAGTTCGTAACTCGGCGCATGCACGCAGCGACTACAGTAATGATTACTCGCTGCCTTCTCGCATTGTAAAAGTCTAGTTACGGTTGTAGGTGAAACAACTTTGTGTTTTTATTCCCCGTGTTCATGAGACCTAGCCGTCGTTGCTGAACGCTCACACTCGCGTTATACCGTAAGCGTTGCGCAGTTGGTTGAATTCAACTGAACTCGGCGCATTGTGAGAAGGTCGGCGCCTACAATTCACACGTCGGGAAGGCTGCTTTAACACACCGGAACGGACGTCTGTGCATTTTCATCAAGCTTTGACATTGTTCTGCAGGTTTGCTTTGCATTTGTCTCTTCATTAGGGTGATATTTGAGCCGCTAAATATAACTGGCACTTAATACATGCTTTGCAATTGCAACTTTGAAGCAACCACCTTCTGACTTCGTGCGATTCTCTAGCCGCGTTCGCGCAGCAGGCTTTATACGCCTATCAAGTCGATATCCTCATAAAAAGAGAGTGCAAGCATGACGCGAGAGCCGGAAAAACAAGGCGAGCAGTTCATCTTGCTTTACAGTGGTTTAAGCTAAGCTAGCTGCCTCGCGTCTTAATCGGCGGGTCATTCTGCGGCACGGAGGACATGACTGTAACCTTCTCAGGAAACAGTGCCATGGCCGTATAGGCCTAGTGCGCTGCAGCTTTGAACCGAACAGGCAGCGCCACCGGACGGCCGCGGCGGAAAACTTGGGATTGTCGTTTGTTGCTCCCGTGCCCGCAGTGACGGTAGAAACGCATGACTCCTCGCCGAAAGGACGTAAAAACGTCGCAGTAGTCCGGTACTTTTTCGTACTTCTGCGTGCATGGCTGGCACAACAGCTGTAGGAACACCGTTCGAAAGCAACTAGCTTTAAAATTCTGCGGGTTACCTCAGAAGTCGGACGAAAATGAAAGACAACTCTACCGCAGCTGTGCGGGGCTGCGTAAGCAACGCCTCGAATTCCGTCCATAAGTGTCCCCACTCTCGTGCGTTTTTTTTCTTGCCTTTTATTATTTATTTTAAATGTATACACAAGCTTACAAGGTCACAAAGAAATAGGAAGATAGCAAACTAACAACGGCCACCTAGAGGGGCAATGTGCCTGTCTGCGTCTTCTGCTCTGACGCGTGATTACTTGTCAGCCAGAGCGGCGAGCAGGGGTAGCCGGTGCGGAATCAGACACAAATTTGCCGCGTCCTCTTCGCTGGGAACGAAAACAGTTCGGTATGGTTCAGCACACGTAGAGCACTGAAAAATCAAAAGCTCACCTCCACTCGTACGTCGTAGTCCACGGTTTTCGACTGCACTCTGCATTTCCCAATAATGTCGGAAGATTCCATCGCGCACATCAATTCTTTCAGACCACACACTGACCACTCGCGTGCAACTTCGTACCAAGCCACCAAGAACTCCTTTTGAGACGCACGTTATTGCAATTTCAATCCTACGGAAACCGCAGAACAACACAGGATCATCGCTTCTTGTCCTCGCGTTCACGCGCGGGCTGGCGGCGATGCGCTCTCCTAGCCGACGACAACCAGTGACGAACTGATGGGCGCGCCGCTTGCACTGCCTTGCAGTGCAAGCGGCGCAAGTGTGTGTGTGTGTGGGGGGGGTAATCTACTGTTCCCCGCGTGGTGTCCAAGGGACGGAAAAAAACTTGCTTCCGGCGCAAGCAGCTGGCTTTGTCGGCTTTTTCTTTTTCTTTTTTTTGTTGCTAGGGCTCGCAGTTCGGTTTTCAGCGAAAAGAATGACTGAGAGGGGTCTCTCTTTCTCGAATGGCTTGAGGCAAAAGGGGAAGTTTTTTTGAATGCTTACGTTAACAAGAGTCGCTGCCTGCTGGTTTTTCGGCTACAGCTTTAAACGGCTGTAGTTTGAGAAGTTTTTCAGACGGAAAGAAAACATAAATACACATAAGTTAGCACAGCGTATTTGCACACGCAGACAGAAAAAAAAATAACTACGGCGGCCGTTCTTGGAGAACAGCGGCCGCCGCAACCGTCGCCGCCGCCTTGAAACATGCAGACGGGCCCGTAGGCGACAATCCTAACAGTGCGCCGCTGGCCCGACAGAGGGCGAGACCAGTAGCGCCACCATACCAGCTCACGAGGTCTATAATGTCTTTTTTTTCGCACGTCACAAACGGTTGTTCACGAAAGTGCACGGCTACTACTGCAAGCATGGCATAGCAAAACAACAATCATATAATTCGTAGTCCACACCGCAGAACATCGATAGCGTGCATGGCTTCATTTCGGAGTGCATGTGGCCCATTACGCATCTTTAACATGACAGAATGAGACTTACCTCGATATATACGTTCAAACGGTGTAATCGCGACTTGAGAAATGCATTTCGCTTTGAGTCGGGCGTCGTTGTCGTCGATCGTTTGCTGTCCACCGTAAACGTGATTGAAACACAGCCGCAACAAGAAACACAGCCGCTACATAAAAAACAATTGTGGCCTGCTGCGTCACGTCGATTTCAATGGGCTAGCGCGGGTCGGCTGATTTGACAGTTGCGGCCGCTGTTTTGGGTGAGGGCGCCACTACTCACGTACACAAAGCAGACGTCGGTTCGTGTTACAATGTGGTCGCCCCAGGATATATGGGTGTCTGTGTGCTTTTTCGTGTGCTTTCTCGTGTCTGTCTTGTCTGTGACCGCGTGTGTGGACCGCGTGCCTCATGTTTCATGCGCCTGAGTACGGTATTTTGGTGCGCGCGTGTGTGGCGGACGGTTCTTTCTAGCGGTGTGATGCCTCGAAGCTGTTGTGTACCGCTGTCCAACTAGAACGCGTAAAAAGAGTCTACTGTTGAGTACCACGTATTGCCGTGTGATATACAATCTCGGGAAGCCTAATATTCGTAATAAAGCACTTTTGTCTTCAAACGCGGGCCCGCCGCATCCTGACTAGATCCTGACGACCACGTCAAGTAATGCGCCGACAGTTCTCCCCAATGGGCGCGCGCAACGAAAAAAAACCCGCATTTCCCCGAAGGGGAGTATGAGGAAGTGCGAAGCACGGGGTGATGCTATGAGGGGGCGTGCGCGACTAAACTGCAGAGCCGAGCGAAGGAGACGGCAGCGAGAGAGCACGCGCCAGCCGACCCACGGAGGTCTGGCCGTTTTTAAGCGCAAAGCACTTTTACTGATGATGATGATATGTCTTCCGAACTCGTTCCAAAGAACCCGCAACGCGTTCAACTTGTTGGCGGCGTTGCGCACGCCCGAGATGGGGCTCAGGTTGTTGTCGAACCACAGTCGATCGCACACCGCGCAGCTATATCCGAAGCTGCGGTCCAGGAAGTCTCGCTTGAAGCGCGCGTCCGGCCGATCGAATTCGAGGGCCCGCGCTCGCTCACGCATCGCGCGTCCCCGCGCCAGATCGGCTTCGGGGTGCTCGGCTCGCTTCGCACGCTTTCGTTCGGCGTCTCGCCGCCGGCCTTCATCACCACAGGCAATGCGCGGGGCGTGCGCAGTCACGTGGGGCGTGACGTCGCTGCGCCGTTGCTACAGACGCTCCTCTCCGCTCCTCGCGCCGTTGCTATGGGACGGCGGATTCAGGGTCGCTTATAAAGTGCATTGGCACTTAAAAAAAAGCATCAGAAGGCGCCGAGCGCGTGCGCTTACCCTCTCCACCGAAGACGCCGTCGCGACAGCCTAACGCCCGCGCTAGAGTGACCTAGAATAGGGGGAGTGTCCAAAGCGCCGCGCGAATACATGACAGGAGCGAGGGCCTTTTGCGGTGAACTCTCGCGCCGCGGCGCTGCCGTGCCAGACCCGTGGACTTTCTCCGCGGCGGAAGCCGCGCCATAGCGGGGTGCGTCTGCTACGCGCCTGATACTTTGGCCAAAATTAACCAAAATTGCGAGAATTTGGGCACTATTTAATACTGCGTCACTGCAACATAATACTGCAGCGACTAATCGCACAGATAACGCGTTTGTGCGTTGTGAAACGGGGCTTTTGTATGTTTGCTTTCAGCTGGTTTGTCACCGCAATGGTCTGCACTTACGCGGCTGTTTGAGAAACACATTTTGCGCGCACTTCATCGTGAGAGAAGGCGCTTCACTTACTTTCGTGTGCAATGACGAAAGTAAACTTGCTGCAGGAGAGAATAAACTGGAGATAACAAGAACGTAGGAGATATGCACGTAGTAAATGGCCAGCTCAAGCAAAAGCGCTTGCCCCCTTCATATCCGTTCTTTTATTTCATGCGTTCAATTCCTTTTACAGGGCTGCCTCCCGCGCTCTGCTGTTTCAAGCCTTTTCATGCGAAGCCGAATGTGTCCGTAGGCGTGGCCGCGGTACCAAAAGTGTGCGCTTTCAAAAGTAAAAAATTATTCGCGTAGCTCGCGTCTCGTTCACCATGGTATAAAATTGGCATGGAGAGGTACGAATGTATGCCTGCCTAACATGACCCATGGGTCATGGCATCAGTAACTTGACATGCTTGCCATTTGCGTAACGACTGACAATAATGATATGGCGTGTGACGCGCAACCCACTTTATCGGCCAGAAATAATTCTGACGATTTGTCTCCATCAGGTAATAAAAACGTGGTGGTCACCAATACCGATGTCAACATGTAAGACTTACCCCTACATTTTGAAGAACTGACGGCATAGGTAAAATGTATGCGAAAAAATACAAAAACGCGGTCCCTTATGCAATTCGCCTGAGACGACTGGAAAAAGAAATCCATCTTCTTTTCGTCAGTCGATGCATCGATCCTCCGCCGCCCCTCTCCGACAGCCTTATGTACATAAACTGGGTTCGGACTGCCCACAGGATCGAAGGCATTGCAAGCTTTCTGCACCTCACCTGTGTGTATATAAATATGTATGTACATCGCATGTTGCATTTCTTCAGGCTCCGTACGTGAAACATCTCTGTGTTTGAACAATTTTTGAAGTGATTGAGAGATTAGACTTTCATATTTGTAAATTTCTTACCGTATTTTAGTTCAGGCAGCTATTTAACTTGTACAGCAAGAATGGGGGTATTTGTAACTTTATTTCATGATATTGCCACACCCACTTCTAGTTTTATTTTATGTTTTTTGGGTTCGACCAGCAAGGACGGTTATCAACGCTCAAGGCTGTCCGCGAAGCAGTGTTCGAGAAGCTTCTCGATTGTAGTAGATCGTTTTGTTAAGATTTCGCGCCGCACGCGAATGTTCCAGCTTTATCGAGAGATAACGCCGCCACCAGCGATATCACTGGAAAGTTCGATAGCGCCTGTATAAAAGCCGACGCACTTGACCGCTCGTCAGTTGATCGACGGTCGACGCTCTGTTCGACGCTATCAGTGTATTGCTGTAGTTTGACTTTCAGTTTCCCGGCCACAAGTTCGGCCAAATAAACAGTTTCATCTCGGACGTGCTGACTGCTGTCTTCGTCACCAGATGTCACGTAAGACGTCACATCTGGTGGAGCTGCTGCTTAATGAACCGGACGCCACCGCGGAGCGCTGACCCAAGCCCAAGCCGCGAAGAAGATGACTCTAAGGACAACCCGGATCCTCGAACCAGCCGCCGGCAGAAGGGACTACAACCAGAGTACGGGCTCCTTCCCGAAAATGCCAGGCAGCCGAAGACCGTCACATCGACCGCCGAGACGATGACAGACCCCCTGCCACCTACAACGGTAGTGATGCAACAGCCAAGGGAGGCACCAACTTTCCGTGGATCGTCGTTTGAAGACCCGGAGAGCTGGTTGGAAACGTACGAGCGAGTCGCCGCCTTCAACCACTGGGACACTGAAGAGAGCTGCGCCACGTCTACTTCTACTTAGAAGACGCCGCGAAGACGTGGTTCGAAAACCATGAATCGAGCCTTCAAACCTGGGACCTCTTTCGGACGACGTTCCTAAATACCTTCGCGAGCATCGTCCGCAAGGAAAAGGCCGCTGCCTTGCTGGAGACAAGAGCACAGCTACCGAATGAGACGGTCACTATCTACACGGAAGACATGACGCGACTTTTTCGCCTGGCCGATGCTGCCATGCCTGAGGAAAAAAGGTGCGCTTCCTTGTGCGGGGAGTGGAACAAGACCTCTTTGCAGGATTGGTGTGGAACCCACCGAAAACTGTCACCGAATTCTAAAGGAGGCTACAACAATTGAAAAATCCCTCGAGATAGGACGAAGCAGTACAACCGCTCAACCCTGTCGACAGGCTACACCGAAGCGCACTCGCTAGGCACCGACGAACTACGGGAAACCATCAGAGTGATAGTGCGGGAGGAGCTGCGTAAGCTGTTGCCTTCAGCGCAGCCTCAAGTAGATTCGATCGCCGACATGGTCCGCGAGAAAATCCAGCAGTCGCTGGGCACCCCCTATGCAGCGCAGCCGCCGCTGCAAGCAATGAACTATGCCGCTGCAGCCCGACGCAACGCCCCCCTCCTCGCCCGCGTCAAGACGCCGCGACGCCGCAACAGTTCCGCCGCCAGGCACCGCCGCCACCACCAACGACGCCATACCGCCCGCCGACAGGACAAGTATGCGCCCTCCGAAGGACCGACGTTTGGCGTGCCCCTGACAACCGCCCGCTCTGCTACCACTGCGGGGAGGCCGGCCACACGTACCGCCGCTGCCAATACCGACAGATGGGGCTACGCGGATTCGCCATCAACGCGCCGCGCCCGCGGCCAGGCGAACGGCCACGCGACATTGACGACTACCTCACCGGAACAGAGTGGCAAGAACGACGACCTTCCCGATCGCCGTCACCCGGCCGCTACATGTCACCGCGCCGCCGGCAGTACACGGGCCCAAACCGGGGCCGGTCGCCTAGCCCGTATCCGGGAAACTAAGGGCAGCAACCGATGGAGGTGCGGTTGCTGTACGACGAAATGCCGAAGATCCTCCGCGGCCGCCGACGACGACAACGCGACGAGACCTTCAGAACACGACGCAAACCGGACGGAGCCCTCACGACGAAATTTCGCGGCCCGAAGAAAACCTGACGACGCAACGTCGAAACAGTGGGACCAATCGACGAAGCCGTGATTCGACGCCACGACCTAACTGCAACGCAAGACGACGGACTAGCGACCTCGATGTTCTTATCGACGGCCACAGCGTCACAGCTCTCGCCGACACCGGAGCCGACTATTCCGTCGTCAGTGGGCCATTCGCCACCAAGCTGAAGAAACTAAAGACCGCTTGGAGTGGACCCGAAATCCGGACAGCTGGAGACCACCTGATAACGCCGATTAGTGTCTGCACGGCGAGAGTCACCATCAATAACCGGACTTATCCTGCGAGCTTTGTAATCCTACAAAACTGCTCCAGGGATGTGATACTCGGAATGGACTTCCTAAGTGACCACGGCGCCGTTATCGACCTGAGGTCTGAGTCGATAACACTAACCTTAGACAAAGCGCTCCCACCCCACGCGACGCCAGGGAACCATGCACTGAAGGTGATAGAAGAGCAGGTGACCGTTCCGCCGCGCTCCAGCGTCATTATTTCCGTCGGCACCGAAAAATCTGCGAACCTTGAAGGCGTAATCGACGGCGATCAGCAACTACTCCTGAACCGTCAAATTTGCGTCGCATGACGGTAAAGCAAAGGTACTGCAGACAAACTTCAGCCACGAATATAGGCACCTCAACATGGGTGAGACGGTTGCCTACATCGACGAATGTGTAGCCGCAAGCGATGCTTTCGCCCTTTTCGATGCTGCCGAACCTGCTTCGACGAATAAAGGTCCCGAACCGGATTTTGACGTCAACCCGAGCCTTCCGAAGGTCAAGCAAGACCAGCTCAAAACCCTGCTCCTGCAATACAAGGACTGTGTCTCGTCGTCATCGCGGGTCCGACAAACGCCCCTTGCTAGCACCGCATTATAACAGAAGAAAATTCTCGAGCACTCCGACAGAGCCCCTACAGAGTTTCGACGCGAGAACGTGAGGCCATAAAGAAACAAGTGGACGAAATGCTTCGCGACGACATCATCCAGCCTTCAAAGAGTCCGTGGGCGTCACCCGTGGTGTTAGTGAAGAAGAAGGACGGGACACTGCGCTTCTGCGTTGATTATCGGCGCCTGAATAAAATCACGAAGAAGGACGTGTACCCCCTCCCACGGATAGACGACACCCTGGATCGACTTCACAACGCGACGTACTTTTCGTCGATGGACCTCAAGACCGGCTATTGGCAGATCGAAGTAGACGAAAGAGACGGAGAAAAGAACGCTTTTATAACGCCCGACGGCCTCTTTGCGTTCAAGGTCATGCCTTTCGGTCTTTTCTCGCCACCTGCGACGTTCCAGCGCGTCATGGACACCGTACTGGCCGGATTGAAGTGGCAGACGTGCCTTGTGTATTTGGACGACGTCGTCGTGTTTTCCTCGACCTCAGGTCGAGGAAAACACGCCTCAAGCCGCCGGAGATGCTCGTCTAGTCGACGAGCATCTCCGGCGGCTTGAGGCAGTACTTCAAGCAATCAAGACCTCTGGACTGACCCTGAAGCTAGAAAAGTTCCGATTCGCATACGACGAGCTCCTGTTTCTGGGTCATGTGATCAGCAAGTCTGGAGTGCGCCCAGACCTGCGCAAAACAGCTGCCATCGCCGACTTCGCGCCACTCACCGACAAGAAGGCCGTGCGCCGATTTCTCGGCTTATGCGCCTATTACAGAGGCTTCGTCAAAAACTTTTCACGGATCGCTGAACCACTGATGCTTCTCACGAAGGCTAACGTGGAATTCAGGTGGGAAACGGCGCAAGTGCAAGCATTTAAGAACTTAAACGACGCCTGCAGACGCCGCCCATACTTGCGCATTTCGACGATTGCGCCGATACGGAAATACACACTGACGCAAGCAGCGTAGGACTCCGTGCCGTCCTTGTGCAAAAGACTGACGGGCTTGAAAGGGTTATTAGTATGCTAGCCGGTCAGAAGCCAACTATTCCACAACAGAAAAGGAATGCCTTGCCATCATCTGGGCTACGTCAAAGTTTCGCCCCTACCTCTATGGCAGTCCCTTCAAAGTTGTCAGTGACCATCACGCTTTATGTTGGCTAGCTAACCTGAAGGACCCTTCAGGTCGTCTCGCACGATGGAGTCCGAGGCTTCAAGAATTTGACATTACCGTCGTGTGCAAGTCCGGACGAAAACACTCGGACGCCGACTGCCTGTCCCGAGCCCCCGTCGACGCGCTGCCGCAAGAGGACGACGACGACTGCTTCCTCGGAACTATAAGTGCCGACGACTTCGCCGAAAGGCAACGAGCCGACGCGGAACTGGGGGGCCTTATGGAGTACCTCGAGTGCAAGACCGCCGTTGTTCCGAAGGTATTCAAGCGAGCACTGCCGTCGTGTTTCTTACGGAACGGCGTTATCATTAAGAAGAACTTTTCGGCACTTCGAACCGACTACCTTCTTGTCGTTCCCTCATCATTGCGACAAGAGGTCCTCCAGGCCCTACTCGACAACCCGACGGCTGGGCACCTCGGTGTTTCCCGCACGCTCGCCAGAATACAGGAAACATACTACTGGCCACGCCTTGCTGCCGACGTAGCCCACTACGTTAAGACTTGCCGAGATTGCCAGCGACAGAAGACACCGCCGACGAGGCCCGCGGGACTTCTGCAGCCAATCGAACCACCTTACCGGCCGTTCCAACAAATCGGGATGGACCTACTGGGGCCGTTCCCGACGTCGACTTCCGGCAACAAGTGGATCGTCTTAGCAACTGACTACCTCACCCGCTACGCCGAGACAAAGGCCTTGCCGAAAGGCAGTGCCGCCTAGGTAGCCAAGTTCTTCGTGGTGAACATCGTCTTGCGTCATGGCGCCCCAGATGTCCTCATCACAGACAGAGGTACCGCCTTTACTGCGGACCTAACTCAGGCGATCTTAAAATACAGCGAGACGAGCCACCGCCGCACCACCGCCTACCACCCGCAGACCAATGGCCTGACCGAGCGTCTAAATAAGGCCATCGCCGACATGCTGGCCATGTACGTCGACGTTGAGCACAAGACGTGGGACGCCGTCCTTCCGTACATGACCTTCGCTTACAACACGGCCGTCCAAGAAACGACGCAGATGACGCCGTACAAGTTGGTCTACGGAAGGAGCCCGGCGATGACGCTCGACGCCATGCTACCGAACGTCACCGACGAAGAAAACCTCGACGCCGCCGCTTACTTACAACGTGCCGAGGAAGCTCGACAGCCCGCCCGCCTGCGCATCAAGACTCAGCAGCACACCGACAGCCATCGCTACAATCTTCGACGACGCTTCGTGGAATACCAGCCCGGTGACCGTGTCTGGGTCTGGACGCCGATACGCCGACGTGGGCTTAGCGAAAAACTCCTTCGGCGATACTTCGGACCATACAAGGTTCTTCGACGTCTCGGCGCTCTTGACTACGAGGTCATCCCGGACGGCAACTCCCAGCGACGCCGCGCACGACCTGAAGTCGTTCATGTCGTGCGCCTTAAGCCGTTTTTGCACGTTAGCGAACCTGGGGACTCTACTTTTACCTTTGCTATTGTAGTTTATTTATGTATGCACTTGTTTTTTTTTTCTTTCTCTCTTCTTTGATCTTTCACAAGCATCGGAACGATGCTTTTTTCAGAGGGGGGCAATGCCACGCCCACTTCTTGTTTTATTTTATGTTTTTGGGGTTTGACCAGCAAGGACGGTTATCAACGCTCGAGGCTGTCCGCGAAGCAGTGTTCGAGAAGCTTCTCGATTGTAGTAGATCGTTTTGTTAAGATTTAGCGCCGCACGCGAATGTTCCAGCTTTATCGAGAGATAACGCCGCCACCAGCGATATCGCTGGAAAGTTCGATAGCGCCTGCATAAAAGCCGACGCACTTGACCGCTCGTCAGTTGATCGACGGTCGACGCTCTGTTCGACGCTATCAGTGTATTGCTGTAGTTTGACTTTCAGTTTCCCGGCCACAAGTTCGGCCAAATAAAGAGTCTCATCTCGGACGTGCTGACTGCTGTCTTCGTCGATGTCACGACCACGTGACAATATCAGGGTATTTGTAAAGCATTTCCTATATCACGCCTTTTACGCAAAATCTTGTGGAATAAGGTTAGTTTGCCTGGCATTGCTTTTCTTTGAAATGTTTGCGCACGGTGAGCCTTGATGTATGCTATTTAGAAGCAAAATAAGCCAACAGCATTGCGGACGTATGGCAGTGTGTACTGTTTCCTTTGTTTCTCTCATGTCTTCCCGGTGTGCTCTGTCCATAATAAAGTGCTAGGGGAGGCTAACAAATTGTCGAATAAAGCGAGTGGTTTCCTAGCCATATGGCTAGCAAACCACTGGCGACCATGAGTAAAAAGCTCGTAGTGTGAAGCGGGCACTGCGCGTATAATTATTTCAGCTCACTGCGCGTGTAATTTACTTTTTCTATTACTCTTCATTCTCGCATGAGTGAAGCTATTCCCGATTACCCGTGAGAAAAAAAAAGTTTTTTTTTTTCGTTATTTCCCTGTGCGTGTTTGTTTTGCGCGTTTTTACGCACGCACCAACGTTCTCGAGCTCTATCACCAAACTATGCCACGCTGATGCCGCTTGACACATGATTTTTTGCATTCTCTTTGTTGCCCCAGCACTAACACAACGCTTAAAGATGGATAAGCTCCATTCCGCACCGCATTATAAAAATTAAGGAGACCTTAAATGCCCTGTGTGCAAACTCAACGCAAAAAACTACAGCGCGCAGCAGACGCCCCTCGCTTTCCGCGCGCTTCCCGTGCGCGGAATGTTCACGGGTCCGGCGCAGCAGCGGCGCGGCGCGGGAGTTCACGGCAAAAGGCCCACGCGGGAGCCGGCGCTTTGGACACTCCCCTTACCTTGAAGCCTGAAAAGTGCCGCTACGCCTGCGAGGAGCTCTTGTTTTTGCTTCACGTGATGAGCAAGTATGGCGTTTGCCCAGACCCGCGGAAAACAGCTGTCATCACTGCCTTCGCGCCACCTGCCGAGAAGAAGGGCACACGCCGATATCTCGGCTTGTGCGCTTACTACAGACGCTTCGTCAAGGAATTTTCACGAAGAGCTGAGCCGCTAACGCACCTCACGAAAACCGACGTGCCATTCAAGTGGGAAACGGCGCAAACCGAAGCATTTAAGGACCTGAAACGGTGTCTTTACATGCCTGCAATACTAGCGCATTTCGACGAATTGGCCAATATGGAAATCCGCACCGGCGCAAGCAGCGTAGTACTCGGCGTCGTCCTTGTGCTGAAGGCTGACGTGCTTGAAAACGTCATGTTATGCTAGCCGGTCGCTATCAAAGGCAGAAATCGATTATTCAACAGAAGAGGAGTGCCTGCCCATCATATGCGCTACATGAAAGTTTCGCCCTTACCACTACGGCAGGTCCTTCAAAGTCGTGAGCGAGCAGCACGCCTTGTATTGGCTAGCTAACTTGAAAGACTCTTCAGGTCGCCTGGCACGGCGGAGCCGAAGACTTCGAGAAATCGAGATTACCATCGTTTACAACGCCAGAAAAAAAACAATCCCACGCTGACTGCTTGTCTGGTGCCCCCATCGACCCATCGCCGCAGGACGACCGGGATGATGACTGCTTCTTGGGAACAATAAGTGCCGACGACTTCGCCGAGCGACAGCAAGCCGACCCGGAGCTCAGTTGCCTTATGGAATACCTCGTGGGCTGGACAGTCGTTGTTCCGAAGGTACTCAAGCGAGGACTGGCGTCCTTTCTTCGCAAAACGGCGTTCTGCTATAAAATAATTTCTCGCCCCTTTGAGCCAAATGCCTTCAGCATTGAGACCACAAGTCCTCTAGGCGCTACGCGACGACCCGACGGCAGCACACCTCGGTGTTTCCTGCACGCTCGCAAGAATACTGGAAAAGTACTTCTGGCTGCGCATTGCCGCCGACGTCGCTCGCTAAGCAAAGACATGGCGAGACTGTCAGCTACGCACGACACCGCCGTCAAGATCAGCAGACCTTCTTCAGTCGATCGAACCACCTACCCCGACTCTACCAGCAAATTGGTATGGATCTACTGGTGGCTTTCCCTATGTCGACTTGCGGATATAAATGGATCGTCGGAGCTACCGAATACCTCACCCGCTAAGCCGAAACACAAGCCTTGCCTAGCGGCAGTGCCGCCGAGGTAGCGAAGATTTTCGTTGCAGACACCGTCCTGTGTCATGGCGCCCAAGAGGTCCTCATCACCGACAGAGGTACGGCCATAGGCATGCGCATAGGGGGATGTGATGTGTAGTGCGCGTTTTATTCGTGCCTTTGAAAAGTGCGCGACACGAGAAGAAAGACGACAAGGAAGGCACAACAGAGTGCACGCCGCGGTGCTGTATTGAACACCAACGACGTTCAAGAGTGTCGTGCACAAGAACGTGCGCTGCGACAATAAATATAATAATCAAAAAGGGATCCAATGGTCAATGAACACGGTGATCCGAGGGACCAATCTCTTATGAGCACGGTACCACGATAGTCTCCAATCAGGTGATAACAAGTTGACCCAAGACGGAGAAAAAAATCACAGCATATCCACGGAGTGAATGATGATGAGTGGGCGAAGCTGCGGAGGTTCATCGGTAAACCGTGAATCTTCCGTGAATTCTGCCCAGTACATCATCATCGACGTGAGATCGGGCGCGTTTATACTAAAGGTTCGATGAGAGTTATAACGACTTGCAGCTCACTTTAATTTTACATGTACGCTGTGAATTTTCATTGCTTAATCACGCGCAGGAGAAATCGCACGCACGCACCACCTTGGAGGTCAAAATCCAGTGCCTATATTACGGGGTGGTCAGTGAACGGTTGTGCAGCGCGAGCTGTCGGTTTTTTCAATCAAGACGCTGCCGCGACGCTGCCTCGCGACGCTGCCTGCGTCGGCGCCGCTGCGCCGCGAGGCAAGATAGGGGGGGGGGCGTAGGAGAGGGGGAAGCGCAGGAGATGAGAGGGCGATACATATCACGTACTGTCGCAGCGCATTGTCTTTAGGAAGCCTTCATGTGTGCCCGCCCCCTCCGTTTTTAAGACTGGTTACACGCTACTACGACGGGGACGAACGGGTGCCGCTATAAGGAGCTTCGCCCCTAAAAGCCTGGTGAAGGGAAGAGAGGGGCGTTCGAAGGAAACCACACACGCAGAAGGTTGTCACGGGACCGGGCGCTGAAGATGGGCCGTCTGGTTGCGCACCCGAGCCTCCAGGATTTCAACCAGCCGGGGCTTCCTGCCATCCACTTCCTGTGCGAGACCATAGCAGTGGTGCGTGGACTCCACCCCAAGGCATGCGGACTCAGGTGCCGGCAGGCAACATAGTAGCAGCAGTTGGGCTACGGGCCCGAGCTGTGGGTGCATCGAGCTGCCTAACCAGGTTGCCGCTGGCTTCTCATCGTGTGGGCCAGCAGAAAGCCAGCACGCAGCCTCTCCAAACTAGAGCCAGTTCCAGTTCCAGTTTCGTTTCGTAGTGCGTCGCCGAGCATCCACCGTTCACTCTTCAACGCCATCCAGGCCCGCCAAACTCAACCGGTCAAGCCTCCACTAGTTGGTGAGACTGAACTCGTATTCGTCCCCGCTCCACCACTCAGCTGCGTCAGGATTACACTGTAGTTTAGGTCTTGGAACTTACATTTTGTGCGTCGTCACAAGTATTTTATGTGTACAGTGAACTTTTATTGCGATAGCAATTATATGGACAGTCTCAGCTGGATTTTGCCGTCGCCGTCATGCACCGTATATGTATAAGTATGTATATATATATAAAAGCCCCAAAGAAAAATAATTCAGAAAAATGCTTCGGAAGCGCGGAATCGAACCAGGGACCTCTTGCTCCGCAGGCAGTGGCGCTAACAACTACGCCACGGGACGCAGGTCCACCACGTAGCTAACGGCGAGCGTTATATACACACCCTTCACCGCTGGACGGACTCAGAGACGGCCGGCGCTTATAAGCGTTTCTTCATTACCAGAGAGATGGCGCTAGGAGCGCGACGGCCACATTTAAATGTCGTGGGCGAGCTCGCTCGCTTCTTCTTATATTTGCGCAGGGAGAACCTTGGCCTTCCGCTGTCTGCTCGCGCGGTTTTCTCGTGTTTAGGGCAAGAAGGAAGTTTCGAGCTTTCACTGTGATGTCCGCGCTCATGTTACGGAGCGTACGAAAGTCACTCGCGCTCAAGAGACGCCGCTAAACGAACAAACAGAAGATGAGCGCGAACTATCAAGTGTCACAGCTCGACACTCGAAGCACGCTAGTTTCCTTCGCTGCTTCGGCCGCCTTTGCAACAGGAGCGCTGTTCAAACTGAGAGTATCCATTGGCGAGCCTCACTTCGTATAGCATTAGTTTCTTGCTATCGCATTAATTGCTTCGCCCTTGGGGCGAAACTGCGATTTTTTTATTAAGCGTTTACCTGTGTGTAGCTATTTTTTCTTTAAACGTTGTGTGTGGCGTTTGTGAAACCAACGGCTTCGACCTTAATAAAGCTCTCCGACGCTCAATTTTAGAGAGCTGTCGTAAACAGAAAAAGAACCTGCATCACAGGGGGGTCTGGGGGAGGCCGCCCCCCGTTTGTCACCTAAGAGGGTAAGAGAGAGGCGCACAGTCTGCCCCATACATTGGCTTAATAGGGAGGGGGGGCGCCCCGATGAACCTTCGCCCCCCCCGCCCCCCCCCCGGAAGGGGAACTCTGCGCACGCCTATGGGTACTGCCTTTACTGCGGAGCTAACTCTGGCGATCTTGAGATACAGCCAGACAAGCCACCGCCGGAACACCGCCTACCACCCACTGACCAATGGCCTCTCCGAGCGTCTAAACAAGACCGTCGCCGACATGCTGGCCACGGATGCCGACGTCGAGCATAAGGCGTGGGATGCCATCCTTCCGTACGTGACCTTCGCATACATGGCTGTTCGAGAAAAAACGCAGCTGTCGTCGTAAAACTGACTGCGGAAGGATCCTGCGAACGACGCTCGACGCAATGCTGCCAGCTACCTCCGAGGAACCAAATCTCGACGTCGCCACGTATTTGCAACGTTCCGAAGAAGCTTGACAGGTTGCCTGCCTGCGTATCAAGAACCAGCAGGGGATCGACAACCGTCACTATAATCTTCGGCGATGGCACATGGAATAGCAGCCCGGTGAACGTGTGTGGGTCTCGACACCGATACGCCGACGTGGACTGAGTGAAAAATTTCTTCGACGATACTTCAGGCCATACAAGGTGCTACGACGTCTCGGAGCACCCTGTATGGCATGGCATCATAAGCTCTCAGCGGCGCAGAGCACGACCTGAAGTGGTTCACGTCGTGCGCCTCAAGCCGTTTGATGCGCGTTGAGGAACTTCAGGACGATGCTTTCGTTAGCTTTATTGTTGTTCTATCGAGTTACATGTATATCTTTTACTTCCGCGATATGTCTTACACATCGGGGCGATGCTTTTTCAGACGGGGGCGTTTGCACGCCTGCTTCTTGTTTAATTTTTATGTATTCGAGTTTCACCCGCAAACGCTGTTAGCAACGCTCGGCACAGATCGTGCTGCAATGTTCGTGAAGCTTCATGATTGCCTGAGATCATTCTGTCACGGTTACGTGCACGAAGCGAACAGTGTAGATTTTTCGAGAGCTTTAGCAAGCACTAGCGATAGCGCTAGAACCTTCGATGCTGCGTGTATAATTACCGATGCGCCTTACCGCATGCCTGATTATCGACGGACGACGCTCTGCTCGCTGCTATCAGCGCACGGTGTGTATTGCTTGCAGTGCGACTTTCCGTTTCCCGGCCACAATTTCGGCCAAATAAAGAGGTTAATCTGCGACACGCTGACTGCTGCCTACGTATATTATAGATTTATTATGAAGTCAGTCCTGTTCTACATTTGCCTAAAAAGTCGCCTCTAAGGCTAAAAATTCCGTCGGAGCTTTAGTTCGTAATCTTTAAATGCGAAGCATTTCTTAGCGAACTTCAGCGACTTTGAATCATTCTATCTATCTATCTATCTATCTATCTATCTATCTATCTATCTATCTATCTATCTATCTATCTATCTATCTATCTATCTATCTATCTATCTATCTATCTATCTATCTATCTATCTATCTATCTATCTATCTATCTATCTATCTATCTATATATCTATCTATATCTATATCTATCTATCTATCTATCTATCTATCTATCTATCTATCTATCTATCTATCTATCTATCTATCTATCTATCTATCTATCTATCTATCTATCTAGCTAGCTAGCTAGCTAGCTAGCTAGCTTGCTAGCCAGCCAGCCAGCCACCTACGACTTGGTGCTCTCCTAGCTGCTTTGTTAATGGGATGTACACCAAAATTGGTATGAGTTAGTTCATCCGATGTCCATCCCAAGTATGACATCCCTGGAGCAATGTTTTAGGATTACAAAGCTCGCAGGATAAGTGCCGTTATTGATAGTGACTCTTGCGGTGCAGATTCCAGCTGGCATTATTAGGTGGCCTCCAGCGGTCCGAAATTCGGCGCCTTGCCAAGCAGCCCTGACTTTCTTCAGCTTTGTGGCGAACGGGCCACTGACGACGGAACAGTCGGCTCCAGTGTCGATGAGAGCGGTGACGTTGTGGCCGTCGAATAGTACGTCGAGGTCGGTAGTCCTTCGCCGTGCGTTCCGGTTAGGTCGCGGCGTCGGATCATCGCTACGTCGGTTTGCTCCGCTGCTTCCACGCTGCGTCGTGAGGTCTTCTTCGGGGCTCGTAGTTCTGACGTCAGGGCTCCGTTCGGCTGGCGGCGTGTTCTTTAGATTTTGTTAAGCTGGGCCAGTATACTGGCGGCGCTGCAATGAAGCATAGCGGCCTGGCGACGGTGATCGGGAAGGTTGTCGAGGTGTCCACTGCGCTCCTGCGAGGTAGTCGGCGATGTCGCGTGGTCGTTCACCCCGCTGTGGACGCGGCGCGTCAATGGCAAACCCACGCAGTCCCATCTGTCGGTACTGGCAGCGGCTGTAGGTGTGGCCAGCTTCTCCGCAATGATAGCAGATTGGGCAGTGGTCGGGGGAGCGCCAAATCTCGGTCTTCCTCGGCGTGTATCCCTGGCCGGCTGGCGGGCTGTATGACGTCGGTGGTGGCGGCGGTGCTGCCTGGCGGCGAAACTGCTGCGGCGGTGCGGTGTCTTGACTTGGGCGTGGAGGGTGAGGGGTCATTGCGTCGGGCTGCAGCAGAATAGCTTATTGCTTGAAGCTGCAGCTGTGGCGGTTTAAGGGCACCAGCCAACGACTGCTGGACTTCTTCTCGGACAATATCTGCGATCGAAGAAGCTTGAGGTAGAGATAACGGGAACAATCGACGAAGTTCCTCGCGTACTACAGCCCTTATGGCCTTGCGCACGTAATCTGAGCAAAGCTACTTAATATCTGCGCAGCCTGGCTTCGAGCGGCGATTGAATTGCCGTGTGCAGATTTACAGCATCTTTTCAATCGTCGTTGCTTCCGAAAGGAACTCCTGAATGGTCTTCGGTGGGTTTCTCATCAGCCCAGCAAAGAGCTCCTTCTTTACTCGTCGCATGAGGAAGCGGACTTTCTTCTCCTCAGACATGCCAGGGTCTGCGTAGCAAAAATACGGGTCATTTTTTTCTGTGAAGAGCATGACGTTTTCGTTGGGGAGCTGGACGCGAGTTCCAAGCAGAGCTTCGGGCCTCTCTTTGAGGCCTTCCCTTCGTCAACGTCACGACCCCGTGACATCTGTGAGAGGTGCTGGAATTGTTACCCAGGACCTCCACCAGATGTCACGGGGTCGTGAGGTCGACGAATGCAGCAGTCAGCTTGTCCAAGATGAAACTTATTTGGCCGAACTTGTGACCGGGAAAAGGAAAGTCAAACTACAGCAACACACACTGTACACTGATAGCGGCGAACAGAGCGTCGGCCGTCGATAAAACTGAGCATCGCTGGGATGCGCCGTCTTTTATACATCACGCATCGAACATTCTAGCCTTATCACTGCTGGTCGCGCAAGCTCTGGAATAACCTTGACTATTCGCGTCATGTGCGCAATCTTAACAAAATGATCTACTACAATCTGGAATCTTCTCAGACATTCTGGCGCACATTGCGCAAGGCAGCAGCTACACGTGCAATAGGCCGGTAACAGAAAACATAGAGAGAAAGGAGCGTGTGTGGCAGTATTACGAACATAAATTGCAGGTCATAACATGAAAATCATGACATGCATGTCATGAACACCATGATTGACATGCCACTGTCTTGGGGCTCTTGCGGCCGTTACGTTAATTTGATATATACCAAAATTAGCATGGCGTGACAAGAGTGTATGGCGAACGTAAGTGACTGGTCCCAAAGTGTAAATCATGACACGCATGTCATGTACAGCATGATTTACCTTACATGGTGTCGGGGGTGCTCGTGGCCGAAATGAATGGACACATACCAAAACTGGTATGATAAGACATTTTTGTATGACGAACATAACTCACACATGGTAGCATGATAATCGTGACGTGCACGTCATGTACGACATGATTTACATGCCACGTTCATGGTGCACTCGCGGCCGTATCGCTGGCTTTGTATACACCAAAATTGATGTTACTCGGCGAGACAGTATGATGAACGTAAATCAGAGGTGGTAACGGGGATATCATGACATGCAAGTTATCTACAACATGATTTACTTGCCACGCTAATTGTCCGATTGCTGCCGTTTCGCTCGCGTGATACACACCAACATTGATATTGCGTGACGTGACTGTATGACAAACAATATTGACAGGTGGTAACTTGAAAATCGTGCAACTCATTTACGACATGATTTCTATCCTAGGCTCATGGTGCACTCGCGGCCGTTTGGCTCGCTTGATATACGCCAAAATTGGTACTGCGCGACATGACTGTATGGCAAAAAGAACTGAGAAGTGGTAACTTGGAAATTATGATATGCATGTAATTTACGGCGTGATTTAAATGTCACGGTCATTGTCTGATTGCTTGACATACACCAATATTAGTATTTCGCGACGCGACAGTATGGCGAACATAAATGAGAGGTGTTAACACGAAAATCATGACATGATTTACATGCAACGATCATGGCGCGCTCGCGGCCGTTTCGCTAGCTTGATATACACCACAATTCGTATAGTCGACTTGACTGTATTACGAACATAAATGACAGACGGTGACATGAAAACCACAATATGCTTGTCATGTATGACATGAGTAACATGCCACATTCATGGTGCCCTCACGGCCGTTTTGCTGGCTTAATATACACCAACATTCGTATCGCGCGCCGCGATTGTAAGACGAACATAAATGCCAGGTGGTAACATGAAAATCATAGCATGCATGTCTTGTACGGCATGATTTGCATGCCACGCTGATGGTGCGCTGGCGTCCCGTTCGCTAGCTTGATTATACGCCGAAATTGGTATTGCGTGACGGGAGTGTATGACGAAAATAAATGACAGGTCCTAACATGCGAATCACGACATGCACGTCGTGTACGGTATGATTTACGTGGCACTTTCATGGTGCGCTTCCGGGCGTTTTGTTAACTGGATATATACCAAAGTTGGTATGGCATGAGAGGAGTGCATGGTGAGCATAAATGACAGGTCATGCATTGTACATTCAAGAATATACGTTTCTTTTTTTTTTGTTGCTTAGGTACAGAAGACTGAGGCGCGAAATACATTTCTTGAAAAAGGAAGAAGCGGAAGAGAAGACAGAGATTCTCCCTTTTTCAAGAAATGTATTTCGCGCCTCAGTCTTCTGTACCTAAGCAATATACGAACCAACTAGCCCAGAAGCATGTCCTTTTTGAATATACGTTTCATTAGTATGGTATATACCCGATTGTACATGTATGCATACATGCATGGCAAACATGCGATATATAGTGAACTAGGTGCCATGGCATGAAGGACTTCCCTTGCCTCAAGACAAACAAGGCGATTAAGCAGCTATTTGCTGGTTGCTTCGCATTACACCAATTCCCACAGTGCGTGGGATCTGCCTTTTTTCTCTTGTATTCTTTTTTCTCATCCGTTAGTGTGCATTTTGCCAACGTCATATCTACGACGGAAGTACGTCAGCGAAGTGTTGCTGGACTCCGGCATAAAGCACTTTCGTGTTAAAAATCACAGTTTCTCTAAAAGGGTGAAGCAATGAATGTAACAGCAACAAATTATAATCCTGTACGAAGTAAGAGTGGCAGCTAACTCTTTTAGGTCCAATGTCGCTTAACTCTACAAAACGCTGGCGTAGGTGAATACGGCCGCTCATAGGAGAGAAGCAGATTTCTCACAGACTCTTCGCGTTGAGAGCGCAGCATGTAGAAGGGTGTACGAGACTCCCGCTGATGCTTGTGAAGATTGCGCGCGCGCTAGCGATCGGTTTTGTTCGAAGTTGAAAGTTGCTGCTGGAACACCCACCCCTTCCGCGTGCGGGTTGCGCCAAGTAGCTGAGGATCAACCAACCAACCAACCTTCCGCGTCTTTTCATGCTCGATCAAGGCGGGCAGGCCGTTTCCTATCTGGCTCAGAAGCATACGACGGCAGGCCTCGCACCCGGGGTGGTGTTATCGCATGCGCCCTCCGAGCGACGGAGATGGGCTGGCTCATTTCACCTCTGCTGCAGCCGCGTTCGTCACCCTCGCGCGCGCTTTCACCCGCGGGTAGAACTTATGATGAGTGGGGAGAGGTTACCATTCTGGACTTCATATGGAAAATGACGGTGACGCAAGCGGCGACGCTGACGACAACATCCCGTCGAGAGCATCCATATAGTTGCTATCGCAATAAAAATTTCGCCTTTTAAAGAAAACCCGCGCAATATGAAATAAATCAACATGACTGCGCTCATGCGCCACCGCGCTAGCGCTATCAACCGTGCTTCCAGCACAAGAGTAGTACGCGTCGATTGTCAAGCTACCGCTTATTAGGGATGACGGCGCTGCGGCCTTCAAAAGTGCTGACGCGCTTTGAAGCCATGCCTAGAGGCGCGACTGTGCCTATCTTCAGCGCGCAGGGTTTTTAACACCATAGAGTTAAAGAGCTCACTTGCCGGTGTCGCTGTAAGGAGCGGCGTCTTTGGTTGTGAGTGAAAAATAACCTTTGTCCGTGAGAAAAATTCGAGGTAGATGCAAGTAAAGAAATGATAAGAATCTTCGGTTCCAGTGCGACCGGAGATTTGAACCTGCGACGGCTTCCTCCGTGGCGCGATGTGTTTAGCCGCTCGGCCATCACGCACACATCATCAAAATACTAACGGCGAGGTATTGAAAGCCACCAGTTAGCGTTTGTGGTGTGCACACCTCGGAGATTCTTCAGTGGCTTGGCACAACACCAACGGGATGGAGGAAAGGCCCTACAGTCGCGCTTTTAAGCGGCGTCGCCCCGCCGTGTGGCCGCATTTCGTCGCGCCTCACACATAGATATTGCACCCGGAGGGCGTCCGCACTATGACTTGCTTTGCGGCACGGTTTAGGTCTCCACCGACAAGCGAAGCCAGGCTAGCTATTGGGAAGGTGATACGAACACGGTCCGATTACGTTATCATGTCCTTCTCTTGCAAGCGAAGCTCAAGCGTCCTCCAAGATTTATTTCAGTCCAAGCATCGTTTACAGCCCTACAAAGCGGTAGCGGATGAAAGCAGTGACATAATTGAATTTATACTTCGCCTGCTTTCTTTCAATGCCGAAAAAGATCACCACAATGCATGTATATGTACGTTGCCACGAAAACCGATCGGTCGTTTTAGAACGCCATCTACAGCCTAACAAAGAGCACTTGGTCATACAATGTAATATTAAAAAATAATTTATCTCCACTAATGTGGATCACGACGAGTGGCGAAGCACTGATATCATCGCTATGTCACCGTACGTCATGTGCGCGTTGCCACTGCGAATGTAAATCGAGCGACATAAAGGGCATATATATACAAATGTAATTATTTGGTTCCTCTTTAATGCTCTTTTATTTTAATCCTCTTGCTGTAATTGGTATATCATCTTGAGTTCTGGATTCCGTTTTCCCTTCATTGTTACTTCTCTGTGGCCTGTAAAATGGCGAGCCATTGGTTCTTCTGGTGGAGCTAATTTAAAGTTGGCGAAGGCAAGGTCTATGCATATTCCTCGGGTGTTTGTTGGTTTTTTCCACTCGTATGAAATGCATCGAAGAGTGTATCGAGACATCATATTGTCACGTCGCTTCAGATGTCCAGGCAGGGTTTATTTAACGTAGAGTAACTGGGCTCTTGCCAAACGCGTCGGTTGAGCTTGTTCGCCTTCCTTTCTTCTTCCTTTCGTGGCCTGTGCCTCTGCTTTTGCATATAACCCACTACTACAGGTGACATTATTCCCTCCTCCGCGAAAAAGAGCATCGGCTCGATGCTGCAAGGTAGTAGTAAGAAAAAAAAGAAAACAAAGCAGCTAACACAACGCGAATGGACAATGGTGAAATGTTACGCGCGCACAGTCAATGAACGGTGAGGCGATGCGAGTGGCACAAATAAAGGAAACAAAAAAAAAATGAACGGAAAGAAAATTGTGAACGGGCAAAATAAGGCTTCATGCGCACGACATGAACTATGTCGGAGCTCGGTTGTCTTCGTTGTGTTCCTGTTGACGACGCAGTGTCCGGAACCACTTCGTAGTTTACGTCGCTCACGCGGCGTAATACCTTATACGGACCGAAGTATCTGCTCAGCAACTTTTTGGAGAGGCCACGGCGACGAACAGGGGTCCACACCCAAACTTTGTCTCCTGGACTGTAGGATACGTCTCTGTGGCGGACGTTGTAGCGTCGTGCATCTGCCTGTTGCTGCAGACCGATGTGCAGCCGCGCGAGCTGGCGAGCTTCCTCTGCACGCTCTGCAAATTCTTCGGCGTCAGTTGTTAACTCATCAGCGTCTTGACAAGGAAGCATAGCGTCCAACATCGTCTGAACCTCGCGGCCGTAGAGAAGGCGAAATGGTGTGAATCGCGTTGTCTCTTGCACGGCGGTGTTATAAGCGAACGTCACGTAAGGTAAAATCCGATCCCATGTTTTGTGTTTGACGTCGATGTACATGGAGATCATGTCTGTGACGGTCTTATCTAGCCGCTCGGTAAGTCCGTTTCTGCGGATGGTAGGCAGTCGTCTTTCGGTGTTTAGTGTTGCTTAATCGAAAAACTTCATCCATGAGCTGCGCAGTGAACGCTGTGCCTCTATCTGTTATGACGGCAGAGGGAGCCCCGTGACGCAGTACGATGTGGCACATGAAGAACTGCGCTACCTCGGAAGCCGTGGCTCGTGGGACCGCCTCTGTCTCGGCATACCGTGTCAGATAGTCAGTTGCGACAATCACGCATTTGTTGCCGTCGGTAGACAGAGGAAAAGGGCCGAGAAGGTCCATGCCGACTTGGTCAAATGGCTTATGAGGAGGGTCAAATGGTTTAAGTAGTCCAGCCGGCTTACGGGATGATGTCTTCCGGCGCTGGCATTCACGACAGCCTTGGAAGTACTGCTTGACGCTTGCCGAAAGTCCGTGCCAACAGTAAGTCTCGCCTACTCAAGCGAGTGTTCGTGAGTAGCCTAGGTGGCCAGATGTGGGCTCGTCATGACAAGCGAAAAGGATGTCGTCCCGCATGTCCCTTGGAACCATCAGGAGGTAAGCCCGGCTCGTAGAACGAGTGTTTTTCTTGTACAGGACATTGTCTCGGAGGCACAATGATGTCAACACGCGGGATAGATGGCGTGGTATAACTGCGCTACGACCCTCTAAATAATCGATGACCGGTCGAATTTCTTCATCGTCTCGCTGCCGTCTGCTCAAGTCCGATGAGCTAAGGGCGCCCAGGAAACCGTCATCGTCCTCTGCTTCTTGGTTGACGAGATGAGTGGGTGAACGCGACAGTGTATCAGCGTCTTCGTGCTTCCGGCCAGACTTATAGACGATGGTTACATCAAATTCCTGTAGGCGCAAGCTCCACCGGGCCAGTCGTCCTGAGGGATCACGTATGTTTGACAACCAGCAGAGGGCATGGTGGTCTGTCACCACTTTGAATGGACGACCATAGAGGTAAGGGCGAAACTTCGTGATCGCCCATACGACTGCGAGGCATTCTTTCTCTGTGGTCGAGTAATTCGCCTCGGCACGGGACAGGGAGCGGCTGGCATAGGCTATTACTCTTTCCTCTCCGTGTTGATGCTGGACGAGCACTGCGCCGAGGCCGATGTTACTGGCGTCAGTACGCACCTCGGTGTCAGCGTCATCGCCAAAATGTGCAAGAACGGGTGCTGACTGCATGCGCTGTCGTAGTTCGGCAAAATCGCCCTGTTGCTCGTTATCCCAAACAAATGGCGTGTCGTCTCTTGTAAGGCGAGTCAAGGGTTCTGCTATCTTGGAAAAGCCTTTAATAAATCGTCGATAATAGGCGCACAAGCCCAGGAAGCGCCGGACAGCCTTCTTGTCGGTAGGAGCCGGAAATGTTGCTACAGCGGTAAGCTTGTCAGGATCGGGTCGGACTCCTCTGGCGCTCACTACATGGCCGAGGAACTTGAGCTCTTCATAGCCAAAGTGACACTTTTCTGGTTTGAGTGTGAGATCTGCCGATCGAATAGCCTCTAGGACACTCCGCAGGCGGTGGAGATGTTGCTCGAACGTTTCAGAAAAGACGACTACATCATCGAGGTACACGAGACAAGTCTGCCACTTCAGTCCAGAGAGTACAGTGTCCATCATTCGCTGGAAAGTTGCCGGTGCTGAACACAAACCGAAAGGAAGTACTCGAAGTTCACAGAGGCCGTCGGGGGTCACAAATGCCGTTTTCTCGCGGTCCCTCTCGTCTACCTCGATCTGCCAATACCCGCTTTTTAAATCCAGGGGAAAAAAATACTGGGCACGGCGTAGCCTATCTAATGAGTCGTCGATACGTGGCAGCGGGTAGACGTCTTTTTTAGTCACATTGTTCAACTTCCGGTAGTCGACGCAAAAACGTAGCGTTCCGTCTTTCTTTTTGACTAGGACGACCGGAGATGACCATGCGCTGTTGGAAGGTTCGATGATGCCGTCGTCAAGCATTTCTCGGACTTGCGTTCGAATCGTTTCGCGTTCTTTTGTTGACACGCGGTAAGGTTGCTGGTGTATCGGGCGTGCGTCGTCGTAATTATCCTGTGCCTATGATGGAGGTCTGGCGCACTTTAGAAGAACTGGCGAAGCATGACTTGAGTTCAAGCAAGAGCCTCCGCAGTGCTGTTTGATTATCGGACGACAGGTCAGAATTTATATCGATATTGGCCAGTGACGTATCTGCGGGCTCGACTGCCTCAGATGTGAAGCAGTTCCGAACGTTTGCTATTTCGTCTGCAAACGCTAACGAAGTGCCGCGCAAAAGGTGTCCATGTTCTTTACTGAAATTCGTAACAAGCAGTTGAGATCGACCATTACGAAGCCGTATGATACTCCGAGCCGCACAAACACCTTTTGTCAGCAGGTGTTCGAGGTTACTTTCTGCGAGCGCTTCACCATTTCGTAATCCACAGCATGTGACGTCGACTATGACACTGGCTCGTGGCGGGAGCGTTACACTGTCGGCAGAAACACGAAGAACGTCGGCACGCCGTTCATCGTCCTGCCCGTCGATTGCTCGATCGACTGAGAAGGTGATACGACACTCTTGGAGATCAATAACAGCCCCATACTCTTGCAGGAAGTCGACACCAAGAATGACGTCGCGGGAACATTCACGTAGCACAAGGCAACTTGCTACGAAGGTAGAACTACAAATCCGAACTCTACTCGTGCAGGTTCCCAGCGGAGTGACGACGTGGCCACCAGCCATTCGAATCTGCGAGCCATGCCAGGGCGTGATTACCTTCTTCAAAAGTGTGGCCATTTTCCCGCTTAATATCGAATAGTCAGCCCCGGTATCCACTAAAGCATTAACCGCATAACCGTCAATCAGCACCGGTATATCGAGAGAACGCCGGCCATCCCGTTCAATCGTATCTGCACCCTTTCCTGTTTGCGTCGATCGGAGGTCTTCAGCACGTCGACTGCCAGCGACCTCGCCTCCAAAGGTCGCTTTAGTTAGTTCTCCCGGCGGGGACTGGGGGACCGAGCGCCAGCATATCGCTGGGGCGGAGATGAAAATCGCCTCGCCAACGGTGAGCGCGACTGCCGCCCGGCAGGCGGTGCCACGCGCTGCTGATCCAGGTAGTCCTCAATGTCCCGGGGTCGCTGGCCATACCGGGGAGGCGGCGAATATGCAGAAAATCCCCGCAGTCCGAGGCGCCGGTATGGGCACTGGCGGTACAAATGATCTGCTTCACCGCAGTGGAAGCACAGAGGCCGGTGATCTGGAGTGCGCCAAACATCGGATTTCCGAGGGGACGGGCGTCTATCGTCGATGTAATGTACTGGTTGTTCCGAACGATGCGCAACAGGACCGGCGTAAACGAAAGGTGGCGATGTTCGTGTATCTTCGCAGTACTGTAGCTGCTGCGCCGATTGGAGGGAAAGCGTGGGAGGTGCATGTACGAAGAGCGGGGGAGAGGAAGCAGGGCGCTTCAAGACTTCCGCGTAGGTCGCACGGCGGTATTCAGTCGGCACTGCCGTGAGGTTATCGAGAGTCACAGGATCCCGGAGGGCCTGGTGTAACTCGTCCTTTATGTTGCTTGCAATGGAGCTCACCGTAGGTAGGGGTGGCGCGGCAGCCTTTTGCAGCTCCTCGCGTACTACAGAGCGAATGAGTTCTCGCAGATACTCGGTGTCGCTCCCGATAGGCGTGAAAACCTGAGCAGCGGGCATACTGTTGAGTTGTCGCTCATACAGGGTGGACCGATGCTGAAGCATCTTTTCCATTGTGACGGCCTCGGATAAGAACTCGGCGACTGTCTTCGGAGGGCTCCGTACAAGAACAGCGAAAAGCTGCTCCTTGACTCCTCGCATCAGATGCCGCAACTTCTTCTCCTCCGCCATTCTTGGATCAGCTCGTCTGAACAGGCGCGTCATATCTTCGACATAGGTCGTCACAGTTTCATTGGGCATCTGGATGCGGGCCTGTATCGCTCGTTCCGCTCGTTCGTGGCGATCAGCACTGGTGTAAGTGTCTAGTAGCCGACGGCAGAATTCGCGCCACGACGTCAGCTGTTCCTCGCGGTTCTGGTACCATGTACGTGCTCCGTCCTCCAAGTAGTGCACACGTCGTAGTTTCGCTGCGTCGTCCCATTCGTTCAAGGCAGCCACGCGCTCGAAGTCGACCAACCAGTCTTCGACGTCTTCGAGCACGGTGCCATGGAATGGCGTCGGAACTTGTGGGCTCTCAAGTGTGTAGCGATTCACCATCGTGCTTTCCGTACCGCTTGGGGTGGTTTGAACGGAAGTGCTGGTCATACCGCTCGAAGTGGCACGCACCGTAACGTCCGCTTCGGGAGGTAATCCTCTGATCCTGCGGCTGGCCCGATGCACGGGAGTGTTGACTGGCACTGGGCTTGTGGTGCGACTTCCAGGAGGGGTCTGCAACATTCGTGAGGGCTACCCCGCACCTCCACCACTTGTCACGTCGCTTCAGATGTCCAGGCAGGGTTTATTTAACGTAGAGTAACTGGGCTCTTGCCAAACGCGTCGGTTGAGCTTGTTCGCCAAAAGGGACAGCGCGCGCACTTCTTCCTTTCGTGGCATGTGCCTCTGCTTTTGCATATAACCCACTACTACAGGTGGCAATATGCTGCATAATCCAGTCGCTGTCCATAACGACTACGTTGAAGTCTCCGACTAGTATAAAGGGTTTGTGCTAGTACTTTGTTTCGTAATCGCAACATACAAACATATATTTCGCGTTTGAGGAGCAAATGCCGCAGACTTCCTAAACTTGTCTCCGTTGAAGACACCCTGTCATGCACGACACCTTCCACATCCCACTGTGCACATGCTTCAGAATTGCGATAGCCCCATTTGAAGATCTCGGGAACATAGTGCCCTAATATTCGATTTCCTTTTTATTATATTTCAGGATGGTTTTGAGTGCTGCATTTGAGTTTTATCTGAGACTTTATAATCGCAATCGTAATCGCAACACACACACATGTTTCGACTGTAGCAACGCTTTTCTATATACCGTGACGGCGTACAGTGACGTTCGCCGACAAAGATAGGTCGTAAGTTGTTTCGCCCCTAAAATTTTGCACATTTCACCTTAGCTGACGAATTAAGCATGGTAGCCCTATCGAGCGCTACACGGAGGCAAAACATATGGCGTTGGTTTCGTTAAGTCGCGGTTAACCATTAAAGAACTAAATATCGTTGGTTCTTGTTTTGTGAAACAATATGTATCTGTGTGTGCACTGTGACGTGTCAATTCATGCGGTAGTCGTGATGAACTTGACCTTACGTGAACATAACGTGATGAACTTTAGTCAACTCAACCACATCGCCAAACTCATTCCTGTATTATGCTTGTGTGCAGGGACCACAAGGAAGCAAAGGACCAATAGGAAACCCCGGACCTCCTGGTGCACCGGTGAGTCAGATCACGCGACAAAACACTGAAGAAACGCGCCACTCATGCAGCAGAAAATGTTTGAATTTTTCGGCTAACTATCACATAACAACTCCCACGTGTTCCCTCGCAGCAATCGTATGCTTATATGAATTCCTGTAATATGAATGAATGCTGAGCTAGCCCACGAAGTGCATTGTTCAATTCAGGCAGCTACAGAGTTTGACCTGCCAACTTTGTCGTATCCGCAGTACGTTACGTGTAGAACAACAAAACTGCACTACACTCCTACACAAGAAGTGTAGGGCTGTAGGCCAATAGCATTATAGACAACTAATTGAGTTGAACTAGACCCACATAGAAACCCGCCAGGCTATATGCTTATGTGTCGTTTTTCCTTTCAGCTTCCTTTCAGGTACATTTGAAGTGCGCTTCTGCTGACTCGAAAGATGGTGTTCGATACCATCCGCGGCAGTGGGATTTTTATAAAGCGGAAGTTCTAGAGGCCCGTGTACTTTGACATAGGTGTTCGTAAGATAACATCAGGTAGTCGAAATTTTGCACGCCTGCATTATGGCGTGCCTCAAAATCATATCGTGGTTTCAGCACGTGAAGCCCCTCAGATTATCATATTACTTTATTACAGTTTGTTCAGTCGTTTTTCGTGTTGGGTTAAGCTATATACATTAAACAACAAGCCCTACTAAAAGACACTGCTATACAAAACAACTATCATGAAAAAGGGGAACATCTCCAGAACGGCCTAACAAATCAATACGACGTCATGGTAAATAAGAGTGCCAACGAAGCCAGTAGAGGAGCCACCTGCATTTCAATAATGGGACAATTGCATAAGTCATAATATGTACAGAAGAACACACTAAAGGAAAAGAAACTGCACATAGCGAGCAGTAAAAAAATTGAAGAACACTTTGTAAATTCCAAATTGTGTTCGTCGAAAGCCTGTGGCCATTTGACTGACTATGCCATGGTATCGCGGCAATCGACATTCTTGGGGCGCTTCTGCGAACCGCTTGCCTTGTAATCATCACCAGGCCGCTTGGGAGCCATACGACTGACTTGACTGCTGCAACGAGACGTCTGACGAAGGAGCGTTGCCGCGCGCGCTGCTGTGCCATCACGTGATTGCTGAGATAATGTGAGGGGCACGGACAGACGCCGCCGCTTACACCGGCGCCGCGTTGCGCAACAGTTGCGCAGCGCGCGTTGGAAGGAGGACCGGGCAGCTGTTGCGCGTTGACAGACGGAGGCCGCCGCTGGACGCCGCCGCCGCGTTGCGCAACGCGCTTTGGAAGAAGCAGCGCGCGACTGTTGCTAGGCGCAGCTGTGCCATCACGTGATTGCCGAGAGAGAGCGAACGGGAGAGGCCCCAGCTGGCACTGTTCCAGGGCACGGACGGACGGACGCCGCGAGTGTGAGAAATTAAAGGCTTTCGCGTTAACATGCACGAGTGAGTAGAGCTTGGCGTTTATGGCGATTTCGACTTCTGCCATCAGATGCGCCGCACGCACGGGAAGAAGAATGGCATAAGGCGCTGTTTCATTTTGTCCAGGAGAAACTGTGCTCGAGGATGTGTTTGGAAACAACATATTGCCGTTTTCGCAGCGAACGGGCTGCTTATGAAGTAATACCTCGCGCGCTTGTTTTTTTTTATTTATACATTATAGGAGCGGCGGTTACGAGCGCATTGGCCATAGAACACGAGAACGATGAATGATGGAGCGATCGCAGCTAGCGCTCAGCGGCCGCTTACAGGTAGTCGCGGCCTAGGCTTCCACGAATAAAGACGTGTCTTGTTCTATCTGCGGCTTCATCCCTGAGAGAATCCGGGCCAGTCGCCGTCCAGAACCCCACAACTAGCACCCAACGGGAAGGACCCCGCCCCAGTGGTCATGGACATTGAGGTGCGACCGGTTGTGAGCAACCTTAACATTTCGTGATGGCCTCAAAGCTTCTTCGGAAGAACTCACGCCCATTCTCGAGCCCTTGTGAGTGCCGCCACGCGCGGAGGTCACGCGCGCATGCGGCCCGTAGCCCTGACGACGCCGCTGGACATTCCAGCCTTTACTGGCCAGGACGCGAGGGAATCGGCCGACGATTTCGTCAAAGACCTTTCCACTTTTGCTACCGTTTGCGGCAATCATAACTCGTCTATTAGCCGTCAACATGCTACCACGACGGCTTCAGCTCCGGGAAAAGCCGCAGTACATGTAATCGTATAATCCTCATGCAGTGATTATTATAGAACCATGGTGTAGTGACAAGCATGAATTTGTCGGCGTCCTGACACTACCATTGAAGACTCCCGTCATTCTAGTCTTTGTACCTGACCGCAGCCCACACGTTTAAACTTGGGATCCATAGCGAATTTTCGCTCTACGTACGCGGGGATTCGTATTCTTGTAAGTGGAGAACTCTGTGGTCCACATACAGAATGGAGATTCAAAACTGACTCCCGAAGAGGATTTCAAGTGCAAAATATCATTACTGATGCCAGATTTACATTGTTGAACCATCACGCTATGGTACCTGCTTTGTACGCAATGTACCTTGAACACACGCTCCAGATCTTCCGTGATGGTTGGGTCCTGGAATGCCGCAGTGGCGGTGTGATAAGTGAAGTGCGTGTTTTCTGAAGTGCGCGAGTGCAACTAGTGTGTGATTTTAAAAGTGCGCGATTGCGCCGGCGCAAGAAAGACGACGACGACGACCGATTGTGCGGACGCGCGCTTTCGCGGTGTATTCGGCGAAGAAGACGATGGGCAGACGAGGCGGGTGGAGTTCCGACCAATGAGAGGCCCCCACGCTGGTTTGGAAGAAGCCCGAAGGAAGAACGGGGCAGACGTGGCCGGGACGCGACGGAGGCAAGCAGGCGACCAGGGCGCGGGGGTGGCGGCTGAGTTCCTGAGGCAAGGCCGCTGCGGGCACCCACCTGGCCGTGTACCCGAGCGTCAACCATCGTCTGGCGTTGACCAAGCTGCTCGTCGTCTGGCGTTGGCCAGGCTTCTCATCGTCTGGCGGTGGCCAGGCTGTTCTTCATCTGGCGCTGGCCAGGCTCGTCCAGTCTCCGGTTCTACGTCCCAGCGTCGGAGGACGAACGCTGAAAGGGTGCTGACCCTGGACAAAGGAGCAGCTCTGGTCCCGACGCTATTCCTTAGGAAGGTTACGAAGGTGCTGCTTTTGACGCACTTCTTCAGGCTATTAATGAAGTATTGTATACTGGGGACGTCCCATCTGGTTGGAAACATTCAGTTGTTGTCGCGATTCCAATACAAGGAAAGTCGTCAAATAACCTGCAAGATTTACGCCCAATTTCGCTGACTACAACTGTGCAAGCTCGCTGAAGCGATGCTGGCCACACATGTTTCCCGGTGGCCTGAACGACATAACAAATACCACCCGGCTCAAATCGGACTCCGTTCTCATTTGGAAAGTGAAGACGGGCTTTCTATCCTGTCGGAGGACATTTCCAGGTTTCAACACGCAGTCACACTCTACGCATGGTAGTTCAACCGACATTAGAAACGCTTATGACAATACAGACCATGAAGTCATAATTGTCAACCTGATCGAGCTCGTACTTCCGCCGCCAGTCATAAGATTTATTTACTCCTTTCTTCATAGCCACACCTTTGCGATAAGAGTAGAGGGAAAGCAAGAAGGTTGCTTCACGTCGAAAAGACGTGTCCCACAAGGTTCCATTTTGGCTCCTCTTCTGTTCAACGTTACTTTAATATCTTAAGAAAAAACTGCGCAGCAGGACGAGACACCAAGAAAGAACTGACGAAAACGAGCGCAGACTCACAACTAGTTTATTGAAAACCGTGTCAACCTTAAAAAGCCGCAGCAAAGGTGATGTGTCACAAACAACGGAAAAACACGTCAATCCGCGTAACCAATAAACAACACCGGTCAAAGATTTCCAATTGACCATCACTGCCGCCTAGTTAATGATAGTACGTGGACCGCAGATAATCGAACTCCTTGTCGGACAAACTAATAGAGGGAGCGCTGACACATCTTTCACCCTTTCCTCTGATGTGGAAGGCCTGTATTATCTTGCGGCCCAAGTATCTACTATCCCTGGACACTACTTTCGCGTCATTAAAAACGGGTTCACAACCACGCACTCCGCAGTGCGCGGGCAAATGCAAGCCCGGGGTACAGGAAAATGACCGCTCGTGCTCTCTTAGTCTGACGTTGATGCATCTATCGCTTTCTCCGATGTACGATTTGCCGCACGTTAAGGGGACCTAATAAAAAATGCCTACCTTGCATGGTACATATTTATTCTCATGCCGTACATGACATTCATTGCTCTGCTTCCTGCTATCGCGTTCCATCCTATGGTTAACTAAACTGCATATGTTCATATGTTTGTGACGCATCACCTATGCTGCGGCTTTTTAAGGTTGACACGGTTTTCAATAAACTAGTTGTGAGTCTGCGCTCGTTCTCGTTAGTTCTTTCTTGGTGTCTCGTCCTGCTGCGCAGTTTTTTCTTAAGATGTTCCCGCACCAACTCGCCCAACTTTCAACCCTTGTTGCTCTAATACATCAGCTTGGCAACTACACCGTATTTCAGACGTCGGGTCTATAATATATGCTCATGATATGACTTTGTGTTCTGTGCATAAAGATGTCTAAAGACAAACTCAACAGCTTCAGGAAGCCTTTGATGTACAGTGAAACTACGGTCGGAACGCAGGGTTCGACATTTCCGCCGAAAAATTAGGCTATGTTGTGGTGGCTAAAATGGTAGGACGCAGAAAAATCACGCAGTGCCCTTTTACATTTACGCTTTGTCCATTGACAATTCCTGAGGCTTCGGAGGTCCGCATACTGGGTGTTCATATTCACCGGCCCGGTATTGATGCGCACGCACTGGCTCCGCAAAGTAAGACCGAGTTCCGCAAAATTGCGTTATCTGATTTGTCGCAGTGCATCAAAAGCAGCGAGAGCTCGTGCTGACGTAGCTAGACGGCTCGTGGGCGCAGTTCTGCAGCCAAGAGTTCTATACCAGGCGAAATTTCAACGGTTGACTTTGGCACAGCTGGCACAGTTGAAGGCTATTAACCGTGATGCAATACGCACAATAACAGCGTTACGCCGCACCACTCCGGTACTAACTTTGCAGGAACATGCACAACTCAATACAATTGCAGAGCTAATCTCACAAACAGTAAATGCACGTGAATAAAAGAGGAACTGGTTCAGGTTCTTGCTGCGTTGCATGCCCACTTTCAACGTGGCTCTCGCATTGCCAACCAACCCGATAAAATGCCTTCCTGGAAATTCAGTACCATCACATCTAATTAGCCAACGAAGTTACGACGCAGCGATACAACAGGTAATATTATTGACGAACGCCCTTTCATCGAATCATCATGCGCTAACACCTACAAAGTCTATACAGATGCTGCTATCCCGCGAAACCCGCTACGGTGGTCTAATGGTTATAGTGCTCGACTGCTGACCCGAAGGTCGCAGGGTCGAATCCCGCCCGCGGTGGCCGCATTTTCGATGGAGGCGAAAATGCTTGAGGCCCGTGTACTTATATTTAGGTGCACGTTAAAGAACCCCAGGCGGTAGATATTTCCGGAGCCTTCCACTAAGGCGCCCCTGATAATCATATCTTGGTTTTGGGATGTTAAAACCCCAACAAAAACAACTATCCTGCAAGACGGTGGGAGGGCATTAATATTGAGTACTACGCACAATTTCATCAGTGGTCACCAGCAATATTTATCTGCAGAAGCCATTCCTCTAGTAATGAAACTTCAAGCCAGCCATCACACAGTGCGAGATGCCACCTCTAAACTGCCTACAGTACTTTAGAATTCTTTAGTAGCTATCCAGGAACTCAAGAAAGTTCACAAGGCGATGGAAATATGCGAGGCGATACGCACCATGAATCGTAATACTGTAAAGACGTTTATTAGCGGACACTCGGTGATGATGCACGGCAGCGACAGTCAAGGTGGCGCCGACTGTCTGCAAGAGGGGCGTGCTCTCAGAGAACAGGACGATCAACTAGAAGGCGCTCTAGAGGACGACCCTTTACTGAGTTCGAACGATTCGCTGCAATTACTCAGGGTACGAAAAGGGAGCCGCCTGGTGACCTAGCAGCTTGTTCCTATGAGCGGGTCATGGTAGGGCTTCAGGCGCTCCACGTTGACAATGTCGCGCCCTCGATGGCGCATGTCCGAAGATGGTTCTGTAGCGAAGCGTTCGTAGTCAGTAATAGGTCGTCCTCTCGAGCGCCTTCTAGTGGGTCATCCTCTTCTCTGAGAGCACGCCCCTCTTGCGGAGAGTCGGCCCCGCCTTGTCTGTCGCTGCTCTGCATCGTCGCCGAGAGTCCGCTAATAAACTTCTTTGCAATTTGGTGGAGGTGCTGTGGCCTTTGAACAACTACGGTCCGCATTCGATGCCCTTGGAGCCTCGATCCCGTACCGTGCCTTCTACCATGACTCAAGACGCCACCCAGCAAACGCCTCCTCTTGCGCGGACGGCATGTCCAAGTGTCCCCCGCATCCGCGACCCTCCTGTTTTCACCGGCGCGGATGGCACCGACGTCGAAGACTGGCTCGCGATTTACGAGTGTGTGAACGTCCCCAATAAATGGGACGAGGCAGGCAAACTGAGCAACCTGGTTTTCTACCTCGCAAGCTGGTAGCCGAATAGCATTTACGTCAACGAGCCCAGCAGGTCGGCGAGTCTTTCACGAGCTACATTGAAGACGTGCTCGACTTGTGCAAGAAAGCCAGTGCGACAATGTCTGGGTCCGACAAGATCCGGAACGTTATGAAAGGTATCGACGACGATGCCTTCACCATGCTGCTCGCCCAAAACCCTCGCAATATGGCAGAGATCATTACACTGTGCCAGAGCTACGAGGAGCAGCGCCGGCAGCGGCTGATGACGCGTCGACCTCCATCACGCGACGCCGATCTCGCTGGCTTGTCGGCCACGTCGGACCACTCCGTCTCACTCGCCGAGAACTACACATAACACCCCCTATACTTTCCTTGGCGTTATTGTCTGTTAGTTCTCATTAATATTGTGTCTAACAAAGAAAAACGAGCCCTTAATAGTCATCTTCTTTCCTTCTTTCATACCAAGGGTCTCGTTCTGGCAGACTTGATGCCTTCAGGTAGTATGCGAGGGATTATTGGTCAGCTGCCAGCTCGTAAAAGGATCACGTGCTACGTGACGCCAGAAAAGGCAGAAAAAGAGTGTTCCACACTCGCCGCAATGGCTGCGATTGGCGCTGACTAACACTCCAAGGAGGACACGCTCGCCACTTGTAGCGCCACATGCGGTGGTTGAAGGCCTCGTCATCTGGAAACCAGGGGCGTAGCCAAGGGGGGGGGGGGGGGGGGTTGGGGGGGTTCAAACCCCCCCCCCCCCGAAATTTTTCAGTTTTGCTTGCGTATATAGGCACGCACACATACAAACGCACGCACGAACATACATAAAGTATGGTTGAACCCCCCCCGAAAAAAATTTCTGGCTACGCCCCTGCTGGAAACACCTCGTTGTTCGAGAGCACAATGACGGGTGTCCTGGAAATGGTCTGATCAGCCGAGTACTTGACCGCCACCGAATCTACGTCACCGCCAAAATTTTTTTTAACAGTATCAAAAGCAGACGACTCACAGTTTGGCTCGTTCCACACCAGGATGCGACGGCCCACGGTGTCCTGAAGTGGAAAGCTAGTGTAGCGGTTAAAGTTACGGATCGTACCGCGGTTAATGTAAAAGGAAATAACGGGGTCAAAAAAAAAGTTTTTCCTGCACTCGGAGGGGACACAATCTCCATAAAGTTTTTCTTGGGGACCGCATTCTCGACCAGGCTATATAAGTTGTTTATAAAGGCCGACACTTCCTCGTGATGCCATTAAACTGAAAGTTTAATAGTTCCATCATGGCATCAAATGACGCGGGCACATCCATGTAAAAGGTAGCGAGGTCACCGTGTGGGGCATCAAAGAGAGGCTGGGTGTGCTGGTACATTTCAATAAAGTCTAAGGTGGTGTACGAGCACATTTCGTCAGTAAACACCTGGATAGCTCGTTGGAGGCGCTTGTCGTCCAGGCGAATGAACCGAAACACCGGGTCTGCCAGCCACTTGGGGGTGCGCACAATGTTTGTCAACGGCGATACGGGGTTTTCGCGTAGCAAGTCGTAGATGGATTCTTCCGACGCTCCTTTTGAACGTTTTCGGCACTTTGCACCCGTTCTTGTGCGTACCTCGTCAGTGTCTCCACCGCTCGTCTGACCTCCATGGGCGTCGTCACATGCAACTGAATGCGGAAGTTTCGGGTACAGTATTTCCAAAACACGCCCGGGCTCGTGTCCAGAACCTTCGAGTTGTCCCAAAACTTCATTTCTAACGTCGCGACCCCAATCATTTCCTCCCATTTTAATGTATTCCAATACTCGGCGCTCACTATTGAAATACTTGACGAGATGGTAGAGGTCCCATGCACTGGCGCTCGTAGACCAAATTGACAAGCGATTTGGTCGTCTGACGAAGCCAGCAAAGATAACACATCGGCATGTGCCATTGCTCCAGCTGCAGTCGTGTAAGACGTGGACGTGTGGGAGTGTAGTTCCTCGTGTGTGGAGTGCGACGGCAGCGATTCTGTACTGGGTGGGCCCTTGCTCGAATCCTCTGATAATGTCGTGACAAATTGTCTCAGCCTCTCCGTCGTCTCGAGCGGGAAACACATCATGCACAAGCTTTCTTCGTTTTGGAACTGACTGTAGCTGCAGTGCCCAGCGTGGAGGGGGTTGTAAACTTTTTCCATCTCCTCCAACCCCTGTTCCTGGTTCGGACACGTTTGGGTCTGATACTTCTCCCACGCCTCGATCAGGTTCTGCAAATGCCGCCAGGGTTTCATTAATGTCATAGGTACTGTTCTCGTCGCTCGAACCAATAAACTTTGTAGTTTGTCCCTGGGAATATAGATGACGTCACCAACAAATAATTCCAAATGGTAATATAGGGGTACCTCATCTTCTGTTTATTGATCGTCAAGCTGACGTTTGCGTGATTCTGCCATGGTCTCTATTAAAAAGCAGAAAAATGCAAGAATTCAGAATATAGCATAGCTAACCGAAAAAAAAGTCTCACCGAAGGCGTCTTGAGTGTCCGCTTGAGGTCCTCCTGAGTGGACAGCCTGTTGAAGACTGTGAGTTCTGAGCTGCTGCATACCTCTTTATATACCCCTCGCGGCGGCCTTGGAAGCCCTTTATAATTAGTGTAAAAACCCGTCTAGAACTAGTTACGATTGCGCGACAACTAGTTAGTTATTCTCCATCTCCTGCATGGCGCTCAGTTGAATATAAATGAGTTTTTTTTTCTTCTACAACAAAGGCGCTTTTTAAACACGTATTTTCCTTGTATGTCGTTGTCGTTGTAGTTCCACTCAGAAAAAGTATATATATATATATATATATATATATATATATATATATATATATATATATATATATATATATATATATATTGTACTGAATGCGAATGACAGACGCTCTGCTGTTGTGAAAGAGAAAGACGACAATCGGTGGCTGTGGTTGTCGCTCGCGCTCGCGCTCGCTGGTAACCTGACCTGACTTGCAAGAAGCCTTCCGCGACGCAACGTGTAGACCTGCTTGAAGCAAAACACCCCCATTTGAAGTGGTGGAGGAGCCGGGGTTCCCATCATCCTGGAACTTCGCAATCGGACACTACCATCACCTTTCAACATGACTGCTCCTGGCCCTTCGCAAGCTGCTGCCACCACAACGACAGTCTTCTGTACTGGTGTGCCACGGCAACGCGACCCGCCCGTATTTCACGGCAACGACGAGCACGACGTCGAGGATTGGATCGTTGAGTATGAACTCGTAAGCGCTTCCAACAAATGGGACGACTGCGACAAGCTCACCAACGTGCGCTTTTACCTAGCTGATGTGGCCAGCCTGTGGTTTAAAAACCATGAGGCTGACATCACCAACTGGTCGACCTTTAAGGCAACCATCACAGAGGTCTTCGGTCGTCCCGCCGTGCGCCGGCTTCGCGCGGAACAGCGTTTGCGTAGCCGAGTCCAGCGCCGGGACGAGACGTTTACGAGCTATATCGAAGATGTCTTGTCCCTCTGCAAGCGCGTCGACCCGTCTCTCGCCGAAATGGACAAGATAAAGCACATCATGAAAGGAGTCGACGACGACACGTTTCAGATGCTTGTCGCTCGCAACCCTCAGACTGTCGCCGATGTGGTCCAACTCTGTCAGTCGTACGACGAGTTGCGAAAACAGCGTGTCTCGACGCGCCATGCTGCCGAGGCTACAGCTGAGGTTTCCGCCCTTGTCGATGACGTCGCTGCTGATCACACCGTTTTACTGCCACAGATCAAGCAGTTCATCCGTGAGGAAGTTGCCCGTCAACTTTCCCTTGTCGCCCAAATACCTGAACCAGCGACACCATTGGAACCACGTCTTCGTCAGGTCATTCAGGCGCAAGTCGCGCATGCACTACCACCATCACCGCCTGCCACTACACCGCTGACCTACGCGGCCGTCGCTGCCAGACCACAGGCTCCATCTGTTTCTGGCGCCTACCGGGCCACCGGATCCTTCTACACGACGCCGCCGCCCACACGCACTGTGGTACCCCATCCTACTTCGCCGTCCGGACCTTCTGTCGTCAGCCCATGGCGCACCTTTGATAATCGGCCGATATGTTTCGCGTGCGGTTTTGCGGGGCATATAGCCCGCTACTGTCGACGTCGCAGCTTCCAGTCTCAAGACGGTGTGGCTTCCGCCAATTATCAGGCTGCCCAGCATTCCCAACGACTTTCTTCGGCTGTCGCTGACTCGTTTTCCCCTCGACGCCCTTTCGACTCACGCCGTTCGTCTTCGCCCCGTCGCCGATCCATCTCCCCGATGCTTCGCCGACCTAGCCCCGCACGAGAGGAAAACTGACAGCCGCAGTTCCGGTGGCAAGAACTGCGCTGTCGTCGAACTCTTCAAGACCTCTTCATCCGCCCAACGAAATTGATATAGTAGTCGAAGGTATCGCCGTACGTGCACTTGTCGACACAGGAGCCGTCGTTTCTGTCATTAGTGAGAAATTGTGCCGCAGTTTGAGAAAGGTGACCACGCCGCTTACGAATCTTGCCCTGCGTACAGCGACATCGCATTACATCACGCCTTCGGCTCAGTGCACAGCTCGTGTTGTGATTCAAGATGTTCGGTATGCCGTCAAGTTTGTCGTTCTTCCGCGATCATCCTACGACGTCATTCTAGGATGGGATTTTCTTTCAACCCATCAGGCCCTCGTAGACTGCGCTCGTGCTGAACTGACGTTGTCGAATCCGTGCCCTGACCTCGACGACCGCAGTCCCCCTAAAGTGTTTGCCGCAGCTGACGTCCACATCGCGCCTTTGTCCGCCGTCCTAGTGCCTGTGTTTTCGCCTGCTGCCACTAACTCTACTGTTTTGTTTCAACCATCTGTAACGAGTGCGCGTCACCGAACCTTCGTCCTCCCGTTTGCCGTCATCAAATTTTGCAATGGTTCTGCGGCACTTTACGCATGCAACGTCTCTGCTTGCCCGTCGCTCCTACTACGCGGCGAATGTCTGGGAGCCTCACTACTTTTGCTGACATTTTCGACGATACAACGCTTGGAGACACGGCATCACTTCTGCCTTGTGCCATCACTTCTGCAACTGACACAGCTGATCCTATCGACGTATTCTGCAAAGCTGTCGATTCCCACCTTACGCCTGTGCAGCAGAAACAGCTTGTCCAACTCCTCCAGCGTTTTCGAGCCTCCTTCGACCACAACCAGCCTTCTTTGGGTCGAACGTCAGCAGTTTTCCACCGTATTGATACCGGTCAACATGCACCATTGCGACAGCGTCCATACCGTGTGTCATCTTCCGAACGTCGTGTCATTGATCAACAGGTAGACGATATGCTCAAGCGTGGAATAATCCAGCCGTCCAGCAGTCCCTGGGCCTCTCCAGTTGTCCTGGTGAAGAAAAAGGACGGATCCATCAGGTTCTGCGTGGACTACCGCCGTCTCAACCGTATCACGCGCAAGGATGTCTATCCTCTGCCGCGCATCGACGATGCCCTAGACTGCCTACAGGGAGCAGAATTCTTCTCTTCCTTAGATCTGCGCTCTGGCTACTGGCAGGTGCCCATGGCCGAGGCCGATCGCGAAAAAAACGGCTTTTGTTACGCCCGACGGCCTTTACGAATTCACAGTCATGCCCTTCGGCCTCTGCAACGCGCCTGCTACTTTCGAGCGTATGATGGACACGATCCTTCGAGGCCTCAAATGGAATATTTGCCTTTGTTATTTAGACGACATTGTCATCTTTTCTACCGATTTCGCGTCCCATTTAACCCGCCTCGAGCAAGTTCTTGCTTGCCTCTCCGCTGCGGGACTGCAACTGAACCTGAAGAAGTGCCACTTCGCCGCTCGGCAGCTTACGATTCTAGGGCATGTGGTTTCGAAGGACGGTATTCTTTCCGACCCCACCAAACTTACAGCTGTTTCCGCGTTCCCAAAACCAACTACCATGAAACAGCTCCGAAGCTTCATCGGCCTTTGTTCCTATTTCCGGCGCTTTGTCCGCAATTTCGCTACCATCATCGCTCCTTTGACCAAGCTCCTCGCTGGCTCTAGTGATCTTTCGGCGTGGTCTCCCCCTTGTGACGACGCTTTCGACGAACTGCGCCGCATCCTCACGTCACCTCCTATTCTGCGACACTTCGACCCATCTGCACCCACTGAGATCCACACAGACGCTAGTGGTGTCGGGCTAGGCGCTATTCTTGCGCAACGGAAAGATGGCTTCCAAGAGTACGTCGTTGCCTACGCAAGCCGAACTCTTACCAAAGCCGAAAGCAACTACTCTGTCACTGAAAAGGAATGCCTTGCCATTATTTGGGCGATTGAGAAATTTCGGCCTTACGTGTACGGACGCCCATTTGACGTCGTGACTGACCACCATGCCCTGTGCTGGTTGTCGTCACTAAAGGATCCAAGTGGTCGCCTCGCCCGATGGGCGTTACGGCTCCAAGAATACGATATCCGCGTGGTGTATCGCTCTGGCCGCAAGCATTCGGACGCAGACGCCCTCTCCCGTTCACCCCTGTCTCCTGACTCTGCCAGCTTCCCACCTACTACCTGTGATACCACCGCCCTCACCATCTCCGACATGCCCTCTGAGCAACGCAAGGACCCTTGGCTTGCTTGCATTCTAGACATTCTGTCTGGTCGGACCCCTTCTCCATCTTCTCGGACATTGCGTCGGCAAGCCGAGCACTTCACCACTCGCGAAGACGTGCTGTACCGCCGAAATTACACACCCGGCGGCCGTAAGTGGTTACTCGTCATTCCGCGTCACCTCCGGTCTGAAATTTGTTCGACGTTCCACGACGACCCACAATGCGGCCACGCAGGTTTCCTTAAAACTTATTCTCGGATCAGGCTTCGGTATTACTGGCGTGGCATGTACCGTTTCATTCGACAGTACGTTCGGGCATGTTCCACATGCCAGAGGCGCAAGACTCCCCCTCAACACGCCGCCGGTGCCTTGTTACCTTTGCCGTGCCCTGCCCGACCGTTCGACCGCGTCGGCCTCGACATCTACGGACCCCTTCCCAGCACTGCAGACGGTAACCGTTGGATAATCGTTGCCGTCGACCACCTCACACGGTACGCCGAAACTTCACCCATTCCTTCGTCGACAGCAAAGGACGTTGCCACTTTTATTCTCCACAATCTCGTCCTTCGTCATGGCGCCCCTCGAGAGTTGCTGAGTGATCGCGGTCGTGTGTTTCTCTCAGACGTGATCACAGCATTGCTGCGTGAGTGCCGCGTCGTCCACCGCACCACAAGCGCCTATCATCCTCAAACCAATGGGATGACGGAACGCTTTAACCGCACTCTCGGCGACATGCTGTCTATGTACATCTCGTCAGACCACTCCAATTGGGATCGCGTACTACCGTTTATTACTTTCGCTTATAATACCGCCATTCAAAGCACTACTGGGTTCTCCCCTTTTTTCCTACTTTGCGGACGCGAGCCTTCTTGTACTATGGACACTATTCTTTTGTACCGACCCGATGCCTCAGAGTCCACAACTCTATCCCAAGCAGCTACATATGCTGAAGAATGCCGCCAACTCGCACGCACATTCACAACACAAGACCAGGGGCGCCAGAAGCACCACCACGACGCGTCCACTAGTACTACTACCTACGCTCCTGGCTCGCTCGTTTGGCTGCGTGTGCCGTGTACTACTACTGGCCTTTCCTCCAAGCTGGTCCCCAAGTTCCACGGTCCATATCGTGTACTTCAGCAGACTTCGCCGGTGAACTACCTCATCGAGCCACTGGAACCATCTTCTGACCATCGCCGCCGTGGCCAGGAAATCGTTCACGTGTCCAGACTCAAACAGTGCTATGATCCTCCTGTGTTTTCTGGCCCCTAGGTCGCCAGGATGGCTCCTTATTGCGCGGGGAATAATTGTACTGAATGCGAATGACAGACGCTCTGCTGTTGTGAAAGAGAAAGACGACAATCGGTGGCTGTGGTTGTCGCTCGCGCTCGCGCTCGCTGGTAACCTGACCTGACTTGCAAGAAGCCTTCCGCGACGCAACGTGTAGACCTGCTTGAAGCAAAACACCCCCATTTGAATATATATATTTAAATATATCTCTTCTTAGGCTTCGACGACAACGACATGGCTTTATTTTTTTTGTATGTCGTTGTCGTTGTAGTTCCGCTCAGAAAAAGTATATATATATATATATATATTTAAATATATCCCTTCTTAGACTTCGACGACAACGACAACGGCGCAGCATTGTGAAGTAAATAAGAAACGAAACAAAAGTTGTGCTTTTTTATTTTGCTTTTATTAAACAGAACGATCTATTGCGGGAAAAATGGTACCGAGCGTAGGGTTCTTGAAGCAACTTCTTTTGATGCATTAATTTGAGCTTGCGCCATCTTCTGCAGCTCTGCCTTGTGTTCGGTAACTTCGGACTCCGTGCGAGCGAGGTTGACTGGACGTCCGTGACGTGTGAGGCTGTTGTAACTTGCTTTGATGTTTTCGTTGGAGTGACGCAAGTAAGGCCCCACGTTCGAGGGTAAAGTAACACTGTCGGCAACTATGGTGTCTACGTCAGAGTGAACCACCAGTTCTGTGTCAATTTGAAAAAAGGCGGCAATGTCTTGAAACGTTTCAGTACTGCCTGGGTCGTCCTTGTTAGACTTGCTTACTGCCAATACCACAAAACTCAAACTTGGTTGAATAGTTGAGTGCGCCATCGTTTTTAAACCTCGGGTGAAGTAAGTATTTTCCATAGGGTCCAAACTTCACGTGGCGTGTGTGCATATCGTCGGGTCGAAGCCGCATAGTGATGTTGGTATCTGGCTTTTGCTCGTACGATTCGTTGTTTGACATGTTGCTAGTGGTGTAGGATACAACGTCAGCAGGCAGGCCAAGGTGTGTACGAGTTAGCAAGTCGTTTCCCGCGTTATAAGTTGGACCCATCTTTAGCCATGCGTCACTTCCAAACTGGTACTCATAGTTGACTATAGGTGTGCCCACGTGACCTTTGAACGGAAACTGGTTTACGAACTTGGTCAAGCGGGGACTTGCCTTGTCAATGTGAATAAAGTCGTAAGCAAAGTTGTGACGTGGTACACCCATGCACGCAGGTATGCTCTTTTCGTCATCGCCATCGTGATCCTCGTTTCCGGGTGTGATCTTTAGACCCCAGTAGCTCTTAGCCAGATCCGAGTGGTCCTTCTCCTGAAATGGTAAATAAGACTGTGGCTTCATCGGGTTGTTTGTCTCGCCTTTCTTCACACGACACATGCCGGTATCCAAGTAGTGGTTCAGTCCGACGGAGCTAAGGCCATAAACTAGCATGTCAGAGTTGACGGGTTGGACAACCGAAGAGCCAGTCTTCCATGGCGTGCGTAAACCATGAGGGGTTACCTTGACAGAGCAGCTAACAGCTCTTGTGTGAGCTGGTAGGATAAGGTAGGTGCCGTGAGGAATGTAAACATACGGCCGGTCCACTGGCAAGCTTGACAGGCTAGTCAGAACTCCTGGAAACGTTTTCTCGGTGTCATAAACTAAATTGGTCTTCAGCATTGCGTAGGCCCATGTGGTGAGTATTTTGCTGTCACGGAAGACTGTGACCACTCCGTGGTCGCGAGGTACGCGCAAAATCTGCTGAACGAACTCTGTCGAATTTTCACCGTCACCTCCAACTCCTGCTCCGCCTGGACGGGTGGGGGCGTCTGAGTGCATCTGCTGCGACATCTGCGCACCTTGCGCGTCGCCGGTAGTTGAGTCAGGCCGGTATCGCTTTGCGTCTGCTGTATCTGATTCCCCGTTATGTGCACGTTTCCGTCTATCTCCTGGCATTCCATAGAGACTACGGCCCAAGACGTATTGTTCCACAATATTCTTCGTGCCCAGACCAAGTGCACCTAATGCGGAGTGCCAGTTACCCGTGCGTCTAAAGTCGTTCAAGAAGAGAGCCGCAGATGCCTGATCAGCAGCAAAGACGTCCTCGTGGCTCGTGGCCCGCTCGTAGGCTTCGTCGTGTGACTTGGCTATGCCGTCGTCCTCGTCCACCGGAGCTCCGTTGCGCTGTGGATTCCCGGGACCCAGGTACCGGTGGCCTGGGAACAAAGGCATACTACTCTGGTTAGGAGATGTACACATGGTAGCGGTAGCGACATCGACGACAGCTACACTCTTAGCCGCCTCTATTTAATTGACTGAACTGAACTGAACTGACTGACTGACTGACTGACTGACTGACTGACTGACTGACTGACTGACTGACTGACTGACTGACTGACTGACTGACTGACTGACTGACTGACTGACTGACTGACTGACTGACTGACTGGACTGACTGACTGACTGAATGACTGAACTGACATAAAAAAAACAAAACAAAACAGACTGATTGAGCCGAAAGCTTCTTTTTTTGCGCTTGTCGGTGTCGGTGTAGTCGGAAAATGCAAAGCATTGACCGGCAAGCTGATGACGCACTTCCGGCAACCGTCCCATCTGCTTTGCGTGCGGTTGCGCTGGTCACGTCTCCCGCTATTGCAACCGCGTGCAGCCGCCTCGAGTTGGATCAACTGTCACCAACCAGTCCAGCCGCCCTTATTACGACCCCCCCGCCGCCTATGTCACCGACGGCACGCCCAGCTCCATCTACCCGCCGGTCACCGTTCCCCCGCCGCCGATCACTGTCGCCGATTCGGCCTCGTCCGGTCGCACGAGACCAGGAAAACTAGTCGTCCCAGTCCAAGAGGCAAGGGCTGCGACGCTATCGAACTGCCAAAGCCGTGAGCAAAGCCCATCAAACGTAGTAGACGTGTTTGTAGATGGTGTGCGCACATCGGCCTTTGTAGACAGTGGAGCTGCCGTGGCCGCTACGAAAAGTGACCACGGCACTTTCCGGGCTCTCCTTCCGTACAGCCAGCGCCCAAAGTATTCACCCGGCAGCGGTGTGCACAAACCGTTTCTTGATTCAGGACGCTCTGTACGCCGTCGAATTCATCATAATTTCTTCATGCTCTCACGACGTCATCCTGGGATGGGATTTTCTCGCCCGTCCCGACGCCGTAATTCGGTGCGCACCAGCCGAAATAGAGCTCTCACCATTCCCAGATTTGGCGCCGGCGGACAGTCCACCGGCTGCGACCAAGGTACTCGTCAAAGACGACGCCACACTTCCTGAAAACTCGTCAACGGCTGTGTCAGTCTATTGTACTGGTCTCGGTGACACCGTTGAACACCTTTCTCCATCTGACCGCGTTTTGAATAGGAAAGGGTTGCTGATGCCATTTGCGACCGTGCAAATCACTCAAGGCGACACCGATATTTTCGTTACGAGCCCATCCCCGTACATTGCTACATTGGTGCGAGGGGAATGTCTCGGCAGAGCGGAAGCCCTCGAAGACGCAGAAGTTATGGACGCACCGGGTGACACGCACTGCGCCAGCTCCCGTCCGCTCAGTGCTGTTTCCACATTGCTTCGTCGGCCGCTGATGTATTTGGTTCCTCGATTGCTGACAACCTTACATCGGTCGAGCGTTCCCAGCTTCTATGCCTGTTGGAAGAATTTTGTTCTTCGTTCGATGTCGCGCAAACGTCTCTCGTCCGCACGTCTGTTGTCAAGCATCACATCGACACTGGCGCCCAACGACCACTGCGGAACGTCCATATCGCGTATCGCCAGCAGAGCGTCGGGTAATTAACGAGTAAGTCGAAGACATGCTTCGCCGCGACGTTATTCGACCCTCAAACAGTCCGTGGGCGTCTCCTGTCGTTCTTGTTGCGAAGAAGGACGGCTCTGTGCGGTTCTGTGTGGACTACCGACGACTGAATAAGATCACCCGTAAGGACGTTTATCCCCTACCTCGAATAGACGACGCCATTGACAGCCTGCAAGGAGCAGAATTCTTTTCATCGCTCGATTTGCGCTCAGGGTACTCGCAAGTCCCCATGGCTGATGACACTCGACCGAAGACAGCCTTTATCGCGCCGGATGGCTTGTACGAATTCAACGTCATACCGTTTGGGCTGTGCAAAGCGCCCGCGACCTTTGAGCGCATGATGGATACCGTTCTGCGCAACTTGAAATGACACACGTGCCTATGCTATCTCGACGACGTCGTCGTTTTCGCCCCGGACTTATCCACTAATCTTCAAAGCCTGCGGTATGTTTTGACGCGTTTGAGCGAGACCGGGCTACAACTGAATCTAAAGAAGTGCCGATTTGCAGCACGGCAGCTGACGATGCTAGGATACATCGTGTCGAAGGACGGAATTCTCCCTGATCCAGCCAAGCTTCGGGCCGTGACAGAGTTCCCCAAACCTACGCCCGTCAAAGAACTGCGCGGTTTGGTAGGATTATGCTCCTACTTCGGCGCTTCATTCGAAAGTTCGCGACTAACATATCGCCACTGACGAAACTCGTCGGAAGTGACGAGCCCCTCCATTCCTGGTCGTCAGATTGTGGCGACGCTTTCGCAAAGCTCGGTCGTTTGTTGACGCCTCCTCCCATACTACGCCACCACGACCCTACGGCCCCTACAGAGGTACACACGGACGCCAGCGGTGTTGGCCTCGGCGCTGTCCTTGCGCAGCGCAAACCTGGGTTCCCAGAATATGTCGTGGCATATGCAAGCCGTATGCTTACTAAAGCCGAGACCAACTACACCATCACGGAGAAAGAACGCCTGGCAATCATCTGGGCTCCTACGAAGTTTCGACCTTATTTGTATGGTCGCCCATTTGGTGTTGTCACCGACCATCATGCACAGTGCTGGCTGTCGTCGTTGAAGGACCCCTCAGGCCGTCTCGCCCGTTGGGCACTTCGCCCGCAAGACTACTGCAAGAGTTGGCCGCCTGCAAGACTGGAAGAGTCGGCCCCGCCTTGTCTATCGCTGTCGTTCATCGTCGCCGAGAGTCGGCTAATAAACGTCTTTGCAGTTCCATGGGTTCGATCAGGTACCGAGGATGTGCGTTCCACGACACGGTAGAGGCCTTCGTACTTGGGCAGTAGTTTGGAAGGGAGGTCAGTTGCAGTGATAGGGACCGAGAGCCATGCGAATGCTCCAGGGAGGAAAGTGGGCGCAGAATTGGTGGTGGTCCCACCGCGAATGCTCTTCTGCCGCTCTTGGTTATGCGTAGTGAAGGTCTTGGAGAGTTCGCGACACTCCTCAGCAAGTCTGACTGTGGCAGAAATAGGCAGACATTCAGATCGATCCGGCTTGTAGGATCCGGCTTCTGTCAATTGTGTGCGACGAGTGCCTGCCGTACAATAAGAAAAAGGGCGAGAAAGCAGTAGTGCTCTGAGGGGCGATATTGTAGGCGTACGTGACGAATGGCAGAATTGCATCCCAATTTGTGTGGTCGGCGGTGACGTACATCGAGAGCATGTCGCCGAGCGTGCGGCGAAAGCGTTCGGTGAGGCCATTCGTCTGCGGGTGGTAACCAGTAGTCTTGCGGTGAACAACGTTGCATTCTTTGAGAATTGCTACGACGACTTCCGACAAGAAGACACGGCCTCGATCACTGAGCAGCTCCTGGGGTGGACCATGACGCAGCATGAATCGGTGGAGCAGGAAGGAGGCATACTTCGCGCGCTGTAGCCGCAAGGAGGGCGGCAGTGTCAGCGTATTGCCCGAGGTGGTCTACAGCGACGATGACCCAGCGGTTACCAGCGGACGTCAGAGGAAGTGGCCCATACAAATCGAAGCCAACGTGTCCAAACAGTCGGTCAGGGCAAGGTAGAGGTTCCAGACCTGCCGGCGACCGGTGCGTTGAAGATTTGCGGCGCTGACAATCGCTGCAGGAGCGAACGAACTTCTGCACGTAGCGGTACATCCCTGGCCAAAAGTACCATTGGCGGATGCTTCGGTAGGTTTTCGATGCCCCAGAGTGTGCACACTGCGGATCAGAGTGGAACGACTTGCATAGTATGTCAGAACGCAGACTGCGGGGTATTACTAGTAGTCACAGGCGGCCGTCCCCGTTGTAATTGCGTCGGTTGAGCAGGTCGTCGCGAATATTCTCCAGGAAGGTGGTGCGGTGAACCATAGGGCAGGTCGGCAGGTGTACATTTGATGTCTTGCTTTAACGTCATCCTAAGGCTAAGCAATACAAGTGGCAGGGAATCTGTCCAGTTGACCGTGTCGGGTTGCGCCTTTAAGGATGCTTTCAGGATCCGGTGAAAACGCTCGACCATGTCGTTAGCATTGGGGTGGTATGCTGTTGTCCGAATCCGCGAACTTCCCAGCAAAACCATGAGCTTCTTGAAAAGAGCAGACTTGAGCTGTCGACCGCGATCGGAGGTGATTGTAGAGGGAACGCCGAAGCGTGACACCCAACCGGATACAAAAACTTTAGCGATTGTTTCGCTTCTTATGTCGGGAATGGGAAACACCGAGTAAAATGGTCAACGCATGTCAGGAGGTAGGTGCTTTCATCCGATGGAGGCCGTGGTCTTAGGGTGTCGAGATGAATTTTATCGAAACGCTCCGAAGGCGGTGTGAAGGAGCCGTACGAAGAGCATGTATGATGATAAACCTAGGATTGCTGGTACTCCAACAACCACGGGTCCAAGCACGAACGTCTTTGTTAATTCCCGGCCAGAGAAAACACTGGGTGATAAGGTGTTGAGCATAGAGGTTGCCAGGGTGAGAGAGGGTATGCAAGGAGTCAAAAGCAGCGCGATGGAAATCGCTCAGAACAACTGGTCGAGGGTTTCCGCTAGACATGTCGCACAAGATCCGAATGGTGCAAGACGGAAGGTAACTTCACGAAACTCGATTGTCCCATGGCACATTCGTCTTCTGCTTGCGCTGACGCTAGGGCGCTGAAGTCTACAGTGGCCGGCGCCGCGGCGCAAGATACGGAATCTGTCAGGCGAGGGAGCGCGTTGGCTGCAGCATTCGCAGATCCCTGCACATGCCGAACATCGGTTGTGAATTCCGCGATGGAAGCGAGGTGACGACTCTCACGGGGCGAAAACTTGCATCTTGCAGAGTTGATGGCAAACGTCAACGGCTTGTGGTCCGTGGCGATGAAAAAACATCGTTCTTCAAGGACCGCATTCGGCGCGAGCACAGTAAACACTACCCGACGTCAACGCGGACTTCGAGCCTTGAGCACGCTCGCTCGGCGCCGTTGCTATGGGCACCGTGCATGTGTTACACTCTAAGCACGGTAACGTTTACTAAAGGTGCACATTTTCACAAATTTGTGTACTTATAAAATAGAAGTTATCTAGTAACCTTTAGTACCCGTTCATAGTATCGAGCATTCTCACGTAAAAATAGAGGTTACGTTGTACAGTACACGGTATATTGTTTACACAAAACGGCTTGCAGGAGATTTTATGCGGCCACATCACGTAAAAATAGAGGTTACGTTGTACAGTACACGGTATACTGTTTACACAAAACGGCTTCCAGGAGATTTTATACGGCCACCGCTCTGCGCCTCTTCTTTCCTTCGCTCTTCTTTCTTCGACGCATTCCAGGAGGTTACGCTCATCACATGCTTGGATCAGCCAGTTGTGCCACAGCAACGGAAGCACAGCCTTCCACTCTTTCGCACTTCGTGCTGCGCATGCCTCGTGTTTTTCCGCGCTTCCTTGTGCGGTTTTAATACACCGTCCATATACGTACGCTGAGAAACGCGAACCTTTGCGGAAGGTGTCAAATGGAAGGTGCTTCTCGGAACACACGCGATGGCGCATTGTAATCATTCAAGTGCATGACTGCTTATAGAACGTGACAATTGCGGTGACCAAGGCCAAACGCGTCGCCTTCGCTCATTAGAAAGAGGCAGCTAACAAAACATTCGCATATTCGAGGCGACTTGGAGTTAGCATGCACTACAGTAATGATGAACCGCGATTATTATTAAAATGTGGTCGACCCGTCAATATCAGTGAAGACCAGAGATTTTATAACAGTATCATGATATACGTGTCAGGCCATCCTCTCTTGGTCCAACTTCTATGCAGTTTAAGCATAGGCTGTCGTGATTATAACACTTCAATTATTTTTCTGCTGCTCGTGCACTTTCATTGACTGTGTTATTCGTGCTTATCAAACTATGTGTTATCCGATAATAAATACCAGCCGTCTATTTGTTACAGGGCTATTTGCGATTTTGTTCACCTTCAAATGTGGGATCAGCAATGGAAACGTGGATACTGACAAAATGTGAGGTTGACAAAGCAGGGAAGCTGCTGAAGGCCGTAAAGAAGTGCGCGGAGAATTAACACTGCTCCTCACGGCGTAGAGCATATTCAAAATTGATATACAAACCGTTCGCCATACGCCACGTTTAGTCAGTTTTACGTACTTCTCGCAAAACCCAAAGAACTGTCTGAAATCATCGCTTAATAAGTATAGCTGGCTGGTACGTATGTGCATATTATATACGAATGCTGAATGATATAAAGACGCAGTAAAAGCAAATGTATGCATACGCAAAAATACAATAATACCAAGAGCGCATACAAAGAGCCGCAACGCGGTTTTCTCGAGAGATAGAAATTGTAATGCTTAAACATCTACTTAATTGGATCAAGAGAGGATACTTGTCTGATACACATGGCACAACTCATGATTAGGAATATCTGTCAATCACCTGCCCTTCTTATTTATCGTTTTAGTGGCAGACCACATTTGAACAACACGATGCTTGTGGGCGAAGGTGTGACGTTATGATGCATGCAAGCTCTAAGCCAACTCCAAAGGAAATTGTTTTGTGCTATTCCTTGCGATGAGGGAAGCGTACATCTCTTGCCACGGACACCGCAACTGTTGTGCTCTAAGCAGACATGTACCAGAATTATTCCAAAGCTCCAGCGTGTGTATTCAGGACAGGGCAGGCCATATGACACCGCCGTGAAAGTTCTCATTACTCTGTGTACATATTTGTACGCTGCATAATAAAGCCGCAGAAAGAAGTACAAAAGATTAGGCGTGCACAGAAAGAAGCCCTAAAGGAAGAGCCACGCTTCTCTTGCTAGACGACACTTGGCTGGGCCGATCATGTGCGTAGCGAGTGGTCCGAAATGCGTCGCAGAAAGAAGATCGAAAGAAAAAAGACGCACATACCCATTGTTAGGCGACACCTGGGTCGGTGGGCCACGGATAGAGCGGTCATACTGAGTGGAGCCCCCTGCAAATAATACGTGATCAGCGTCGTACTTCTCCTTAAGTACACTAATGTGTGCGGCATACCACAACTGCTGGTACTTTGCACATAAGCAGGACAGATGAAACCCAGAGGGCAGCCAAAAAGAGGGTGATTGTCAGTCCTTTACTTTTGTTGCTCGGGTTGTGCGTGCTCCCAAGAAATTTTCTGAAGAAAAAAAACATCAACCATTCGAAAAGAATTCATATTTCATTGCTTTATACCTCCAAAGCAGAATACATCAGTTTATTGATTTATAGCTTCAGGGACTTGTCTAGCTGATAGAAGACCGCAAGTATTCAAAGCGTTTCCCCTTGTTTTCGCCTGTGGTTGGTACAAATTTACAGGAGCAGGTGGTCAGGATCTGCAGTCAAACCCTCTCTTGCTGCACGCACCATCATGTTTCATCAGTCAATATGTCAGCTGCTGATTCCGCAATCTCCACGCTGGACAGTCGATCCTAAAAGGAGAGGACCGTTATTTTACACTATTCCAACGGTTACTGCCACTTTGCACACAACTGCCGATAACATGTAATGTGAGACACATACTCCACCCCCCCCCCCAAAAAAAAAGGGTGTTACTTGACCACTACATAAGCGTTCCTCAAATCTACTATCCTGTGCAATACGTTTATCGGAAAACAAAAATCTTATTTAAATCGCACGTTAATACCAAATGCAATTGACATCTGTTTAGCACAAAAGTCAGCAATACAATAATGTAAGTGACAGTTTAGTAGCAGAAACACGACAGCAGGCGATTAGAAACAGAAATATTACAATTTACAATTTTCAGTGACCATACTCGGCATTTCACGTAGAGCTTGAATATGCTCGTACCTAATTGTTTTCCTCAAGGGGCATCTTCCACTTGACAGTTCACAACCTCGGCTGCACCGAACGTAAGGCATATCGGCGTCTGGAAGCTTCCAAGCTGCCTGATAGTAGATCATCCCAGCATGCCTTGGGCGGGATGTATGCTGTAAACAGTTCCAACGCAACACATTTATTATGGCGGGAAAAAATCATTTGTGTTGTCTACGTACCTTTAAACATTCCGGCTTTGACAGTTAAATCACATGTATACTGATTCATTTTTTCTAACCACAATGACACGTTGCTTGCACCCTAGAACAGAACGAGAACACAAAAAAAAAGTTATCTCAGTGCCGGAGAACAAATTTTTATCGCCAAGGAACTAAGGACATCGAAAGACATACCAACCACACTGACCATGTCTCCCTTTGAACTCCTACGTTGCACGATTGCTGGCATTCGTGCTATCTGAAAATCGTTAAGCCACAGCGTATCGCTTATCGCGTAACATATTCTCAGCTGCCCCGTTTCGATAGCGACGCATTTAGACGTAATCGAGCGACGCAGAGCAAATACTGCCGGCAACAATGCGTAAAAGCATGACAACTTATTTTTCTGACTCGACCCAACTCTTACAGCAGCGTAAGCATGAGCATGAATTATCTGAATTCTGAATGCCGTACATTGTGATCTGCATGAGTGCAACTATGGAATGAAGATGACTTCAGCATATATTTATGGTAAGGTTTCAAGTTAGGTCAACACGCAGAAGTTTGAAGTCTGACGGAAGCCCGTCTGGTTGGGTTGATACGTGATCACGTTGAAGACCCGAGGCACTGAGCCGACTAAAGCAAAAAGCACACGCACACATGCACACACACACGCACGCGCGCACACACACACACATACACACAAGCGCACACACACGCACGCGCGAGCGCACACACACACACGCGCGCACACACGCGAGCACACGCGCACGAGCACACACACACGCGCGCGCACACACATACACACACGCACGCGCAAGCGCACACACACACGCGCACACACACACGCGAGCACACACGCACACGAGCACACACGCACGCGCGAGCACACACACACACGCGAGCAAACACACGAGCACACACACGCGCGCGCGCACACACACACACACACACACGCACGAATGCGCGAGCAAACACACACACGCACACACACACACACACGCACGCGCGAGCACACACGCGAGCAAACACGCGCACGAGCACACACGCGCGCGCGCACACACACACGCACGCGCGAGCACACACACACGCGCGCACGAGCACACACGCGCACACGCACACGCGCGCTCGCGCGAGCACACAAACACTCACGCACGCGCGAGCACATACACACACGCGAGCACACACACACGCGCGCACGAACACACACGCGAGCGAACACACGCGCGCACACGCACACACGCACGCGCGAGCGCACACACACGCGCGCACGAGCACACACACACACGCACGAGCACACACACACACGTACGCACGCACACACACGGAGTGGCCGGTATCAAGAGCGACTCGAGATAAAGACGTCGTGACAGTCATTTTTCTCTAGCGCGAGCACGTGCCTTCCCCCAGTCGATTGCGTGTCCCCTGAAACGTGCTCAGCCAAAGCACCGGATTTAACAATTTATTTTTTCACGTCATAAACGTGCTTTTGTGTGTGTGTATTAAATGTTTACTTCGGTCGGCGCAGTGCCTCGGGTTCGCTACATTCAGCTACACACGGAAGGATGCTGTGATTTCCTTTAAGACACTTAAAACTACACTTAAAACGCACTCTTAACGCCATTTCATTGTCTTTCGGGTACTTAAAGCTTTATTCATTTCGGTAGCGCAAAACAATTAAAGACAAGAGAGGACACGTTGACAGGACGGGTGCTAGACATCAACTGACTTTACTGCAAGGAAACACACAAAAACCCGTTGCACAGGCGCGACGCGCTACATCACTCTACGAGGGCTTTTTTTTTTCTTTTAATGTGTCTAATTTTCTTTGCGCTACCGAAATGAACACCAGTGATCACAACCAACTAGCCCGCATTACCGCCTTAAACCCTCACTCGTCCACCTAAAACTGCCGCAGCAGAGTTTGAAGCATGGCGAAAAGTTGAATTAGCCGACACGTTGCGTATAGACGCCACGAAATATCATGTACCAGTGACAAGGACATGACAAACAGCCCAGACTGCCATTGACAGGAGCGAGTTACTGCGCACGCAGAGCTCGTCTGGGCAAAGCTGATCTGGGGCACTTTGTTTATGCCGCCTACAGTATTTCACACCGTGATTGCAGCCTTCATCGAGCGTGTTGAAGGTATCAAGACGGCGACAGCAAGAAGGGTTAAACTTCTGTCCTTCATCTCTTCTCACATAAACGTGTATGATAACGAATGATCTTAGTCGGATGTTTGATAATATACGCCCAAACACTCATCTTGTAATGTCAAACGCAGAGCAAATACTGCCAATAACAATGCATTACATAAAAGTATGACACGATTTATTTAAAACATAAAAGTATGACACCATTACATAAAAGTATGACACGACCCATCTCGTACAGTAGCGTAAGCATGAGCATGACTTCAGGCAAACACGCGACATAAGTACATATACACAAGCAAATAACGTACTGAAGAGAGAATATTGCTTACCTGCAAATCACATTTACTGCGGTCTTCGGGCAACGTAACAACGGATGCAACCCGCTCGACAATTGCGAGTCTCAGGCAAGCGAAGAATCAGCAATGCAGCTCGTCGCAACGGCCGCGCAGCCCACTGAACGTGCCCGTTGCAATGCATCGTGGCTTATTTGCGGCGGATCGCGCACGTTAATGACTGTCCTTGCTTGCTGTATCACTAGTTACACGCCACTCACGTACACAACACGATTAGACCAGGCACGTTAACAAAGCGCGGAGCGTAAACCTGGTTAAATCGATGAAACGAATAGCAGCACTGCACAAACGCGACTTCAACAACCGCACCAACCGCCTCGCATTCGAATGCTCTTCCCGGCATACACCTCAAGCTGTGCAAAGCCTAGGAGAGATGACGCCGTCCCTGGTTCGATAAAGTTGAAGCGGCGCCTCGAGGACGCCACATTTGTTACTCACCGCGAGCTCATACATCTCTCTACGCGGCCTCTCTACTGGAGCGGCCGTCCCACGCTGTTTTGTGAACTCAGCGGCATCTTTTTCTCCCGTGTTAGCGAATTGATGACGGTTAACCGTGTTTGGTGCTATGTTGTCCCGTGACGTTTGCTGCACTTTACGATCCGTTAATTATAACGCGAATAAAAACAAACAAACAAACTAGACAACACGACAGCGAAATTAAAATAAATTGTATTGCGAGTCTCGGAAAAATATTTTTCTCGCGCCACGGGATGGTTCTTCGATCGCATCGTCAGTTTAATTTGGTCGGTTGTCGTGTGCTCGCAGTACTTTATCTTATCGCCATATGCGAAGCTTCCCGGAGGCAAATTAATTACTTCTGCGGCTTAAAAGCAAAACAGATATAAGAGCTACTTAATAAGTTGTTTAGCACAAACATTTGACCAACATACGATAGTTTTTCGTTCTTGTGCTTCTGCCGATGTCTGTGCAGATTATGTCACTTCATAAATTACGGGTTTTGGAAGCGGGCTCACCTTATTGAACTCCCAGTTTTAGTTCATACCCCACCATCGCTTGCCTCAGTACGCCGCAATGTAAATCGCTGCTCCTGTGATTTGCTTTTCTGCTGTCAAGACCCGTTCTGTGTGTACATCATCCGCTGTTCAATTGATAAAGCCAGCCTTGAACAAGACAGATCGCGATGTCACACATTGATCAATAAACTTCCACTCCACAGTGTAGGTCCCCTGAGGGATGAGTCATTGCGCTTTTATAAGTTACAATCTAAAGGTTACAATGCTCATCGCGGTGCTTTAGCTTTTAACTTGGCACGCTGCTGTCGATGTAACCTTTATGAGAGAGGGAAATGAAGAAAACACAAAGATAAAATTGCTGTAACAGCCACGTAACTTATAAATTATAAGTTACATGTCTTTTTATGCTGTCGTAAACGTTACCGTGATTAGAGTGTAGGAGCCGCCACAGTCGCGCGCTGCCTCCAGCGCCAAAGCGGCCACGGCAGCAGATTTGGCGGGATAAGGGAGCGGACGACGCAGGCAGTGGCAAGCCACTGCGCCGTGTGTTGGTGCTTCGCTTGACGCTTTTTCTTTCCCGTTTGCTTCCAAAAGACGTCAAATTGTTAGCAGCGATCAGAGAACGTAGCGTTTGCGCGTGTGCTTCTTTTCGCCAGACCTCGTGTATCCTCAGGCGAACGCGGCAACATAAAATACATGAACTGGGGGAAGACAACGGAGGTGACGAGCCTGTTCAGCGAAACTGCGCACGTGTAATGCGGGCCGTCTCGCTTAATAAACAATCACAGCTTATCACCCTCGTGCTAACGCGGCAGCGAACTCAGCGGCAGCTTGAAACTGGCGATACGAGCAATTCCACTGTCACGGCAGCTGAATGAAAAAACGCTTTCTATCGAACAACCATGGCACTGCATTCGCTGCGCCGACTTAACCAGTGCAGCCGAGTTCGTCGTCGCGGATCGTGTTTTGCTGCCATGGCAGTGCAAAGCGTGCGAATTATTATTATGTTTGAATTCAGAGACCTACGTGATATAGATGGTTTCTTCCGAGGAGCTAATCTGAAAAAGGGCAGACACCTCCTCGAAGCGGGGCACGTTCACGACGTCGTGGAAGAGGTTTTGCTAGGCAGATCAACAATCACGGGCAAGTGCAACCCCCCCCCCCCCAAAAATATCCCATCTATTCACAAAACTCACTTTTGTTGTCGAACGAGTGCGATCCACCGTTCACGCCGATTCCTTTCATATTCTCTCAATGGAAACCGATCCTGCAGGTGTCATTGCACGCAACAACGCAGCAATTATTCCTGGAGTTTGGCATTCCTACGAGCAGCGCAACCGACACAAAACGAACCACCCGCGAAAATACCTCGCGCCGTCACAGCGGGAGCGTGGAGCGAGCAAGGGTGCCATCGCGGAGCGATGTTTTATGCCATATTATTCTTATCGTCCACCGCCTGCGGCTGACTGATCGGGTTGATAACGCGGACGGACCGTCGCTCAGGGCCCGTATTCTCAAACGATCGCAAAAGACGATAGTGTCGCGTTTGGTGACGTAGAATTTGATGCGTTCAATAAGTAAAAAAAAAGACTTGCCTGTGACGTCATTGTTGCAACTGGCCGTTGGTAGTACGAATGTCTCACAACACTACGAGCGCAGAGCAACCCGAGTGCGGCGTTTTCGAGCGTGTGCTGGTGCTTCTACGCAGTGGCCAGGCTTGGCCGGCTTGGCTGTGGCTACTTGAAGTATAAGACGTGTTGAAAGTGATTTCAACGTGTTTTTGTTCATTTATTTATTGCACAGTATAATATTTAAAGAATGCAACTTTGCGTGAAACGTATTTTCGTTGAGAGTTTAACACGGCGTACTCGGAGAGTTCAGCTGTAGCGTGCCGCCGCAGCGACATCGTCTCAAGATCTCAACATGTTGCCGGCTTGCGATAAGCCACGCGAGCAACGCACGGTTCATGTTCCTGGGACGTTCAAACCACGAAAAAACATGCGCTGGCAAAGAACGAGTGCTGACAACACCCCAAGGTAATGCTCGATGAAAGGTTCAGCGTAAAAAATGCTGCGTATATCCACCGAGGATTGAATACTAGAAGCTACCGCCTACGTCACTGAAATGCTAGACTTCACCACGAACCGACGGATAACGGTGCCTTCGTTTATTGCAAATATGTCGAGAGCACCGTCGAACACCATGACGCAAAATTGACGTCGGCGGAATTACCAGATGGCGCCCTAACTTTTCCGGTTTGCTCAATAGCCAATCAGCGCGCACCAAAGGCGATAGTTTTGCTATTGTCACCTTTTGAGAATACGGGTCCTGGTCACTGGCCAAGCGCTCACAGCACGAAAAGTATGGTCATCGTAAAAGGCATCGTTCCTCGATTTCACCCCATTGCGAGCTCGTGAGAGCATCCCGCCAAATCTGCGCTTCTTGCCGCTAGGGACGCCTTCGCTCGGGCAGCGGAGTTACGTCTGCACGGAGCCTATAGGGCCTTCCCCTCTCTCCGCTGGGGCGGCGGGCGGTGCTGCGCAAACTTGAGCGTGGGATGCCTATGGGCTCTTACCGCTGAAAGCCGCACGTCACCGGCAACAGTGAGTCTATATAACGCTCAATCTCGGCGCTTTTAGCTCTGATTGGTGTAGTCTAAAGTGCAAATATGGCCTCGCTTGAGTCAGGTATGATCGAAACTACATTTGAGCGGTTAATAAATTCTTCCTAATTGAATATCCATGTTCTTCACAGCGATCATGGAGCATGGAGTACAGCTCTAAGCTAACAGTTGGTTCGGCTGGGGTGAACAACTGCGGCCTCATTCTTAATGCCCATAGACTGTCGCGCCGCCAAGCGGAATTCAGGAGCGTCCTCTCGAGGAGGGTTAGTGGACGACAAAATGGCAGCACTACGCAGTCGCTCTCTTGTTCGGCTGTGCTAGCCTCAGTGTTAACGCGTTGGCAAGAAATAAACACCACGACTTTGCATGTTCCCTGCATCAGCGAACGAACCGGGCCCTCCGTGACACGATAGATCTGATTCGTTCTTGCGTGACGCGAAGTTTTCGTGAAAATACGTGGCAACTCGCGCTTTCAATGCTAGCCCAGAGCGTACACGTACTATCAGCTTCGCGAGCCTTTCTGTAGGCACGAAGGTAGTTAAATGTTATCGTCTGACATATTCAGTTGAAGGTCACCCTGTTTTACTTGCATAAGGCATTGGTCAGTGTTTCTTGTAGTGCATGAGTCCCATAACACTTTACGCAGGAGGTCGCGCGGGCTCGCGATGTGCTCTTGTATAACTGAGCGATCTCAAGTTGGCGATACATTAAAATAGGGCATCTATCTTTTGTCAGCAAAGCGCTGTTACGAATCGTGCGAGCGGCGTTTCAATCATTCCAGGACGCGTCTGCTCGACCTCTTTCGTGGGGCGAACGTCCTTCGCCAGTGTGTGGGGTTTCATAGCCACCGCTGCGCCACTTGTTTTTGTACGCTTGTTGATAGGTGGCAGCACACTGCAAGCGATTTGCTTGTTGACCGGTCTGAGAGCAAAATATTCGCCGCGCGCAGACGTCTCTCTAATTGTAAACGTAATGACGCGGAGTGGTCGAAGTCGTTCGGCGGAGGAAATTCTTCAGATTGCTTTCAGCAGTGATGTTGAAAGAAACCATCTTGACGACGAGGATTTTTCACTAGACGTAGAAGACTGTGAAAGCACCGAGAGTGACAGCGACGATGAACGATCAGCTGCTAACTCACGAGGAGCGAGTTGCACTTCACGTCCCCTCGTACGTTAATGTTCTTTCACGCTCGTAAGTCACTTTGATTGTATTTAATGTATAATATTCTTAAGAGAGATCAGAATAAAAGCATAGTTCCTCTTGTGCATTGCATGTATCACAATTATTGCAGATATTCTGCAGCGCCGCACCGCCAACACGCTCGAGCTCGACCAGCGAAGCGAAATGGTTAGAGCAATGGAATGTGCAGTCACGGCCACAATCCACGCCGCTCGGCTAACTTCTTCGACGTTGCAAAAAGCATACGTGTGCATTCTTTTCGATATTCACGTTTCCATCGTGCTGATCGAACCTGCAACATGCGAGTGAAGTGAATTGCACACGGCTAGAGTCTCAGCATGGCTGTGACACAAGCGCTACTGAATGGGGTGTTAAATGCTTGTGTTTCGTTGAAGACGTAACTCCGCGTTCCTGACTGCGCAAGTAATGACGACGGCGTATTATGTTTGCAAACCATCACCAGGTTAAACGTGTGGTCCCGTGCATGCAGCGATGGCGCTGCTCGCTGGCGGCCTACTACGGCCGCAAATCCGTCAGGCAGGCTCGGTACGTATTAGCTCGGTACGTATTAGTACGTATTACGGTACATATTAGCTCATACGTCAATTTTAGTTCATGCAGTTTTATGTAGCACGCACAGGATTTCGCAAAGCATCGTTATTCACGGTAACGGAGGTGAAATATAACCTTTCACACCGCAGCAAATAATTAGGTGGCGAGTACTTAGCAATTTCCATGGCTTGAGAAAGCATTTTAGCCTCATATCTACTTCAGCGCAGCTCATGACTTCATCCGCTGAAAGTGGCACGGGCCGTACGTCCGCACGTTCTATCTGTTCCTATAGGGAACCCAAGCTCATGTTTGCGGCGCGACGACAGCGCCGCGCCAGCCGCGCCGCGGCTCTGTCCGAAAGCTCTGGCACTTGGCGCGGCCGACTCAGCCCCTTTCACGGTAGCGGTTGCGCATGTGTGCACGCGTTCTTCTGTCGGTGCAGATAACTGGGAGGCCGTCAGCTCGGCACGTTGAACCGAGATGCTTGCTGTGCGAAGCTGCGCATTTCCGCTATGGCAGAAGCGACCCCACGGAAGTGGACGCGAGGTCGAAGTATTGCTCCGTCGTGCGCTGCCACAACAGTGCAGACAACACCAAGGCACGCGATTCACGTGTGAAACTGTATCGATTCCCGGGCGTGTCGCACGTGAAATAAAGGCGGCAAGCGTGGATAGCTGACAGCGCTGTCCCGCCTTCTATTTTGGCTGTCTGAGTTCATCGCTTTCGTTCGTTTCGACTGCCTGAATCGGTAAGTAACGCGGCGCATGCACGCAACGACTACAGCAATGATTACTCGCTGTCTTTTCGCATTGTGAAATTTCAGTTGCGGTTGTAGGTGAAACCACTTTGTGTTTTGATTCCCCGTGTTCGTGAGACCTACCCGTCGTTGTTGAACGTTCACACTCACGTTATACCGTTAGCGTTGCGCGGTTGGTTGAATTCAACTGAACTCGGCACATTGTCAGAAGTTGGGCGCCTGCAATTAACGCGTAGGGAAGGCTGCTTTATCACGCCGGAACGGACGTCTGTGCATTTTCAGCAAGCTTTGACATCGTTCTGCAGATTTGCTTTGTTTTTGTCACTTTATTAGGATGATATATATTTAAGCCGCTAAATATAACTGGTACTGAATACATGCTTTGCAATTGCAACCTTGAAGTAACCACCTTCTGAATTTGTGCGATTTTCTAGCCGCGTTCGCGCAGCAGGTTTTACACGCCTGTCAAGTCGATATCATAAAAAGAGACCGCAAGCATGACGCGAGAGTCGAAAAAACGAGGCGAGCAGTTCATCTTGCTTCACAGTGGTTAAAGCTCAGCTAGCTGCCTCGCGTCTTAATCGGCGGGTGATTCTCCAGCGGCACGGAGGACTTGACTCTAACCTTCTCAGGAAACAGTGCCATGGCCGTGTAATTTCTTTTTTTCGCGCGCCGCAAACGGTTGTTCACGAAAGTACACGGCTGCTACTGTAAGCATGCCATATCAAAACAACAATCATATGATTTGTAGTCCACACCGCAGAACATCGATAGCGTGTACGGCTTCATTTCGGAGTGCATGTGGACCGTTATTCATCTGAGAATGAGACTTACCTGGAGGTATAGTCCTACACGGTGTAATCGCGACTTGGGAAATGCGTTTCGCTTTGAGTCGGGCGTCGTTGTCGTCGATCGACTGCTCTTCACCATTAACGTGATTGACGAGCCTTTCTCCTTTTATAAGTTCGCTTTTCGGAAGTGCTTGTCCAGCTGAGAGATCTTTTTGAACCCGCGCTGCAGGCGATACATTTTGAGGCGTCGCGAGAGCTCTGCACGTGCACAGAAGCGAGCGGCAACGCGGTGGAGAGAAGGGAAAACGCGCGCTGCTGACACCCCAGTTTCTATCTTTCTGCCAGAGATGGCGCTGCCTGTCAAGAGCAGCAGCGCCGCTTAGCGTTGCTTGGGAAGCCTATGCTAACAAACGGGTTAGCCCTCCTCCTAGCGCCATCTTGAAAAGCACAGCGCGCCACCTATAGTTCGTGGGCATTGCGAATAGTACGCGGAACGGAAACAAAAAGGACAGAAAATATGTTCAAAGGGGTGACGAAAACTAAAGTGTTCATTGTGTAGTTCAGATGCACATTGTTTTCTACATAGGTATGACTAACTACTCAGAGAGTCATCTGTGGTTATGCTAGTATTTTTTTTTTTTGGCAAAACGTGCCAGAGAGACGTTCTGATCCTAGGCAGCATGCTAACAAACAAATTAACTACCTTCTATTGGCTCTTGCGAGCACGAAGAGACTGAAATCTGCGTTTCTAAACGAGAAAAATGAAAATACTCGCTACCGGAAGTAGTTATATTGTAACACTGCTCATGGAAACGAGAATGGATGGTTTATTGTAAACTGCTCAGGTATTTATCTGGATGTTCTTGAGTTCAGACATGCGCAGCGATAGCCTTGTGCACACGTGCAGATGAAGAAAGATGCATTGCGCTGCATCTTCCTTTCACAAAAAAAAGTAATTCAAGAAAGAGTAAATAAGAAACAAAAAAATTGGCCGTGTATCTGCGTGCTTCGCTGCAAATGTCGTCTAAAGACGATAGAAGAGGCGCTGCGTGAGATATGGGCGCCATCTGGCAATACGTCGGCAAACATGAGTGCTGTGTTGCGGGCTGGTAGTCCCGGCGCAGCAGCAGGCGAATACCGGCGGTGACGAACGCGACCGGCGGGGACGCCAGCTAGCCCGAACACGCGGTTTGGCGCGAAGCGCTGGAGCAGAAGAAACGTACGCACTCAACGAGTACTCTCCACACACTCTTTTATTTACACGTCGCCTGGGTAAAACAGGAATGCCAGAGCGGCGCCCCATGGCATTCGTACAGTGCAATACAGAACCGAAACCGAAACACAACAATGAGCTCGTGCAGAGGGCACGGAGGAGGCAAGTTTCAGCGCAGTCGCATTTTCAGCGCAGCTTAAGAAACTAGGGTCTTTAGAATTACGTATGTATGCATTTTCTATTAAAGGAACACACCACCTAATACATACCTAGTGATGTTGCGCCACAGATATGCGTAATGTTTGCTTTTTGATCGACAATGTACACAAGTATGATTCTAGTCAGCCGTTCAAGATGTCTGGCCCTTGGGCAAGTGGTGCAACTTTGGTCGAGTGACTGAATCGAGTGACGTGCCGACAAACAGAAAGACAGACCAAAATTTCTCCGTTTAAGTACCCCAAGAAAGACTATCGTCTTTAAAACGTTAAGTACGTCGCTTTGGTCTGTCTCGTTAAGACAGACCAGAGCGTCCCTTCGCTGGCGCTTGCTTCTACGAAGCACGTTTTGCCAGGTGGGTCGCAGTATCGCCTGAAGGTTGCGCTTGGGAAGGTCTTTTGTGTGACGTAGGTACCCGCTGCCAGCATGTGTTATGTGGGATCGCGGCGTGTCTGCCGTGCCTACAACTGCTGGAGCCCATGTTCCCTGAATAGAGTCATATACTGACACTTTAGACCCTTTTTGAAGATTTGGCAGACGTCTGGAAGACTTGTTGTAGCGCTGTTCCTGCCTGCTGCTGATGTCTTCCAGACGTCTTCGGACGGTTTAGGTAGGAATGGTCTTTGGCTCGAGGTGGTAGTTCATTATTGGAAGCCGCGTCTTGGTGCGTCAGCACATTAATCTTTGCACTGGCGACTGCAGAAGGTCTTCTCTCGGCGAATTCGTCCATTCCAGCTTGGCGCTGCAAAATTCAAAGGCTCCAAATGAGCATTTCTTATGCAACTTTTTTGCCTCTTGAACACCACGCTCCGCCATGCCATTTCCACGTGGGTAGCGAGGGCTAGATGTGACGTGGTTAATGTGGAAATGAAGCGTGAAAGACCTGAAATTTGCATTGCTGAATGGGGGTCCGTTGTCACTGCAGATATTGGCAGGAATGCTGTGCGTCGCAAGAACTTCCATGCATTCTGTGTGACTACTTGAATTGTTGTGCGGTTAAGCTTACGGATCTTGAGGAAAAACGAGCAAAAATCTACGATAATCCAGTAGTTGTGGCCCCCATAGTAGAACAAGTCTACACCCACAGATTTCCAAGGTAGGCTGGGCACCGGATGACTGAGCATTGGCAGCCTTGCATTTCTGTTTTTGTATTTTTGGCATACAGCGCAAGAATTTTCAAGTGTCTGAATGTCGGAATTAATGTTAGGCCATAACATCACCTGTCGTGCCCTTGCCTTCATTTTTTCTTCTCCCCCGTGTGCTGCGTGCAGTAAGCGGAGGACTTCCAGGCGCTTTGCTGGCGGGATGACCAGCTTGTTGCTCCGAAGCAGCAGGCCGTCCTCTGTGTGCAGTTCGTCCCGGTTGGCGCAAAATGGTCGCAGGGCATCTGGTACTTGCAGCCTTGTTTCTGGCCATTCTTTGGCGGAATAATAAAGCAATTGTGCCATGACTGCGTCTTTCTTCGTTTCATTCCAGATGCTATGGAGTTGCTTGGCTGCAACTGGCAAAAAAGACACGACATTCACTTCAAATTGCTCAGTTTCTTCTCGCAATTCCACTTTACTTGGAAAACGTTAGAGGCCATCTGCTATCAGTAGTTCTTTGCCTGGTTTGTACGTGACTGTGATTACGAACTTTTGAAGTACCAGCCTCATGCGTTGGAGGCGTATTGGGCATTCACACAAAGGCTTCTTGAATATTATTTCCAGTGGCCTGTGATCTGATTCGACCGTTACTTCCGGTTGCCCAAATGTGTAATCTTAAAATTTCCTACAGCCGTAGACAATTTCCAAGGTCTCCTTTTCAATCTGCCATACCGCTGTTGTGCTGCGGTTACCGAACGTGATGAGTAAGCGACCGGCTGTACATTTTGCAATACCACGGCCCCCACCCCGAACCGACTAGCCTGAGCAGATAATACCACGAATTGGTGACGTTGAAAATAAGCCAGGACTGGTGCTTGAATGAGACTGGCACGAAGCTGTTGAAAACTGTTTTCCTGAAGGTGTGACCAGTTGCACGCTATGTCTTTTCTTAAGAGGTCTCTTAGTGGAGCAGACAGAGCGGACACGTTTCGCACGAAGCGCGCCATACGTTGACCATGCCGAGAAAAACTTGAAGCTCCTTACGATTTCGAGGGGTTGGTACTTGTAAAATGTCCTCCACCCTTTCAGGGTCCAAGCAACAGTCCCTCTTCGGTGAGTACATGTCCCATATAACGTACTCGGGGCTGCAAAAAATTACACTTGTTTCTGTTAAGCATTATATTGTGTTCTCGGCGACGCACCAGCAACTTCGACAGCTTGCTACTGTGCTCCTCGCGAGGAAAAACAAGAAGTAGTCGGAACGATGGCGGAGATGCATTATAAACCGCGCTGTTTTTTCGGAGCCGCGTTTCAGAATGCTATATTTATTGGTGACCCGGACTACGAACGCGACCTTCCATGGAGCAGCGTGAGCATCTCGACGGCCTCAGACCTGGTACCGCTGCCTCTGCACCCGGCCATGTACCCTCTTCGGGTGTTGTTGGAGGTACCACTACCATGAAGCTTCCACAGCGGTGGCTTACCGATCCTTCCGTATGGTTCATTCAAGTCGAGAACAAGTTCCGCATTCATCGCATCACGTCAGAAGTTCGCAAGCATCAGCTCCTCGTTGAAGCGTTGCCGCCACAGGCAATGGCCGAAATACGCGACATCCTCGCCGGCGCGCCTGGTGACACTCCATATACGACAGTCAAACAGGCTCTTCTTCACCGACTCGTTCCGCCTAAGCATCGGTGCATTCAGCAACTTCTGTGCAACGAAGAGCTCGGGGACCGCCGTCCCACACAGTTTCTACGTCACCTGCAACACCTGCTTGGGGACCAGCCGGACGGCTCGGAAACATCCATACCACGTGAGTTGTTTCTACAGCGTCTTCCACCTACTGTGCGAATGGCTCTTGTCCCAGCTCAGGATAAGACTGTCGGAGCTGGAAGAAATGGCTGATGACACGATGGACGTTGCTCCGGCAGTCATAAAGGCTGCCCACACCTCTCCGATTTCCGAAGCAGATCCCCTTTGAGAAACGGTAAAAGATCTCGCAGCTGAAGTCGCCGACTTGCGTCTGCAATTGCTGAGCATTCGCAACTTAAACGAGCAGCCTCGTCCACACCGACCATCTCTCACGTCGCCTGCTCCGCAACGGCCCCTCCAACCAGCCCGAGCACCGCTTTTCATCGCAGAACACATGCTACTATCACCGGCGTTTTCGTGCCGCGGCTCGCAGATGTGTGCCACTCTGCTCATGGCACATGGGAAATGCTCCGGCCGATCGTCAAAACACTGGCTGGCGATCAAGGCCAAGCATCAAGCCGCCTCTTACACATCACCGACAGAATCACAAGTCTTCGCTTGCCGGTGGACACTGGAGCAGAAGTCAGCATAATTCCAGCGTCCAAAACTGACCGGCGTCTCCGCGAGAAGTCAACTTCTTTACAAGCGATCAATTCTACGGTCATCGCAACTTACGGACAGAAGCCTCTGACCCTTGATCTCGGTCTCAAGAGGAAACTGCAGTGGTTATTTTGGATAACAGACGTACGCTACGCAATCTTAGGCGCAGATTTCTTAAGGCATTTTCATCTGCTCGTGGATATGAACCGCTGTCGGCTGGTGGATAACTGAACCGGCTTATCGGTCAATGGTTTTCTGTCACGCGCTACGGCCCTAAACCCCACTTTCGTGAAACCGCCTACGTCACCATATACAGATCTGCTCAACGAGTTTCCGGAAATTACAACGCAGTCTCCAGTGGATAAGATTCCCAAGCACACTGTGACCCGCTGCATCGTTACCACAGGCCCACCTGTTCCCTGCCGCCCTCGCCGACTTGGCACTGGTAAACTTCGAATTGCTCGCAACGAGTTTCAGTATATTGCTACATGTAGGCTGCCGGAATTCATATTGTCGACGCGCGTGTGCGCCCGACGAAGAGGACGAAGGTCGCTCGCTGCTCGAGCTCGGAGCCGGACTGGTCAGCGCTGCAACCGCTCTTGCAAATATATCTTGTGAATAGCCACTTGTAAAAGCGACTCGTCACTCACGTAACATATTTGGTGGAGGTGGAACGTTCCCAGTCCTCACCACGCAGCTCCGCAGTGGCCGCGTCATCCAGCCTCTCGCCATGGCTTCCAATGACAACCCATCCCCATCTCCATCTGCGGCTCCTACGACAACTTTTGTCGCGGTCCCCACCCCTCGCGATCCCGGGACATTCTCCGCACAACCTGGCCTCGACGTCGACTACTGGCTTCGCCTGTATGAACGGGTCAGTCAAACTCACCGGTGGGACCCTACCTTGATGCTCGCTAATGTTCTCTTCTACTTGGATGGAACCCCACGCATCTGGTACGAAACACATGAGACCGAGCTCACCAGCTGGGACACGTTCAAGGAGAAGCTACGGGACATCTTTGGGAACCCGACCGGTCGCCACGCGGCTGCACGACAAGACCTCGCTATCCGTGTCCAGTCGCCTACTGAGTCATATGTCTCCTACATACAAGAAGTGCGTGCTCTTTGCCGGAAAGTGGACGAGGCAATGCCCGAAGCTGACAAAGTGGGTCACGTTTTGAAAGGCATCGCGGACGACGCTTTCCATTTGCTGGTCTACACCAACGTCTCGACTATCGACTGCATCATTCAAGAATGCCTCTGTTTCGAAACGGCAAAAAGCCGTCGTGTGCACCCTCAATTTTCTCGATTGCCAAACATGGCTGCCACGTCCACCTGCTCCGATTCCGCCGCTACACCGCCCTTTGAGCAAAGTGTAACGCGTATCGTTCGAGGGGAACTTGAAGCGGCAAGTCCAGCGCCGTTCCAGCCCTCTCCATTCGACCATGCCACTATACAACCAACCCCCGCGGCCTCCGTTATTCAGGCGGTCGTACGACAAGAATTCGCCAACCTCGGGTTCCCTGTCGCCTGCCCCGTCTCTCGCCCCTCGTCCCGACCAATGCCTATGAATGCATATCGAAGTGACGCATTCGTTCCTCCACAATCTCGCAACCCAGCGGAGTGGCGAACTCCCGACGACAGACCCATCTGCTTCCGGTGCCACCGCGTTGGTCATGTCTCCCGCTACTGCCCCGCCACTTGGACGCCGCCATATAGGACTCAATTTTTCTCGCCTTCCCGCCCATATGAAGATCTTCGCCGGTATTCGCCCAGCCGTACAGACCCTACTTGTGACACACCTAACAGCCGCCCTCCTGCTCGTTCACCGTCCCCTCAACACCGTCGTTCCCCGTCGCCCCAACCACGCCGCCACCCCTCGCCGCCTAACTTTGCATCGTACCCGACGGAAAACTAGATCGTGCAGCTCCTGGAGGTAGTGCTGCATCATCTTCCGGACCAAATCCTCCGTTGACGCTTCCTACGAACAAGAACCTCATCGATGTGCATGTGGACGGTATTTCTTTTACGGCTCTAGTCGATACTGGAGCTCACGTGTCCATAATCAGTGCTCGTCTTTGTGGCCGATTGAAAAACGTCCTCACGCCTGCTACTACAAAAGCTGTACGCGTCGCCGATGGCAGAACTGTTCCTGTCTCTGGAATGTGTACAGTTCGCATAAGCATCGCCGACCGTTACGTTCCTGTCCATTCACGGTGCTCCATAATTGCCCTCATGACCTTATCCTAGGGATGGACTTCCTATCGACCCATTCTGCCCTGATAGACTGTTCCGCTGGTACTCTTTGCTTGGACCTTCCTCTTCAGCCGGATATTCACCCCGACCTTCCACGCAGCCTCTGCACCACGGATTTCATCCGCCTACCGCCTAAAGTCCTAACATTCGCCGAATTCACAACGACTTCACCCGTGTTGGATGGGCACTACGTCGTACCATCCGCAAACGAATGGCCTCACGGAGCGTCTGAACCGAACTCTAATCGACATGCTTTCAAAGTATGTTTACTCAGACCACTCCGACTGAGACCTTGCTCTACCGTACGTGACATTTGCCTACAATTCTTCGCACCATGACACGACTGGTTACTCCCCATTTTTCCTGTTTTTCGGCCGCGAACCCACGTTTCCCTCGATACAGTCATTGCGTTGCCAGCAGCAGCTGGGCCGCTTATGCACGCGAAGCCGCTCGTACTCGCCTTCCAACCTCCCAAGGGAACCAACGCCGTCGGTATGATCAACGACACCGCGACGTACACCTTTCGCCCGGTTCTTTGGTTTCGCTGTGGTCTCCGACCCGGCTCGTTGGCCTGTCCGACAAACTGCTCTCTCGGTACACAAGGCCATACCGAGTGCTTCGTGCGGATTGGGTATCACACCTCCACATCGTGCTTCTCGGCCTTCGTTCAACACTTCGTCCAGAACTTGCCTGGTCTGTAGCAGAGATGGTTTATGGCTGCAGACTCTGTTTCCTGGTGACCTCGTCAGCCCCGTTACTACGCAGAGTGTTTCGGATCCATCTTCTTTCGTCCAGCGTCTGCGGATCTTCATGCAAATCTTGCGACCATCACCAACTTCAGCTCACACAAAGAACGACATTTTTCTGCCGGCAAACCCACAGACATCTTCACACGTCTTTATTCGTGTTGATGCGTCTCGCCGTACTCTTCAGCCTCGCTATGACGGTCCTTTCCCAGTCATCAAGCGTTCTCAACATCATTTCACAATCCTCCGTAATGGGCATGAAGACACAGTCAGCATCGAAAGGACCAAGCCGGCACCCATTTTGACAAGCTCCGTCTCATCATTTTTTTTCTTCAAGTGCCCACGGCCACTTGTCTGCAGGGGGGGGGGTCATCTGTGGCATAGTTTTCTTCTTTTTCTGGCACGACGCACTTGGGACATGAACTGGTAGTGGGTAGTCTCCTGAGGAAAAAGAAGTAGTGGACACGATGGCGGAGATGCAATAATAAACCGCGCTGTGTTTTTGGAACTGCGTTTCAGAGTGCTATAATAGCTTTGCTTAAATCTGACGGCTCTAAGCAAATTCGCACTTTTTTTCTTTTTAACTACCACCACCAACTGGCTTGACCAAAAATTTGGCTCTGTTGCGTTTGCGATGACCCCGTCAGTTTCCATCCTTCGGAGTTCTGCTTGAACACGGTCTTGTAGGGCAAGAGTGATTCTTCTTGCTGGTTTGACTGTACCTTGAGCATCGGGTTTCAGCTGTATGTGGTAGACAACATCTTTGAGTTCACCTAGGCCTTGAAGAACATCTTCAAACCCTCTAGGTTCATTGCTGCCGGCCGACTCAATTGAATCTATGCGGGTTATCAGGCCAAGACGTTCAGCAACGCAGCCACTTAGTGTCACTGGGACCTCTGGCTTGACGATGAAAAATTCTGCTTCTCTGTACTCTCCTTTGTGGCTGAAGGGCAGCTTGATCTTTTTTTGATGCTATCCCTTTGTGTCCGAAAAATGGGCGCAGAGTAGCCTAACATAGATGCGCCGGCTTGGACGTTACGCGACTGAACACTGCCTCGGGCATCGCACAGCAGTTTTCACCGGTGTCAATGTTGCACATGGCGTGCATGCTTGCGATGGTAACCCCTGAAGACCAACGATCAACCCGATCTACGTTACTGACTTCAAGTGTCTGAAGGAACAGTTCGTCGTGTGCTATCGGAACTTCTTGTACGCTTTGTCCTTCGTTGCGTTGTCGTGACTGCTGTCTTTGACATTTACGTGCGAAATGGTTGCGGCCTCCGCATTTGTGCCATTGCTTGCCGAACGCAGGACAGCTTCCACCTTTGTGGTTATCGAAACCACATCTAAAGCAAGCGCTCGCTTTCCATTTCAGTGCGTAAATTCGGCTAGAGCATAAATCCTATATTTAATTGAAACGTTCTTTGCTTTGTTCGTTTGCACGGAAGATTTCGACAGTTTTGCTGTAAGACGGATTTTCCAACACGAGTCTCTGCTGTAGAACTGTCATTGATTCTAAGGATAACTCTGCTCCGCAACATTCTGTCTTCTAGCTGAATTCGCACTGTTGTGCCACTGTCCGTAGCTCTGTTAGCCAATCATTGAAAGACTCTCCCTCTTGCTTATTTCTCGAGCCAAAGCGGAATTCGTTGATGTTAGGTTGGAACTTTTCGGTAGTATCTTGATATCATGCTTGTCGTCCTCATTCTGAAACGTGAAGGTGTAGAATAATCTCCTTGCTCTTCACCGAGTGCCATCTTGCAGCTTGAACCTCCTTTGCTTGTTCTTTCAGCTTCGTTGCCACTACATAAAGGTCGAACTCTTTCCTTCATATAGTCCAGCTGTGAAAGGCGTGTCCTGTTGAGTCCAGTGGTTTCGGCGGTCGAATTATTGAGGATGCCTTGCTTGCGAAGTTGAGGCGGCGGATCCCACTGCGGCGTTTTTGATCTGTCGATCTACCCTCTTGATACGACCGGCGGTGTCAAACCGCCGCCCACTTCTGACACCATGTAACACACTGCAGGTAGATACGAGAGTGAATGGTTTATTGTAAACTGCTCAGGTATTTATCTGGATGTTCTTGGGCTCAGGCATGCGCAGTGGTAGCCTTGTGCACACGTGCAGATGACGAAGCAGACGCATTCTGGTACAATAGGACGAAGAAAAAATGTCGCCCGCATCTTCCCACGGGAAGAAGAATAACTTTTTTTATTGGGGAAAAGGGAAGGGGTCTAGGAGCTAGATGGGTGGGGCCCCATGTCCAAGGCTCCACTGGCTTGTGCCGCCAGCCGGACATGGTCCAGGAGCGGTAGTTGCACCTCCGGGTCCGAGCTAGCGAGGAGTGCCTCCCATTGCTCCAAAGAGTTTTCTATGTGGTACTTATGCTGTAGGCAGTTGAGTTTATTTGGCCTTTTACTGCAACCCCATGAGATATGGTAGAGGGTTGGTGGCGAGTCGCGACACCACGGACAATCGCGCCCATACAACGTCGGAAAAATTTTGTGCAATCGCAACAAATTTGGATAGACCCCCGTTTGAACTCTACGGAGGTCCACTGCGTCTTCCCCTTTAAGAGATTTGTGGGGGACGCCATATTTCTGCCGTGCGCATCGCTGATGAGCAAGAAGCTCTCGCGGAGCCATCCGTGCAGGGTCACTGTCTTCCTCCTCGCGAAGGCCATCGTGTGTAGTGTGGAGTGGTGGTAATTGGGAGGGAGGCTGGTGCTCCGCTCGGTTCGTGAGCGCTCGAGCTAGAGCGTCCGCCCTCTCGTTACCCTCTAGGCCTGCATGTCCCGGGCACCAGACCAACCTATAAGTGTTTTTCAATTCGTTTCCCAAGAGGTTGCAAATCTTTAATGGGAGACGGCCTTTCGTAAACAGTCGGCACGCCTCTTGCGAATCCGAGATTATGGTGATGTACGCCTGCCCGACACTTCGCTCTCGATTTTTAATCGCCAGTGCGATGGCGAAACACTCGGCCTTGGTGATCGAAGACGTGTACAGGGATGCGCTGGATACCACGCTTCTCGTGTCGCTGCTCACTATTGTGACTACTGAGCGCTTCCAATTATATCTGGAAGCGTCCACGTATAGCACGTTCTCATTGCCTCTGACTAATTTTCTGATCCATTTTATGCGCTCCTCTCTCCTTTCTTTATGTCGTTCTTTGGTCATGTTCCTAGGGATTGGAGCGATCGAGATATGCCTTCGGACTGGTTCTGGTATTTCTACCAGCACCTCGTCCAAGTTTTGCGGGTGCGGTGGAATGCCCGCCCTTATCAGGATCTCCCTTCCCGACTTCGTCTGGCTGAGACGGTTCCTCTGAGAGATTAATGTAGCTGCCTTTAGCTCGGCGTACGTGTTATGCACGCCGATCTCGAGCAGCCTGTCTGTCGGAGTGCCTATTGGTAAGCCCAATGCCGCCTTGTAAGCCCCTCTTATGATAGAGTCCGCTTGCCCTTCTTCGCTCTTGTTGAGCGTGTGGAATGGTAAGCTGTAAGTCAACTTGCTCATTACGAGCGCCTGCACTAAACGCACAGTGTCGCTTTCCTTCATGCCCTTTTGTGGAAGGTGATCCTCTGAATCATCCGAGCCACTTGTTTGGTTGCTGATTTAAGGAGACCGATAGTGTGATTTGCCCTACCGTTGCTCTGAACCCAGTAGCCCAGGATACGAGCGACGGTGACCTCTTTAATTTTCTGATTTTCGATTTCAATTTCTATTTTCCCGTTACTTTTGTAGCGTTTGCAATGTATTCGGATCACCTCCGACTTTTCGGGGGCGCAACTGAGACCGCTGGTTCTGGCAAAGTTTTCTACGGCCAGTGCCGCCTCCTGCAGAGTCTGCTCCTTGCTGGCCAGAGACCCCCGCGTGGCCCACAGAGTGATGTCATCCGCATAGAGGGTATAACCCAGCTGCGGGACACAGTCCAAGGCCCGCGCGAGTCTACGCATGGCAATGTTGAATAGCAGAGGAGATATAATGGCTCCTTGAGGCGTTCCCTTGTTTGGCATTCGGAAAGGTTCAGACCTAACGCTTGAAATACCAATTGTTGCCTTCCTCTCTGCGAGAAAATCCCGTATATAGTTAAATATGTTTTCTCTGCAACCAATTATATTTAGCTCTGAAAGTATGGCTCCATGAGAGATATTGTCAAAGGCCCCCTGAGGAACTCGAGGAAATGCGTCGCAGAATGGTGGGGGTATCGCGTGAATGTTGCGCAATTGGGTTTCGCAGAAGCGTCGCGCTGCCCGAGTGATGGATCCGCTGCTCGACGTTCACGAACGGTTGCTGCTTCTCCCGCACGACGTTCAGGATCCACAGCCCGTCGTTGCCGTCTCGCAGCAGCTTCTCGTGCACGAAGTTCCGGGTCTGCAGCTCGCTTCAAACGCTTGCGTTCAGCGTCGTATGCTCGTCTCTTCGCAGCCTTGTCTTTGGCGTTGCTTGCTGTTATTGACGCCGCCGACGGTGAGGATGGGGTAACGTTGCCTTCAACGAGTGGTGGGACGCTGATTGAAGGTAGTGTTGCTTCCATCGCATCTACTCGAGTCAAGCAGAGCGTCAAGTCAAGCGAAAACCATGTAAAGACGTCCTTGACTGAATCCCGAACGCGCGCTTCGCTGCTTATATACACACCGCCCGCGTTCGATCGAAAGGAGGGATGGAGGGAGAGAGGGAGGGAGGGAGAGGAGAGGCTTGCTGCCGGTACGAGACGAGCCGAGCATGCGCATTGCGGGAGTGGACAGCGGCCGACGCCGCAGGTGCGACTAAGAAATGCTCTGCATTTAAAAAAAGACTGACTCTTGTCTTCCAGGTGTGGTGCAGCGCAAACGTGTCATACTAAGGATGTACAGTTCGTCGAGGTTCGTGGGTTTGACTCCCGCTCGCTCGTTATTTTTAGATTTCTTTTTTGTTACGCAGTGCTCGTGTTGTAGCCCTAATTACGATCTGGGCATTACCACAGTTTTGAAACGAACTTAAAAGCCCGATTTCGGTCCAACACGGGCGTCCCAGTGTGCAGCACGCCAGCGTCCAGTGTGCCTCGTGCAGCGTGAAGCGTCCCAGTGCCCTACACCACACTGGTCCAATATTCATGTCGACAGTGCCACTCGGTTTCCCAATAGGGCAGGAAGAGATTTCAGGAGGACAAGATAGAGCATTGCGGAATATTTGTCTCCCGACACTCCGAGAGCCTTGAGGGCGCGCATTTGGGACTGCACCGTGCCGTAGAGGCATCGAAGTCCTCGTAGATCGTTGGAGGATCTAACGGGTTTCATTTCGATGACTCGCTGCATGTCACGCTGAATTATCACGTTGGTCTTGGCAAATTGTTCTTTCAAAATATTCAGCGCTTCACAGTAGCAGCTTGCAGTTGCTGGAAGTCCAACGATAGCCAATGCAGTGTCACCAACCGTCTACGTCGGTCAGTCCACCGTTGTTGTGTATCTGTTGGTCGAACAGTTCCCATATTGGTATCGACAACGACGGTTGGCCATAGAAATTCAAGAGGGCGATTTTCGGAAGCTGTACGGAAGGCTGGTACGTGCATTGCACACGTTCGGTTGTTGTTGCCGGTAGTGCACGGTTCTGGGACTCCTGAAACTGACGTAGGCTATACTTGAGTTTCGCGGACGTCGCTGTGGCTCGATCGTTATATTCCACAACCCGGTCAAACTCTGCCTCCTCTTCCGTTGTGGACAGCAGAGGGACGAATCCCGAGTCAGTAGCTCTCGATCAATGTGAAGTTGTTTGGGGCGTTCATTGAAAGCTGCTTTTCCGTAACAGCGTCTTGAGTGAGCGTTGCTTCGATGTCGTTGAACAGGCGCGCTATTTGCGATATCTCGACCTTGCGCTTCGCCTTGAGAACTTCCACGCTTTGACTCCGCGTTGAGCAGCTTTAGGTCGGTACGTTGAATCCGTAAACAGGAAGCTGAGTATCTTGAGGCCATATATGTGGTTCACTCTTCCGCTGAGTTTGCGTACCACGTGAAGGAAATAAAACCTCCTGATGTGTAGAAAAAGGGGCTTATTTACAATAAACCGCAGCCCGACTCTGTGGGTTTCTGCTGTTGCGCGTGACTCGAAGCCACGAGAAATCTTCTGTCCTCTCTTCGTCGATCTTGTTCCAGCAGGGGGTTGCTGGTCACATTTGCTTCCTTTCACGAATCGTCTGCCTCAGTCGCAATGACTCGCTCCCAATAAGAATCAGGATCGTATGGTCCTCTGACACCTGGAAAGTTTCCTAGAACCACGTCGTACAGTGGGTGGTTCATACAGCTACATTTACCTCGCCTGAAAATTAAGGCGGTTTCACGTGCACCATGGCTTTGTGGAGGCGGCTATATAGTTTTTTTATTCGCGTTAGTTTGCCCTGCGGCATCAATACACATTACAAAAAATGGTGCAGCTGTGTTTCCTCCATGAAGTCCAGGAGGGACCTATGGTTCGGACCGTATATCCATCGCTGCAGGTCCGGTGGCCTGGTGTGCTGAAGTCCTGCACGCCGCAGGTGGCGTCGACGAGCCGCTTGTAGCCCAGCACATGTCCATAGGAGGTGGTTCAGGTCTGCGTCCCGCACCGGCGCAGGACAAAATGGGCAGCTTGAAGTTGTGTCGGTGTAGCCCCACTTAGCGCGGATTGAAGGTGTCACAGCCGCACTCACGCGAACTCTTCGGAGCGATACCTCCTCTTGACGAGTAAGTCCACTCGGGAGGTCATGACCACGCGGAGGTATGAGAGCTCGCGTGGTGCGCCGAAGATTTTCTTTGTGAATGTCCACAGTGTCAGAAGGTGGCAGCCGGAGCAGAGGTAAGAGGTACATGATGGTTACAGGATGGCATGCGGCATCTGCCGCGGCATGAGCCAGAACACTAGACCAGCGAATCCAACATACTCGAACAGAGCATGGATAAGCTGCAGCACAACGATGAAATTACGCTGCTACACCCACAGAAAGGTCTACGCGACGGAGTGCGCGCACCGCTTGCGTCGAGTCCGTGTAAAGGATCACACTTGATGGGTGTTGCATCTCGACGAGCGGTTGAAGTGCGGCAAGACCATCGCAGAGGGCAACTAACTCGGCTAGTACGGATGTAATGGGGGCGTCTAATGCATAAGAGCAGGTCTGGTTGGCATGTGGGTGAGATGGGCACACCAAGGAAGTGTGCAGTATAGAATATGTCAACCCGGCGTCCACATATGCTCTTAGTTCAAGTGCCTGAGGCGCCAAAGATAAAGGGCCAAGCGGTGTGCACCTTGTAGAGTTCACATTCACTTCTTGACGGATACATCCAAGTGGCTTATGGGTGGTCACTTGGCAATGATCCCACGGTGGTACTGACAACGTAGGTTCGTCAACCAAAGGGGCTTTAGGGTTCATGTAATTCGCCAAGGCAGCAGCCGCGGGAACATTGCTGTGTTTTATCATCCTTGCCTTGCGTCTTTGGTGAATGAGCTCATCTAGCGTATTGAGCTGTGCTTCTGCCTGGAGTGTCGGAATCGGTGTGAACCTTGGAAGGCCTGTGATCACACGCATGGCTTAACGATTAAGAGTTTCCAATCGCGCCCGCCCATTCTGCTTTGGTGAAGTGCTGAAACTGTGCTTGGTACACTAATCGAGGCTGGAATACGGAGCATACCAGTTGCCGTGCGATACGGGTTCGCGCTCCGCCACTGCGCTGAGTGATGCGACGAAAAAGATGAAGCATGCTGGAGGCGGTTCTGCGTGCAGTTGAAGCATCAAGTAAAATGGCATTGCTTGTTTTTGCCCATCAAGCACTCTTCAGGAACGAGGTCGCCCCTGACAATTGCGGTATTGGAGCCTGTGTTCCAAAGCACGTGAACCTTTCGTCCTAGCAATCGTCCTTCAACTACTGGCATCCTGTCGCTTAGGAAAGGCACAGCGTTTTTCCTGCTCTCGTCGTCGTTACGTGAGCGGCTAGTTTGCTTTTGCGGGCACTTCGATGTTTTGCCTTGACGAGGTTCAGTGGTTTGTGGTTGGGTGAATGCAAAGGACGAAGTCCGTTTGTTGTCTGCGTGCTGACCTCTAATTTTCAGCTATGTGCCCCAGTTTGCCGCACAACTTGCATGTTAACATTTGTTTTGGTGGGCGGTGACAGTCGGAAGCCGAATGGCTGAATCGATTGCAGAGCATGCACTTGACTTGCGGTTTCCGGGACGCTTCAGTAAGTTTTAGGCTGAACTCCTTCGCGTTATCCGGATCCTTTCCTAAGTTCTGCAAATTATGTGCTTCGAGTAAGCGATGAGTCAGCTTAGCGAGCCCGTCAAGAGATTTGCACTCTCGCTCCTTCAAGAAGAGAAATCTACTAACATTACGTTAATGTTAGTAGATTTCTTCAGAGCAAGCTTAAGATGCTTGTGGTGAATGATCCTTTCTCAACTAAGGCATCTAGTGATGTGTGCAATTTTTTGTGGTCTCGTAATGGTACTTGCAACGCTTTCGCAGTGGATGTGATAGATCTACATTATCCTGTACCGTATGACAAGCTTCTGGCGTCTATAAAATCCTGCATCGCAAAGAATGGCTGCATTCCTTTTATCAACGGCGCGGGCGTTACTGTTAATTTCCTATCGCTTTTAGAGGTTTACCTCAATGTAACCTTTATATTTATTTATTTATTTATTTATTTATTTATTTATTTTCATTACTGCCAGTCTCTTTCCGAGACCATAGCAGGTGGGCATACAGGTTAGACATGCAAGTGCAACAAAACAAAACAAAAGGAGGAATCCAGTGCAGTGATCAAAAAAGTTATACAATATAATTTTGTTAATAATAATGGACAATCAGTATGCAAATATACATATGGAAATCATATACAGAAATATAAAGAACCAATATACAAATATACAATATACAATACGCACGTAATATAGATATATTACAGAAAGCATACATGAAATGAAGTGCTACACAGGCAAGGTTCAGCAAACCAGAAAGCACTCTGTACTGAG